>NC_059367.1:46063203-46370203 GCF_019703515.2 Myxocyprinus asiaticus
AAGTGGAGTGGGAAGATAGAGAGGACGTGGTGCGTTTGTGTTTCTCTTAAAGGAATTTTATGGGTTTAATACAAGTTAAGCTTAATTGACAGCATTTGTAGCATAATGTTGATTGCCACAAAAAATTATTTTGACATCCCTTTTCTTTAAAAAAAAGCAGAAATTGAGGTTACTGTGAGGCACTTACAATAGAAGTGAATGGGGACAATTTTTGGAGGGTTTAAACACAGAAATGTGAAGTTTATCATTTTAGAAAAGCACTTAATTAATTCTTCTGTTAAAACTTGTGGATTATTTGAGCTGTAAAGTTGTTTAAATTGTCATTTTTATGGTAGTTTTAGGGTTAGTGGTGATTTAGGCTTATGGCGTCATTGCAACGAAGTTGTAAAATTAGGTACAACTTCACACAGTAAAATTTAAGTAATTTTATCAAACTAAAATAATGTTAACACGCAAATTGTTTACGTCTTGTGGTTATGCTTTTGAAACAGTGAGTATTTTAACGTTTACATATTTTTTTCCCATTTATTACATTGTAACTCACTCATTGTAAACCAGATTTTTGCTGTTGTTGTTGTTGTTTTTTGTTTTTTTTTTAAAGGAGAAAAAAGTTTAAATTCATTTTTGTGGTAATCAAGATTATGCCACAAATGCTGTCAATTAAACTTAACTTGTACTGAACCCGGACTATTCCATTAACTCAATACTACGAATGGAGTTCTTAAGGAAGGTATAAGAGGAGCCTGATCATCTAATGTGGCCATTTACAACATATGTCTGTTTTTTTTTACTAGTTGCGTAATGCCATGGTGAACAGACAAACAGGACATTTCTCTATGGAAGTGAAGAAGACTGTGGAGAAAGGGGCAAGAAACAACATGAATGCACATGCAAACACACACACACGTCTGAATAATATCATAATATATAGTGTGTGTCATTCTCTTATGCTGTATTTGTGTGTGTCTGTGTGCTCTTAGAAGCGTGTGCTTGTTCTACACAATGATTATTACTACACAGATATTAAAGGAACTCCATTCAGGTGAGATTTTCATGGGCTGTTGGGCCTTTTAATACAGAACAGTGCAGAGCAACTGCATTGTTGAGCCTTTTTCCAATAAATGTGTGCATTTAATACAGTTGCAGTTAAGTGTTTTGAATATGTTGGTCAAGTATTGTTTTTTTTTTTGTTTTTTCTCATAATTTCAGATTGCTCATGTAAATGCCTTTATTGCTGTAGACGTGTGTGATTTATTTATCTTTTTTTAGTTTAGGGGTGGCTCTGTCCAGAGGTCATGGCAAATATTCCTTCAGTGGTAACATCTCTGTTGAAGAAGGTAAATTTAGATTTCAAGAGACATAAGTATGTTTGCACACTCTAGATGTCCATATTCCCCTGTTCCTCACCATTTCCCATGATTCATTAGTATAAATGTGTTCTTGTGTGTGTGTGTGTGTGTGGGCAGGTTTAACTGGTTTACGAGGACTTTTATTAGGTTACAAACTGGTAATTACTAGGTTATTATGCTATAAATGTGGTTTATGAGGACATTTCTAGTGTCCCCATAATTCAAATCACTTAAAAAACATACTAAACGATGTTTTATTGAAAATGTAAAAATGCAGAAAGTTTTTTGTGAGGGTTAGGTTTAGGGGTAGGGTTAGGATTAGGGGATAGAATCTATAGTTCGAACAGTCTAAAAATCATTATGTCTATGGAGAGTCCTCATAATGAGAGTGTAACGTTGTTGGCTGCTGACAATGATGACAATGACGAAGATGACATGAAGATGTAGAATCCAAGTGCAGTTTATTTACAAACGTGAACCAAAACCCTGACTACAAAACATGAACATGGACTAGACTAGACTAGACTCGACTTGACTCGACTTGACTTGACTTGACTATGGCTTGACTTGACTACAGTGTACCAAACACATACCATCACATACAATACTTGACAACTAGACAATGAAAACATGAGGGCTTAAATACAAGACATGGGAGAACATAAACCAATGAACAAACAGAACTCATAACAAGCTAATTAAACAATAAACCAATGAAAACATGACACATGAACATGGAGGGAAAACAGAAATCACAGGAACTAGAATTTCAAAATAAAAGACATGAATCAACAAAATACACCTGACAGATAGCTGCACCAACATGTGTGTGTGTGTGTGTGTGTGTGTGTGTGTGTGTGTGTGTGTGTGTGTGCTGTTTTGAACTTTGGAATTAATCTAAAATTAACCATTTGCAAGTAAAAAGTAAGTAAATGAAACTAAAAGTATAGCTTTTTTCGGACAGGATTATTTTACCTGGACATATGTCTGTAAATAATTACTACTGCGGACGTCTGTAATGTTTACGGTCGATTTGCATGGGAAAAGCAATGTCTGTATAACCCGCAGACATGGGTGTGTCTACTGCATTAACACACTGTTGTCACACATAACTGACTCATCAGAAAATGTATAGCAGTGCTGATTACGCATAAAATATTAAACATGATCATATACTGTACCTGTGATAATTAGAAGAAATTGATTTGAATATCTGGCAAAATACAAAAGAACTTGTGACATTAACGAGCCTGTTATACTATATTACACTGTTGAATTAAACATATGGACAATCCAGCACAGAAGAGCAGCTATTCTGATAAAGTGGCTAGCGAATTCGATTTTGTAAGAAGTAAATATGATGAGTTGTCCACGTTGAGAGCAGAGTTTCAGCTTCACAGGACCAGGAATCTCTATTACAAACATGCAGATCGACCAAGTAGGCTTTTAGCTTTAAGTTTGAAAATTTGTGAAAAGCTTTCTTCTGTTGACGGAATATATGATGGTCATGGCAAGGTCACCTCAGATCCTGCAGCTATTAATTAAACCCTTTGTAGATTTCTATGACGATCTGTATACTTCTGAAGTTTTTGAAGGATCTGGACCTACCTGCACTTAATAGTGATCAAAAAGAGTCCTTGGAAGCCCCCCTGTCTCTTTCAGAGCTATACACTGTGGTCAGTTCACTGAAAAAGCAAAAATCACCTGATCTCGGTGGTATTTCACCTGAGCTGCTGGTGGAAATCTGAGATTTGGTGGGTCCATCAATACAAAATTCTACTGATTATGCTGTAGAGCATGGCTCTTTTCATCGTGACCAAAAAGTTTCCCTAATTTCTCTCATTTTCAGAAAAGACAAAGACCCACTCCATTGTGCTAGAAACAGGCCCGTCAGTCTTATAAATTCTGATTTAAAAATATATGCAAAGGTGAGTGAAGCTGTACAGCGGTTGCTGGTCATTTGTGAATAAAACGGACTCACGTGAACTGTGAAAACCGGTTCCCACTTCCTCCTTTATCTGCCCAGCCTGAACCTCTGTTACAATACCTTGGGATTAAAATTAGATGATCTTTCTCGGAAATGAAGAAGGAAAACTTTTCCAATAGCCTCAAATCCATTGGGGTTGATTTGGAGAGGTGGTCAGTCCTACATTTAACCTTACATGGTAGGGTATCTGTTATAAAAATGGTTGTGCTCCCACGTATAAACTTTTTGATTTCTATGATCCCCTTTGGGCCACCGATAAATTTCTTTAAAAAAGACCCACTCTATGCTTTCAAATTTAATTTGAGGTGGCAAACAATCTCGGTATCCGTCTCTTCACATTACAAAGGCCAAAAAACCTGAGTGTCCTTGCAATTCCAAATTCCTCATTAGATCATCCACAATGCCTGCAAGATGTCCCGTTCTCTGTGAAAAGTATAGAACTGTTTCTGTTAAATATGATCCCTTTTTTAGTCATTCCTTCGTAGTGCTGCCAAATTACAGCATAAATACATTAAAGTGCCGCCGTATACCACTTCTTCTCCTCTTTGGTACAACCCTGCTTTTATGTTGAACTCTGTATGGCTCTCTAAAGGCATGAACACATTGGGGGATATATTCAGTGATAATGGCTTGCGAACCTTCCAAGATATCAAAACAACTTTCTCTCTCCCAGGTTATACTTACTTCTTTTATTTACAGATCCTCTCTGTATTTCAGGCATGCAGAATTCATTTGGGTGTACCTTTAGTTTCTCATCCCTTGGTCAAATATATGTCTTTGGGTAAGGTGGTGGCATCATTTCTATATAAGCAATGTGCTGTTTAGGTATCAGAGAAAATCTCTACATTTACGATTCGGGAGAGAGAGTTGCAATTGGATACTGGTCTGGCATGGGATAGGGTTTGGGGCAACACTTTCTTTTCTTCTTAGCACATCAGCTAATACATTTTAAGTTAATTCACCGGGCATACATCACTCCCTTGAAACATTTTCAGATTAAAGCATCCACGGATCCCTATTGTCACTTAAGTAACAATAGGACTGTTGGCACAGTGATGCATATGTTCTGGGTCTGCCCTGTAATATCTATATTTTGGTTCAGTGAAGCCTCAGTTCTTTCAGATGCTCTGGGCCACATATTTATGGCATCTCCTTCTTTGTTCGTACTAAACGACGACTCTTTGTTGAAGCTCTCGGTCACAAACCACAAACTCCTTGCTGCACACACAGCAGCCAAGAAAACCATGCTTCAGGCATGGTTTACACCTACCTTACCACTGGTCAGCACTTGGACTAAGATTTCCTTCATATTGTTGTGCATGAGAGGTCATGTGCCAAACTCCAGGGAGCAAAGAGCAAAACTGTTGAGGCTTGGACACAAATTGCAGACATTGTAAGGGAATTTATTTGAACCCTTGGTCCACCTGGTTCTCTGCCCTGAAATTTGTAGTTTAGTCATTTATCTATCTATTTTTATTTTATATCTGTTATTTTATTATTTTCATTATTATTATTAATATTATTTGTATTTATTTTTCCTTGAACGCATGTAATAGCTTGGCTTATGTAATGCACATCAGTGATCAATCTTTTTTGTAAAAACAAAACAAAAAAGGTTCACAAAAAACAAAAACATATGGACAATCTGTTTAAGAAAAATGTTCTGAAATGTGGCGCTGCAGTGTCTGAACAGCACATACAACCCTCAACACAATTCCCCCCATTCAATCTGCTCAAATCACAAAATTATGTGCTTTTGTACCTTTCCAATTTTCTTAACCAAAAGATGCTAATTTCATTCTTTTGTTCATGGGTTAATAAAAACTAGACAGCATAAAAATGCTTGAGAAAAACATGCATCAGTCAGCGTTATCTGAAGTTTTGAAGCACGTATTACATTTCTGGTGTTTTCTAGGGCTGTCAATAGGGCTGAGAAGCTAAATTGGAATTTTACACTGATAGTTTATCAAAATTCTAATTATATTTGAATTTTAAAGACATTATTTCAGGTGTGTGTGTGTGGGTGGGGGGGTGTCTACTAGACATCTGATTTTTAATCTGATGTTGAAATTCACAAGATGGTGCAGCAAATCAATATAAACCAATCAGCACCATGTTGTAGCAATTGTTTATTGCAAAGAACATATCTGGCTGTTAACAAATGTGTGTAAAATGATAAAGCCAAAAGATTTAGCCAGTTCATATGCTCAAATATTAAAGGGTTAGTTCACCCAAAAAAATGAAAATCCTCTCATGATTTACTTACCTTTAAGCCATCCCATATGTGGGACTTTCCTTCTTCAGCAGAACCGAAGTGAAGATTTTTATAAGCACATTTCAGCTCTTTTTTTGTCCATACAATGCAAGTAAACAGGTTAGACTGCTGGCTATTTGACGGTCCAAAAGGCATATTTAGGCAGCATAAAAGTAATCCACATGACTCCATCATTTAATGTCTTCTGAAGCAAACCGATAGGTTTGTGTAAAATATAAATTGATAATTAAAACTTTATTAACTTCCTAATTCCTGCCAGCAGTCGACGCATCAGCAACGTAAATGCAATGGCACGTTCACATGAGATTTGAATACAACAGAGGAATGAAAGTCACATGAGAGTTAGGTCATTTCAAAAAGCAATACAGTGCTGGCCAGAAGCAATGATTTAAAGATAGAAATGTTTTCATTATCGATTTGTTTCTTACACCAACCTATCGGTTTGATTCCGAAGACATTCATTGATCGACCGGAGTCATGTAGATTACTTTTATGCTGCCTAAATATGCCTTTTGGACTGTCAAATAGCCAGCAGTCTAACCTGTTTACTTGCATTGTATGGACAAAAAGAGCTGAAATGTGCTTATAGAAATCTTCATTTCGGTTCTGCTGAAGAAGGAAAGTCATACACATCTGGGATGACTGAAAGGTAAGTAAATCATGAGAGAATTTTCATTTTTGGGTGAACTAACCCTTTAAGTATAAAAGTAAAACGATAAAAGAAATGCTTCAATAGACTGTTCTATAGCTGGGTTTCCATCCACTTATTGTTATGCACATTTTGGGATATGGCTTAAAAACTGCTGGATGGAAACACGAAGATGCAAATAAAATCTCCACAATGCACATAAAAAACATATACACTTGCTGAGGTGAAACATTTTTATTCAATAAGAAGAAATGCGTATAAACTATGATGGAAACACATTTACCAAATAAACTCCTTTATTCCTTTAATTCCTTTTGAATTTTTAGGAATACAAGATGCATAACTGGAGTAATCAGCATACCAGTCATCGCATCTGAAATGTCACTCTGGTCATCCCGAAATAACGGTGTCTAGAAAATCTAATGCCTGCACAGAGTTTGCAGAGTGAATAAGTCAAATGCAAACTTGAACTGTGACAAAGAGCAGATTTATTGACACTTTTGAAAAATATATTATAGATCCGCATGTTAAAGACATAAGGAAGGAGGAATGCACACACATAGTGCTCCTAGAACTGTTTTACCACAGTAAAAATGTGATACATTTTAGTTAGGGTGATGTGGTGTAGTTTGAAAAGCCTTGCATTTCATGTTGGTGCATGGCAGTGTTGTCTCCTCTTTTCATTGTCAGTGCTGTTTAGAATGTCGAGGTTGTCTAGCCATTTTAGATAATTGTCCTTCTCTATAGTGCTTGAAAGTACAGCATTCTCTGTAGAATTCAAAAGGATTGCATGAGTTTTGTAGTCTATGTCACGTTGGAGCAGAGGTGGACCAGACCCACCTAGACCCAGACCAATACCAGACCCCCTAAGACCCAGACCAAGACTAGACCCCTCGAGACCCAGATCTAGACCAATCAAGACCCAGATCCAGACCAAGACCTATCCCCAAGACCCAGAACAAGACCTGTCGGTCCAAGAACAAGGCAGTACATTTTGGTGGACCAAGATGCTGAATTTATATTTGAAGAATATCAAATATCTTCCTCTACAGTGGCTGTCCACCAGAGAAGAGGTCTGCATGGCATTGATCGGATTTTCACTGCATGTACACCCATTCCTTTTATTCCCCTATCACGTCACCCACCAGGTGTCACAAAGCTGTTTATTATTCTACCGTAAAAGTAAGATAAAAAAGTGGCATATATGGCTCTTAAAAAGAAGAAAAAAATCTTAAATGAATGCTAATAGATTATTAAAGAAATAGTGTTTCAGTTTATCCAATAGGATCTTAATGTATTCTTAGTGAATACTTATCTGATTCCTTTAGGATTGGTTCAAAATTATGAAAAATTCCTTCAAGATTTTTTGCATCATAAATGAACACTCAAAACACAAAAGGCTGCTTCACATGTTAACATTAAATGCCAAATTCATTGTTGGAAACTTAATTGAAAACAAGTGCTGGAAAATTAAACTATTAAAAAAACTATGCATAAACAGAGTGTTCTTCACTGACAATAACACAGACCATCTCTGATTGAAATAAAGACAAATGCTGATGTAAAACAATGGCAATACTTGAAAAGAACAATGTGAAAGAATTGATTTGCCGGACTTCCTAAAACCATGGGTAATTGAGAATTTTGTTTCATATGTATTATTAATATAACAAAATAACAATGTTTATTTTTCAAAATCACAGACATGTATGTTGAGCGCATGAAAGCATGGTCAATCAGAGGTGTTTAAGTTTAAAGGATTAGTTCACCCAAAAATGAAAATTCTCTCATTTACTCCCTCATCCCATCCCAGATGTGTCTTTCTTCAGCAGAATACAAACAAAGATTTTTGGAAGAATATTTCAGCTCTGTAGGTCCATAAAATGCAAAAGAATGGGTGCCAAATTTTTGAAGCTGCAAAAAGCTCAAATAGCCATCATAAAAGTAATCCATACGACTCCAGTGGATTAATGTCTTCTGAAGCGAAATAGTCAGAAATAGATCAATATTTAATTTTTTTTTTTTAGTAAAAATTCACGAGGGTCGAGGTAATACAGCCTCTTAAATATTGCCTCTGAAATATTCTTCTAAAAATCTTAATTTGTGTTCTGCTAAAGAAAGACATTCATACACATATGGGATGGCATGAGGGTGAGTAAATGATGAGAGAAGTTTTATTTTTGAGAGAACTTGCGTCACTGGCGCAGAAGAAATCCGCTTAGCACAGGCTCACAGACTGAGTTCTGTTGCTGCACTCTCGTGAATGATCTCATTATAAACAACATGTAGAAACTATGCAAATAAGAAATCTATTGTGCAGTGTAGACAGCTTCATTGATTATAATGGGAGTTTTTGAGAGAGTGCAGAACTCAGTCAGTGAGTTCACGCTGAACATAAGTGATTGACAGCTTCAGTGATTATAAAGGGAGTGTTCTTTGCTCGCTTACTGTATATAATTTAATCACAATTTGAATAACAATTGTTTTTCCTGCTGCCAATAGGAACAATGTGAAGTTGATCATTTAGACACTGTCTTTATTTACTGATGCATAGAACAGCAAGAACTAATTCAGGAACACAGTTCTCAGCTTTGGATGTGTAGCTACGTAAATCATATGGCATGCAATACATTTATATTAATCAATATTATTAATAGTGATTACAATATCAAGGTAAATAATCTTCAGTTAGGATTTTAGTCATAATCGTACAGCCCTACTCCTACCAACAACTCATAATGTTAACACCAGACTCTTCCGCTTACAAATCCCGCAACATAAGCTTATTGGGTCCAGTGGATACCGTAAGTAAAGTCAAGGCCTCTACATGGCACACTGTAAAAAATGTACCTGTTAATTTACAGTAAATTATGTGTAACACAGACGCCAGTACATTACCGTAAAAAAATCGTATGGTACTGTTATTGTAATTTACAACAACGTACCATTTACCAAATACAGTACACTTACTGTTGTTTCTCTAATGCAATGTAGTACTGTTTTATATGAATGTCTTGGTTACTGTTGTAACCTCTGTTTCCTGATGGAGGGAACGAGATGTTGTGTTGATGTAGTGACACTAGGGGTCGCCCTTGGGAGCCCCAGACACCTCTGATATTTGTGAAAAGGCCAGTGAAAATTGGTGAGTGGAATTTGCATGCCACTCCCCCGGACATACGGGTATAAAAGGAGCCAGCTTGCAACCACTCATTCAGATTTGTGCTGAGGAGCCGAGACAGAGTCCCGGCCATTTCAGCAGGTAGTTCGGTGTTGTGGCAAGAGGGACACAACGTCTCGTTCCTTCTATCAGGGAACAGAGGTTACAACAGTAACCAAGACATTCCCTATCTGTCACTCACTCGACGTTGTGTTGATGTAGTGTCACTGGGGTTCCCTTTACAAAATGGCATAACCAGCTGAACTGTGTTACGTGGACTGGCGGTGCAACTGCGGGCAGACCACTGCGTGCCTAGTAGCAAGTGCACTCAGCCCCCATGTAACATTCCCAATGCCCACAAGCATCACAAGGTCCCTCGTACCCAAAAGGGGGGGGGGGGGGCAGGACGTACTTACAATGGGAACAGGCCGCACCAGCCGCTTCGGTCTTTTCTTTTCTTTTTCTCCCACTTTCTCTTTTTTCTTTAAAAAAAAAATGAAACATCATTCAGCTGGGGCCAGATGTATTCGTGTCTGGGAAGGTGTTCAGAGACCACATCCTGCCCGAAGGGGAGGTGAACATGTGGGGAATATGTCACATGGACTTACCAACCGGTAGTACACATGTGGAAAGTAGCCCCCGCTTTAGGTCCTACCCGGAGGGGAGGAGCTCTACAAACGCGGTGGCTGGGGGCAGAGGAGGCTCTGCCCAAGGGAAGACATGGGTTTGCCATCAGGGAAACCGTACCATGGAAAATACATCACATGGGGTTACGATCGGTAACCTCACAAGTGGAGCACCTACCCCAGTACGGGGCATATCAGTGCAAGTACTGAGCCCAGCATCGAATTTCTCCGCCGAACTTGCCTGCCGCACGGCTGAGGAGGAAAGACATCCAGTGTTCACCGGTCTCGGGAACTCACATGGGGGAAAAAGCGCACGGCTTCCCCTCGGGGAGGGGAAAGGTGCTGTGTGCAAGCGGTACACCCGGCCAGCTGCCTGCCACTTACCTGTTCATACCTGCAACACATGGGACAAAACGGAGATTATAAAACCCCACAAAGGTATTGGGTGTCGCCCAGCCCACTGCTCTACAGATGTCTGCTAGAGAGGCGCCGTTCACCAAGGCCCAGGAGGAGGCTACACTCCTAGTGGAGTGTGCTCGTACTCCCAGGGGGGACAGCACGCCCTGGGCCTGATAAGCCAAGGCGATGGCATCCACGATCCAGTGGGCCATCCTCTGTTTGGAGACAGCCTTTCCCTTCTGCTGACCCCCAAAACAGACAAAGAGCTGTTCAGAGTGACTAAAGCTCTCCATGTGGTCCAAATAGATACGCAAAGTGCGTACCAGACACAGCAACAACAAGGCTGGGTCTGCCACCTCCCGGGCAGTGCTTGCAGGCTCACCACCTGGTCCCTAAAGGGAGTAATGGGAACCTTGGGCACATAGCCCGGTCGGGGTCTCAAGACCATGTGAGAGTATGCCGGACTGAACTCCAGGCACGTATCTCCGACAGAGAATGCCTGCAGGTCCCCAACCCTCTTGATGGATGTGAACGCAGTCAGGAGGGCCATCTTCAGGGAGAGAGCCTTTAGTTCAACTGACTCCAAGGGCTCAAACGGGGCTCTCCATAGGTCCAGCAGGACCATGGAGAGATCCCACGAGGGCATGAGGTGCAGTCTAGGAGGATTCAACCTTCTAGCACCTCTAAGGAACCTGATGATCAGGTCATGTTTTCCTAAGAACTTACCATCCACCACGTCGTGGTGTGCCGCTATAGCGGCTACATACACCTTCAAGGTGGAGGGGGTCAGCCACCCCTCCAACCTCTTCTGCAAGAAGGAAAGCACCGACCCGACTGCGCATCTCTGGGGGTCTTCACCTCGGGAAGAACACCAATTGGCGAACAGAAGCCACTTCAAGGCATATAGCTTCCTCGTAGAGGGAGCCCTGGCCTGAGTGATAGTGTCTAACACCGCCGGTGGTAGTCCACTTAGGTCTTCCGTGTCCCATTCAGGGGCCAGACGTGGAGATTCCAGAGGTCTGGGCGTGGGTGCCAAATCGTGCCCCATCCCTGAGAAAGGAGGTCCTTCCTCAGAGGAACTCACCAGGGAGGGGCTGTCGCGAGGAGCGTGATCTCCAAGAACCAAGTCTGGGTGGGCCAGTACGGTGACACCAACATGACCTGTTCTTCGTCCTCCCTGACCTTGCACAAAGTCTGTGCAAGCAGGCTCACTGGGGGAAATGAATATTTGCACAGGCCCCGGGGCCAGCTGTGTGCTAGTGCATCTGTGCCAAGGGGGGCCTCGGTCAGAGAGTACCAGAGCGGGCAGTGGGAGGATTCCCGGGAAGTGACTAGGTCTACCTGTGCTTCGCCGAATCGACTCCAAATCAGCTGAACCACCTGGGGGTGGAGTCTCCACTCTCCCCTGAGCATCACTTGTCTCGACAGCATGTCCGCTGTGTGGTTGAGATCACCCGGGATGTGAGTGGCCCACAACGACTTCAGTCGCTCTCAGGACTCGAGTCTGAAGCCAGTGCTGAAGCGGTCTCATATGCATCAACCCAGGGTGAGGACGCCATATGCCCCAGGAGCCTCTGAAATTGCTTCAGTGGGACCGCTGTTCTTCTCCTGAATGACTTCAGGCAGTGCGCTCGTTCGTGAGGTGCACTATCATAGCAACCGAGTCCAACTACATCCTGAGAAAAGAGATGCTCTGCATCGCCAAGAGCTTGCTTTTTTCCCAGCTGACCTGAAGCCCCAGTCAGCTGAGGTGTCTGAGCACCAGGTCCCTGTGCGCACACAATAGATCTCGAGAGTGAGCTAAAATCAGCCAGTCGTCGAGATAGTTGAGGATGCGAATGCCCCACTAAGGGAACAAGGGCTGCCTCTGCGACTTTCGTAAAGATGCGAGGCGACAGGGACAGACCGAAGGGGAGGACCTTCTACTGATATGCCTGGACCTCGAAAGCGAACCGAAGAAACATTCTGTGCCGAGGCAAAATCGAGACATGGAAGTACACGTCCTTCAGGTCTACCGCCGCGAACCAATCTTGATGTCGGATGCACGACAGGATGTGCTTCTGCATCAGCATCCTGAACGGGAGTTTGTTCAGGGCCCAATTCAGCACTCGCAGGTCCAAGATTGGCCGCAACCCACCGCCTTTCTTTGGTACAATGAAGTAGGGGCTGTAGAACCCCTTCTTCATCTCGGCTGGAGGGACAGGCTCTATCACATCCTTCTATAGAAGGACTACGATCTCTGCACGCAGGACAGCATCATCCTCGCCTCTTACCGAGGTGAAACGGACGCCATTAAACCTGGGTGGGTGCCTGGAGAACTGTATTGCGTAGCCGAGTTGGATCGTCCTGGCCAGCCAAAGCGACAGGTTGGAGAGTGCTAGCCACGCCTCCAACCTCTGAACGAGGGGCACCAAGGGGACAATCGCATTTGACGTACCTGTGGAGCAGGAACTGCCACGTTGTGGAGCCTGGCGTGCCGAGCCCGTGGCTGTGCTGAAGGAACCGCTAAAGCACTTACCTTGCTCCGCATGCCCACCATAGCACAGTCAGCAACGGGTGAGGAGGCTGCGCATCCTCGTGATTCATCTTTATATACTCTTTTAGTGTGGCTGTCGAAGCACCCAGGGGTGTTCTCTGCACTTATCTGTGCGAGAGGGGAGAACCCACTGCAGTGCACCATATATCCAACAGCTTAAAATGCTCTTTTGAGGTGAATGGAAAAGCAGTGGAGTACATAGACACCACTCGGCTCTGAAGAACAAGTCTGAATGAGTGGTTGCAAGCCGGCTCCTTTTATACCTGTATGTCCGGGGGAGTTGTATGCAAATTCCACTTGCCAATTTTCATTGGCCTTTTCTCAAATATCAGAAGTATTTGGGGCTCCCAAGTGCGATCCCTAGTGTCACTACATCGACACAACGTCGAGTGAGTGACCGATAGGGAACTACTGTTATATTACAGATGGCTGCTGTTTAAATACTACTGTGTTTTACCTCGCCTTTTTCCAAGGAATGCACATTCTTGTGTGTGTAATGATTACGGCATCTTTGCGCACACTCGCAATGAGAAAAAGGTGCTTCAAAGCAGGACACTTCTTGTTGTTAAGCTGTTGTGCTTAAGCAACTGAAACGTTTTTCTGGAGCATATGTGTGACCGCTCCAATAACCTTTATGTTGTAATGATGCTGCATGTACATGTTACTTTGAAACCTTTATTTATTTAGTTATTGAACAAGATAAAATATTTACAATTAATTTCACGTTTTCATTTCAATAGACATTATGAGATTATAAGTTGGTTTGACTCCTGTGATGTGCGTCCAAACAAAGCTGATATCCACAGAATCCATTTGCATTGAACAACGTCTCATTTTATGTCCTTTGTGTTCTTTACAGTTTGTTTCTCAAAAGCAAAAAAAGGAAAAAACATTACTCCCTAATCGCACATGCATGGATAAGGTCAAAAAATGTGCGGCAACTCTCATTTAATTATGCGCTAAACTCCAAACACCTGTGTGCCCACGCTGGCTGAGCCACCACTCCTCTTAAAGGGCCAGTACCATTTTCAGTGCCTGCTGAAAAACTTAATGCAAAATCAATGTAAAACTTTAAATAGTACAGTCAGATTATGCATGCAAACTAAAAAATATCCCAAATGTAAAATAAATGTGTAAATATTCAAATTTAAATATATAGATTTAAATACTGAATTAATAGGCTCCTACACATAATTTTGTGACAGACCGAGATAAGGGGGGATATTGAACTCTTGAGGTGTGGGTGTGTGTAGATCGGAGACGGTTTCCTGTTCCGTGTTTCAAAACATTAAAAAACTTAAGACGGAGAAAGAGACTGGGAAATAATTTTGCCAAACGTAAACAAACTGCCCATGATGTTAATTGAAGAAATGAACAAAAATGTCAATAGTCCTCTAAAATTTTACCTGAAATGCTTTTTTCCCTCCTTGATTTGTGAAAGCAAAATGCATACAGCTGTCACACCAATCTTTGTGTTTCGTACAGGCAAATTTTACAATGGTTGTTATTTTATCCTTACTTTATACATGTATAAGGATGGGCTGACAATAAAAAAACTCCCTTGACTCAAATAAAAATACATTACATAAAAGCTTATCTGTCACATATCATATTATTATTATACAAATGATGAAATCAAAAATGTCTTTGTTCAGTTTTCTCCAATTAGCTCACAAGCTAGCCAGTTAGCCTTGTAGTGGGCATGTCCTGTAGTAGTCTTGGAGGACACAGGCAGACCCTTCTCAATGCATCAGGATATATTTGGTTTGCGTGCCCTCTATATATTTTTTTTTTTTATTTTAATTTCAGGTGTCTTGATTAACAGAAAAACTGATTTTATACTGTTATTAAGAGCACAAATTTTACTACAGGAATGTTAAAACTAAAGTGTGTATAATATGATTTATAAGGTTACTAAATATTTTTGCATTAATGAATGTAGATATCTCTCTTTCTCCACCATAAAAAAACAGTGAATTGCTTATAGCACTGTTTATATTATATATATGAAAAACTGAGTTTAAATGTATTTGGCTAAGGAGTATATAAACTTCTGACTTCAACTGTATATATATATATACAGAGTATATATTTTCAGTATATATATATATATATATATATATATATATATATATATATATATATATATATATACAGTTGAAGTCAGAAGTTTATATACTCCTTAGCCAAATACATTTAAACTCAGTTTTTCACAAGTCCTGACAGTTAATCATAGAAACATTTCCTGTCTTAGGTCAGTTAGGATCACTACTTTATTTTAAGAATGTGAAATGTCAGAATAATATCAGAGATAATGATTTATTTAAGCTTTTATTTTTTTCATCACATTTCCAGTGGGTAAGAAGTTCATACATATTTGGTAGCATTGCCTTTAAATTGTTTAACTTCGGTCAAAAGTTTTGGGTAGCCTTCCACAAGCTTCTCACAATAAGATGCTGGTATTTGGCCAATTCCTCCAGATAGAACTGGTGTAACTGGGTCAGGTTTGTAGGCTTCCTTGCTTGCACACGCTTTTTCAGTTCTGCCCTCAAATGTATTATCGGATTGAGGTCAGGGTTTTGTGATGACCACTCCAATACCTTGACACTGTTGTCCTTAATTTTCCTTCCACATAATGCCATTTATTTTGTGAAGTGCACCAGTCCCTCCTGCATCAATGCACCCCCACAACATGATGCTGCCACCCCATGCTTCGTGGTTGGGATGGTGTTCTTCATCTTGCAGGCCTCACCTTTTTTTTCCTCCAAATATAACGATGGTCATTATTGCCAAACAGTTCAATTTTTGTTTCATCAGACCAGAGGACATTTCTCCAAAAGATCTCTGTCCCCATGTGCACTTACAAACTGTAGTCTGGCTTTTTTATGGCAGTTTTTGAGCAGTGGCTTCTTCCTTGCTGAGCAGCCTTTCAGGTTATGTCGATATAGGACTCGTTTTACTGTGGATATAGATACTTGTCTACCTGTTTCCTTCACCATCTTCACAAGGTCCTTTGCTATTGTTGGCCACATGGTCCTATGGTGTTTATATTTGCATACTGTTGTTTGTACAGATGAATGTGTTACCTTCAGGCAATTGGAAATTGCTCCCAAGGTTGAACCAGACCAGGTTCTTTTGATTTTCCCATGATGTCAAGCAAAGAGGCACTGAGTTTGAAGGTAGGCCTTAAAATACATCCACAGGTACACCTCCAATTCAGTACACCTACTATCAGAAGTTAATTGGCTAATTTTCTAAAAGCTTGACATCATTTCCTGGAATTTTCCAAGCTGTTTAAAGGCATAGTTAACTTAGTGAATGTAAATTTCTGACCCACTGGAATTTTGATATAGTCAATTAAAAGTGAAACAATCTGTCTGTAAACAATTATTGGAAAAAATTACTCGTGTCATACACAAAGAAGATGTCCTAAACAACAAGCGAAAACTATAGTTTGCTAATATTAAATCTGTGGAGTCATTAAAAAATGAGTTTTAATGACTTCAACCTAAGTGTATGTAAACTTCTGACTTCAACTGTATATATAGTGTGTGTGTGTGTGTGTGTGTGTATATATATATATATATATATATATATATATATATATATATATATATATATTAAAACAGTAAAATACTGTACGTCACATATACCACAATGCATTGTTTAATACTGTAAAATACTGTAAAACTTAATTACTGTACTTTAGCTGTGAAATTCTCCCAGCAATTTCTTACAGTGCAGTTATAACCATAAATCAATAATGATTGCTTTGTGTTGTTAGACCATAAAAGTAATCACTTACAATTACTTCTCAGTAATGCTGAAGATGCCACGCCAACTAGTGGTTGAAATAATTATCACATTTAGTGCACTGGTAATACACTGAGGTCTTGATTAAGACCATAAGCCGAGACCCAGACCAAGACACTGAGTAACGAGACCCAGATCCAGACCAAGACCGCGTTGATGTTGTCTCAAGAGGTCTTGAGACCAAGAAAACTAGAGCAAGACTCCAACTCTTTGTTGGAGTGAAGCCTGGATGACTCATGCAAGAGATGACTCGCACTATCCTCTCTCTGGAGCATGTTGTTTTGCCCTGCAGACTTCTTTTGTCCTGAGAAGATGCACATTTCAGTTCGGAAGCATATTTAGTGCTAATACCTTGCCGAACATTCAGGGATGCCATGCCATTTTTTTTGTACTTGTAATTGTGTGTGAAAAATAAATGTAGTGAAGTTGAGTGCTCAAGTAAAAGTAAAACTATTATAATTTATTTATATAAAATATTCAAGTATGGTAACGAGAGTAGATGTAATTAGTTACTTCCACCTCTGGGTTCCATCAACAAAACTAATTTTAAGGGTTAGATCAGGTATAAAAAAGAGCTCCTTACGGTATGTGTCCACTGGAGCAAAAGAAATCCTTTCAAAGCTGCTCACAACGCTCGAGTGCTGCTGCTTTGGGTTTGTAATGTCAGTGTGTATTATCTATGATTGTTTTCAGTACACGGTCATAAAACATCATATAAATGCCCGATTACAGTTTGGAAAGATGCAATCTTTATTTCAGAATGCCCACAGTATATAAACAGGGTTGATTTGTGACACTTTTGCTTACCTAGCCACAGCATTGCCACAATGAATGCATGCAATCTTCATTTGAAGTCTGTTTGAAGTATGAATTATACATAACGATGTGATTTAAAGACTGAATTTACCACGAAGCGCAGCATCATTGTCAGATTTTAAAATGCTTATGACAGACATCACCCCTTTTAACTCATAGTGATTGGCTGCCATATGGCTTTTTTCACACTTTACTTGCATAAAATTGAGCAATTCTTATCTTTTTGACACTATCATAGCCAATAATGTCATTTGTTAACCAATAAATCTGTTCAAAACATTGTCACGTTTATTTAAAATCAGGTCTAGTAAAATACGTTTTTATTTTATTAAATTCTAATACTAGTTTCATTTGAAGTCGTTATGTAGCCAAAACCTCTGTTTCTCAAAACTTCTCTGCACATATGGGGCAGAGAATCTGCTGCCCACCAGAACTCCACAGTGGCCCTCATTTTTCCAGTGAAAATCTGTGATCAAGTATGGAACTGCAACGAGCCTCAATATTTGTGTTTAATCAGTTGAATAATGTAAACTTCCCAGTGGTTATACACAAGCTATATCGCTCAGAGCAAGATCTGCTCCACCTATATCTGTGTTTACGAGCCACTACTGGTGTATATATAAATTAAGGCTGTCGATTAAATATGTTAATGTACATGATGGCGACACGAATGGCTGCCTCGGTGTGGAGCTCTCCAATTCATTTGCTGTTTTTGTTTGTTTGTCCTGTGTTTAGTAAATTTTTTAAAATCAGTTTTACCAGGGACGAACTGCTGAACATTCGGCAGCACATACCAGACAATCTTTTCCCAGTTTTTGACTATGCAGACGTTTTGCTGGACATTTTAGTTGCCGAGTATTCATATAGTGAACAGATGAACTACTTCTCCTCACCTGTACAAACAAGGACTTTTCAAACTCTGCTGCCTTGTGCTTCACAGAAACCTGGATGAGTGAAGCCATTCTGAACAGTGCATTACATCTGCTGGGCTTCCAGCTGTTCAGAGAGGATCGCATCGCAGAGTTATCGGGGAAAACGAGAGGCAGTGGAACATGCTTTTACATCAGTGAAAGTTGGCATACAGATGTAACAACGTTAAAGAAGATATACTGTCCTAATTTGGAAATGCTCTTTATTAATTGTAAGCCTTTCTACTCACCATGGGAGTTTTCCTTGTTTATTCTGGTGAGTGTTTACATTCATCCACAAGCGTGTGTGACCGCAGCACTGAATCAGCTGGCTGATCAGATCATAGACACAGAACAACAATACGCAGACTTACTTGATATTATTCTCTGTGATTTTAACAGAGCCAATCTCACCCGTGAACTGCCAAAATACAGACAGCACATTACATGCCCCACCAGAGACAGAAATATACTGGATCACTGCTACACAGTGATAAAGGATGCATATCACTCTGTCCCTAGAGTAGCTTTGGGACACTCTGATCACTGTCTGGTTCATCTTCTTCCGACCTACAGGCATCAATTTAAATCAGCTAAACCTGTAGTAAAGACTGTAGTAAAGAGATGGACCAATGAAGCAGAACTGGAACAACAAGACTGCTTTTACTTCATTGATTTGAGTGTTTTTGAGGCTGCAGACACCAATCTGGATGAGCTCACAGATACTGTGGCATCATATATCTGTTTCTGTGAGGATATGTGCATTCCTACTAGGTCTTATCTAACATTCAACAATGACAAACCATGGTTTACAGCAAAACTCAGGCATCTTCATCAAGCCAAAGAGGATGCTTACAGAAGTGGGGATAAAATCTTTTACAATCAGGCCAAAAACTCACTGACAAGGAGATTAGAGTGGCTAAGAGAAACTACCCTGAGAAGTTGAAAAACTAGTTTTCAGCTAATGACCCTGCATCAGTGTAGAGAAGCCTGAAAGACATTACCAACTACAAGACACCACCCCCCAACTCTGTAGGGGATCAACAACTGGCTGACAACCTGAATGTGTTTTAATATTTCCTTTCGTGGAGGGGGCGTGGAGAGGACACTGGCGCAGTTTGGTTGCCGCTTCTCCACCCACGTTTTCGGCGTTTTCTTTGTTTTAACATTTTATTATTCATGTTTAGTGTGTTTTATAGTGTTACTCGCTGACAATTTGTGGGTTTGCTGTCCATTTTTTATCTGTTTAGTGATTTTATGTGGAGTGTACGGCAAGAAATTTCACCCGGAATTCGCCAAGCTGGTATACTCCAAGGATGAACTTTTTTACCTTGAACACCATTTGCCTCCTGATACCTCTGTGTTGGATACGGTGAAATCGCTACATCTTCAACGCTGGCCAAAATATGTTCATCGGGGTTCCCGTCGGAATCTTCATACAAGTGGCACTGGTATCAATTTGATATGGTCTCGCCGATGCACGGATCATCGCTACTCAGCTTCACGTGGTGTCTGTTCTGCTAATCTCTCTTATCCTCAGAAGCGTACTGCATCTAGTGGAGAAGTTAATCTCAAGACAATAACGTTTGCACAACTGAACACTCGTTCTATAAACAATAAAGCTGCCTCCATCAGTGACATTATTATGGACAATAAACTGCATTTTCTCTGCCTCTGTGAGACTTGGCATCAGCCGAATGACTACGTCAATCTCAATATGTGTGCCGTGCCAGGCTACACTTACATTGATCGGCCACGATCCACCAGTAGACTTGGTGGACTTGCTGTCATTCACAGATCTGATGTTCTAGTTACCGAAGTTATGATGCCTTGCTTTTCATCTTTTGAATATTTATCGTTTAAACTGAATGGTCCTTCACAGGGTCTTATTTTAAATATTTATCGTCCTCCCAAACTAAACCCGGTGTTCTTTTCTGAGTTTGACACTTACCAGTGCAACCTGCTCAGCTATTCTTTTAACTGGTGATTTCAATATTCATGTAGACAGTGCGAATTGTAATAGTGCTCTGAGTTTTATGGATGTATTAGAGTGTTTTAACCTCACTCAGTGTGTTAACTTTCCGACACATAAACACGGTCATATACTTGACTTGGTTTGCACCTCGGGTGTGGCTATTGACCAACTTGAGTGTACGGATGTGTGTATAAGTGACCACAAGCTTCTTACCTTCTGTTTGATTCCTCCTTCATTGCAGTCTGTAAATGAACATATTATTTGTTTTAGGAAAATCAGAGACATTGATCATGACCTTCTCACTCATACCATTGGGGATCTATCAGTCATGTCCTCTGTTGACCAATATAATAATGTGTTAACATCGTTATTGGATGACTTTGCACCTTTGAAAAAACGTGTTGTTTCTTTTAAGAGGTCATCTCAATGGTATACATGGTATATATCTGAGTCACGTGGATTGAAGGCTCTTGGCAGGCAACTTGAGCGGCAATACAGGAACACTGGTTTAACAGTTCATAGATTAATATTTGAGCAACATCAAACTGATTACCATAATTCTCTTAAAACTGCTAAAACAGCATACTATTCAACTCTCATCAGCAGTAGTGGTTCTAAATCTGGTGTTTTGTTTAGAACAATTAACAATCTTATTAAACCTATCAGAAATGTTATTTGTTCTGCTACTGAGCAGTGCAATGAGTTTCTTAATTATATTTAATGTAAAATTGAAAATATCTATAACTCTATTGCTTCTAATCGATCATCTGACTTTGTAGAGTTGTTACCTCTTCATTCTCTGGTTCCTGTATTCTCAAGTTTTACTGTTGTTAATAATGACTTTATTTCAAAACTGGTCTTTATGATGAACTCTACTACCTGCATTCTTGATCCTTTTCCTAATGTTGTGCTGAAAAGATGCCTGCCAGCAACTGTTCCCCATATCACTGCTATTGTTAATGTTTCACTTGAAACTGGGGTTGTCCCCTCCACTCTTAAAATGGCAGCAGTTGTACCAGTCCTTATAAAACATGGAAGTGACACTGCTGACATGTCCAGTTACAGGCCTATTTAAAATTTACCATTTCTGGCTAAGGTTTTTGAATGTGTGGTTATTGGTCAACTGCAAAGTAATCTATCTATGAACTGTTTATTAGAACCTTTTCAATCAGGGTTTATGTCTGGACATAGTATGGAGACTGCACTTGTGAGGGTCATGAATGACCTCCTTATCACAGCGGATTCTGGGGCTTGTGGCATTTTGGTCTTGTTAGACCTCACTGCCGCATTTGATACCATTTGTCACACTATCTTGTTGGACAGACTACACAAGTGGATTGGCCTTTATGGCAGTGTTCTCAATTGGTTTAAATCTTACCTATCTGAGCATTCACAATTTGTCTATATTGGCATTAATAGATCCCGGACTGTTCCAATGCGACAGGGGGTTCTGCAGGTGTCAGTTCTGGGTCCCATCCTGTTCAGTATCTATATGTTGCCTCTTGGACAGATTATCCAGAAGTTTGGGCTGGGTTATCATTGTTATGCTGATGATACCCAGATTTATATCAGCACTCTGCCAGACTGTTCATTAGCATCATCAACACTCTCTGCTTGTTTGTTAGAAATTAAGACCTGGATGAAACATCATTTTTTTAAACTGAATTGTTCCAAAACCAAATTCTTCTAATTGGCACTCCAAATGCTGTGAGTGAATGTAATAATTTGGAACTCTATGTGGTTGACAACTCAATTATTCCTGCAAACCATGTGCAGAACCTGGGTGTATTTTTTGATGCACAGCTTTCTTTTACCACTCACTTTAAAAACATTACAAAAGTAGCCTTTTTCCATCTTCGAAATATTGCCCGTATCAGGCCTTTTCTTTCTCTGCCTGATGCAGAAAGGCTGATTCATGCCTTCATTACATCCAGGCTCGATTATTGTAACTCACTTTTTGTAGGTCTGCCGGCCAACTCAATTAAGAGGTTACAAAACATACAAAATTCAGCTTTTCGTGTCCTGACTCACACATCTTCACGTCAGCACATCACCCCTGTCCTCTCTCAGTTACATTGGCTGCCAGTTCAATCTCATATTGATTTTAAAATTCTTATGTTAACTTATAAAGCTGTACATGGGCTGGCCCAAGTTTACATTTGTGATTTGGTAACACCGTATACTTCCTCCCGTTCTCTTCGTTCTGCTGGTTCTATCTCTCTATATCAGCCTCTTTGTAAATTGAAAACCGTGGGTGGTAGGTCCTTTTCTTGCATTGCTCCTAAGCTGTGGGACTCACTACCTGTTTCAATTAGGAATGCTCCTTCGTTTGATTCTTTTAAGAAACTGCTTAAAACTTACCTTTTTAATCAGGTTTTTAATTGTTAATTTGTTTGTGATTGTTGTTATTTTTATTGTATATTATGTTGTAAAAGTGTGATTGTAATGTACTGAGGTGCATTACAAATAAAAATGTATTATTATTTTATTTAATAATAATTTAGTTTGTTTGTCCTGTGTTTAGTGATATTTTTCCAGTCAGTTTTACCAGGGACAAACTGCTGAACATTCGGCAGCATATACCAGACAACCTTTTCCCGGTTTTTCCCGGTTTTGCTGGACATTTTAGTCAGAGGCGCAGCTGTGCTGTTCAAGAGATGGAGGCGAGGGAGATGAGCAGGCGCGCTGGTCAGGCTCCATCAGCGCGGCTTTCGAACAGCGCTGCCGAGCATTCATCTAGCGAATCTCCGCTCTCTTCCTAACAAAATGGACAAACTACATCTCCTCACCCGCACAAACAAGGACTTTTCCAACTCTGCTGCCTTGTGCTTCACAGAAATCTGGCTGAGTGAAGCCATTCCGGACAGCGCGTTACATCTGCCGGGCTTTCAGCTGTTCAAAGCAGATCGCATCGCAGAGTTAACGGGGAAAACGAGAGGCGGTGGAACATGCTTTTACATCAATGAAAGTTGGTGTACAGATGTAACAATGTTAAAGAGGATGTGCTGTCCTAATTTGGAAGTGCTCTTTATTAACTGTAAGCCATTCTACTCGCCACGGGAGTTTTCCTTGTTTATTCTGGTGAGTGTGTATATCGCGCCAAACGCATGTGTGAACACAGCGCTGCAACAGCTGACTGATCAAATCACAGACACAGAACAACAATACCAGTTATTATTATTCTTGGGGATTTTAACAAAACAAATCTCACACGTGAACTGCCCAAATACAAACAGCACATTACATGCCCCACCAGAGACAGGAACATACTGGATCATTGTTACACAACAATAAATGATGCATATCGCTCTGTCCCTAGAGCAGTTTTGGGACTCTCTGATCACTGTCTGGTTCAACTTCTTCCAACCTACAGACAGAAATTAAAATCAACCAAGCCAGTAGTAAGGACTGTAAAGAGATGGACCAATGAAGCAGAGCTGGAACTACAAGCCTGCTTTGATTGCACGGATTGGAGTGTTTTTGAGGCTGCAGCCACAGACCTGGACGAGCTCACAGATACTGTTACATCATATATCAGTTTCTGTGAGGATATGTGCATTTCTACTAGGACTTATTTAAAGTTCAACAACGACAAACCGTGGTTTACAGCAGAGCTCAGGCAGCTTCGTCAGGCCAAAGAGGATGCTTACAGGGGTGGGGATAAAGTCTTGTACAATCAGGCCAGGAACACACTGAAGAAAGAAATCAGAGTGGCTAAAAGAAGATACTCTGAGAAGCTGAAAAACACGTTTTCAGCTAACGACCCTGCATCAGTGTGGAGTGGCATGAAACAACTCACAAATTACAGGACTCCTACCCCCAACCCTGTGGTGGACCAACAACTGGCTGACGACCTGAATGTGTTCTACAGCAGATTTGAAAGGCCCAATCTCACACCCCACACCCACTCTGACCTTCAATCCATACAAACACCAACACAACAATGACAAACCGTGGTTTGTCGCTGGCCCCCATCTTCACACAGATCTTCAACAGATCACTAAAGCAGTGTGAAGTTCCCTGCTGCTTCAAACGCTCCACCATCATCCCCATCCCAAAGAAACCCATGATCAAAGGACTTAATGACTACAGACCCGTCTCTCTGACGTCTCTGGTCATGAAGTCATTTGAGAGACTGGTGTTGGCCCACCTGAAGGACATCAGTGAACCCTTTCTGGACACCCTTCAATTTTCTTATCGAGCAAACAGGTCTGTGCATGATGCAGCCAACATGGGATTGCATCATATCCTGCAACATCTGGACAGACCAGGGACCTATGCAAGGATCCTTTTTGTGGACTTCAGTTTGGCTTTCAACACCATTATCCCAGCTATACTCCGGACTAAATTAAACCAACTGTCTGTTCCCACCTCTATCTGTCAGTGGATCACCAGCTTTCTGACAGACAGGCAGCAGCTAGTGAGACTGGGGAAATTCACTTCCAGCACCTGTACGATCAGCACTGGTCAACCAGTCTGGTCTTGGTCTGGTTTGGTTCAGCTACCAAATTGGACATCAGGAGACTACAAAGGACAGTTCGGACTGCTGAGCGGATTATTGGTTCTCCCCTTCCCACCCTCCAAGAACTGTACACATCCAGAGTGAGGAAAAGGGCTGGAAAAATCACCCTGGACCCCACTAACCCAGCCCACTACCTCTTTGGACTGTTACATAGCACTGAGCACCAGAACAGCCAGGCACAGGAACAGATTTTCCCTCAGGCCATCCTTCTCATGAACAGTTAAAACTGCCCCATTGAGCAATAATTATGTGCAATAACAAGCTTAGTCAATTATATTTATTTAACCTATCCTACCTCTTCTGCACTTTACATTCCCTTGCACTGTATACAGGCAATTTACAGGCAATGCACAGCTGTACAAACAACAAACTGACAGCTGATTAGAGACAGCATGGCAGAGCAGAGTCCAGGGGTCTCGAAATGTGTTTCTTAAAGTTTCTAACTATGGGTTCTTCTCAATCGGAAGGCTGCAGCCTAGTTAGGCTGGATATCTCAGCTGCCACATCATCAAGCACCATCAAAAGCCATCTCAATTATGAGGACCCCTGGAAGGCAGCCTTGTTTCACAGCCTTCATTTGCCATATTTTGGAGGATGCAACAAGTGCACCCTTCTCGGCCTTCAATCACTCACAATCCCTTGCACATATGCACTAGACTGTCTTATTCTAGCGATGCATGCTGAGGAGGAGCCTAGCCTACAGCCTCAGAAGGACTGGTCTAGGAAGGACACAGCCTTACTAGGCTGCAGCCTTCCGATTGAGAAGCACCCTACATGTAACTTGACACAGTGTCGTAAAAATGCAGCATTTACGGCTAGTGTAAGGGGGTACAGTGGAAAGGAGGAGGCGAGAACCGGCTTGACAACTTAAATAATAATTTAATAAACAACTTAAACACACAACCAAAACCACACAGTACAGCTGCCTGCAATTCTCTCTCTCTCGAACTGTCGTCCCCGGCCGCCTTTATCCCTCGCGCGCCCCATCAGGCTGATTGGGGACCAGGTGTGTCTCATTCCAGCCCGGCCCCGCCCTCCTCGGCTCTACAGCTAGAGATGCTGAAAACCAGTGAAAAGCGACACAAACATAGTGAGACACGAGAAAAGTGTTTGTTTTACACATGTGCACAGACAGAATGCAAGAACGCATCTACCTCGGACAGATTGTCAAACTCAATTGCAAAATGGAAAGCTGTGGACTGTAGGCCAGTGATAGGCCATATATTCAATGATGTGAACGTACAACAAACAATATATTGATTTTTAAAGACACTGAAAATAATTAATGCTTTACTCATCTGCCACATTAATGTAATGTCTTTGAACTATCTAACATTATTATATTACTACATATGAATATTATTATATTTTATTATATATTTGTGGAGGGGGACGTGGTCGTGTGTCTGTCAGTGGGAGAGAGGAAGCGGTAAGAGCCATCACCTGGTGATTATTGACTCTAAACACCTGTGTCTCATTTCAGAGATGGCAGAGATGGGCTTTAAAAGGCTGTCGGAATGCCAGACCGGGAGAGAGAGTCCAAGTCACACACACACACACACACACACACACACACACACACAAAACCCTATCTGGAGCTGAATGCTGTAAAGCTGTTTATGTTGAATCTATGAATTTATGTTGACTGTTCTCACCGAAACTGATGAGTGTGAATTAAAGTTCTTGTTGAAAGACAAAGTTTGAGTGAAATCTTGAGAATAAAAAGAACACTCACGTGGACTGCAATGCTGACTCCCGTGTCCTCCTTTCCACCCCGATACTGAGAACTTTACAATATTATATTTACAATTAGGCCAATTTTCATTATTATATATTGACTTATCTTTATTTCGGGGTCTTTTCAGCAAATATTGATATATGCGATAACTGTGATTAATTCAATTAATTGGCATACAATGTAATTAATTTGATTAAAAAATTTTAATCGATTGACAGCAATAATATAAATGTTTTAAATTTCATCAGATTTTTTGTTGTTGTTGTTGTTGTTGTTGTCATTGTTGTTGCAGGACTACATGATTTGGAGCATCCAGATGTTGTGTTAACGGATGAATGGTAAAGTACTTAAGATCTTTTATTCAATGTTTTTTATTGAGTTTATTCTTAAATATGCCATATTGAGGAGTTTCAGTATACACTGAAAAATGTTTACCTAAAAATGTGCTTGTGGTAACATCTTTTAAATAAAATGGTTTGATTCAAATAAAAAATATTACATTAGGTTACACAAACAAAACACATTTGAATGGTTAGCTGAGGTAGAAATAGCTTCTAAAGTTAACAATTGCAGGTTATCACTTTTTACAGCATATAATGTGTGCATGTAACATTTTAGGGCATACTGTAACACAGCTGAACATCAAGACCTTCATTTCCTGTCTCAGATCGAAGCTATCAAGCTCTATTTTAATGGAGAACCACATCTCAAGTGTGAGTTATGTTCATGATGCAGCTTTGGTTTGTGTTGTCTAAATGAACATAAAACTGCTTGTGGTTTAGTTGATGTCAGATGTGGTTGGTATTCATGTTTTTCTTGTAGGTGATCACGATCTTGTGCTGGAGGTTTTATTTGATGCTGTAGTCACAGCGCCCTTGGAGGCATACTGGACCAGTCTCGCTCTCAATAAATCAGAGTAAGATCAAACTTGTCTAATGCACTTTAATGTCAACATGAAATAAATTTTACCCCATTTGCTTTCTTTATACATAATCCTGGTCTTACTTTGAACCATTCACCAATGCAAAGCATTTCAAAGGAAAAAAAAACGTATATTTAATATTTAATCAAAATGTAATAACCTACTCCGCCTCCAAAATGTTTTTCCTTTTTGATCGGATGTCACGAAGGCCGGGCAGGCTATTGGTTAATGTTAACCAACAGCCAAGTAGCTATTTAACCATTGTAGTAGGCTACTGTTGTAGGTAATGTAGCCTTTCTAAAATCTTGCCAGTAGTTAATTGATAAAAAAAAATTAAAATTAAAAAGAAAAGATAATTGGGCCATGCTCGCATTCAGCTTGGCTCCATTCTAGTGTGCAGTGCCCACTTTTCACCATCCAATCAATTCCTAAAATTGGATAAAATCAGGTTTGAATATTGAAATAAAATGGGTTGTAAGCGCTGTTTCACATTGACTATTTTTAAGATTCTTATTCTTAAATTATTCCTTATATATCATATAATTGTTCATTAAGTATTTTATGTGGTTCTCTTTGTACTCGTAGAAACTCTGATAAAGGGGTGCAGATAGCTTTCCTCGGCACTCGAACCGGCTTATCACGCATCAACCTTTTTGTGACACCAGACCAACTGACTAATCAGTAAGCAGATCAGACTTCACATGATATTACAGTGCAATTACATGTATACTGAGTACTAATGCTCAGTAGTTAAATATGTAATATTTTGTGATAATGTACAGTGTTTGCTCTTATGGAAAGAAATTGGTACTTTTATTCACCAAAGTGGCATTCAACTGATCATAATGTATAGTCAGGACATTAATAACGTGAAAAATTACATTACAATTTGAATAAACTGAGAACAAAGAGTTCTCATCAAGAAATCCTCCACTTGCAGCAATGACAGCTTTGCAGATCCTTGGCATTCCAGCTGTCAGTTTGTCTAGATACTCAGGTGACATTTCACCCCATGCTTCCTGGAGCACTTGCCATAGATGTGGCTGACTTGTCGGGCACTTCTCATGCACTTTACAGTCTAGCAGATCCCACAAAATTTCAATGGGGTTAAGATCCATAACACTCTTTTCCAATTATCTGTTGTCCAATGTCTGTGTTTCTTTGCCCACTCCGACCTTTTCTTTTTGTTTTTCTGTTTCAAAAGTGTTTTTTTCTTTGCAATTCTTCCCATAAGGCCTGTATCCCTGAGTCTTCTCTTTACTGTTTTACATGAAACTGGTGTTGAGCGGGTAGAATTCAATGAAGCTGTCAGGTGAGGACATGTGAGGCATATATTTCTCAAACTAGAGACTCTGATGTACTTATCCTCTTGTTTAGTTATACATCTGACTTTCCACATCTCTTTCTGTCCTTGTTAGAGCCAGTTGTCCTTTGTCTTTGACAGGGTTGGGGAGTAACGGAATACATGTAACGGGATTACATATTTAAAATACAAAATGTAAGTAACGGTATTCCACTACAGTTACAATTTAAATCATTGGTAATTAGAATAGTTACATTCAAAAAGTATTTTGATTACTGAAGAGATTACTTTGCATTATATTGTCATTTGTTTCATTTAATATTTAGTCCTTTTAGATGGAAAAATGTATATATATAAATGATGCAATCCAAAGTGCATTTGAACAGCGGTGAAATACTTTCTTATGATGTGTTACATTCATATGAGCAGACAGAGAAGTAAGTTTGGAGCAGAAGAAATAGAAATAAACCTTGTGTAAATTGTCAGCTTTACGCTAAGCTAAAATGCTATTTCTAGCTAATTTACATGCACATGTTACCAGGCATGTATCGTTTTATCAAGAAAATTCAAGTTGGATCATAATTTCTTTTTTTCTAGTAAGACCTTTGATATTAGGGCAAAAATCTTATGCTTGATAAAAAATTTTTATTGTTTTCCTGTAAAAATATCTAAAAATCCTTAAAATAAGATCAATTTGATTAATCTTGTTTTAGAAACAACACTGCATAAGATATTTAGGTTTTTCAGAGAATGTATTTTTAATGTGTATTTTGTCTTACTGTACTGGCAGAGTTTTTATAGTCAAAACAAGTGAAAAAATCTACCAGTGCTGAAGAAGTAATCCAAAGTAGAAGTTTAGAATACGTTACTGACCTTGAGTAATCTAACAGAATACGTTACAAATTACATTTTACAGCATATATTCTGTAATCTGTAGTGGAATACATTTAAAATGTAACCCTCCCAACCCTGGTCTTAGAAGACTGTAGTGTACCCCTTTGTATGAAATCTTCAGTTTTTTGGCAATTTCAAGCATTGTATATCCTTCATTCCTCAAAACAATGATTGACTGACGAGTTTCTAGAGAACGCTGTTTCTTTTTTGCCATTTATAACCTAATATTGACCTTAAGACATGCCAGTCTATTGCATACTGTGGCAACTCAAAAACAAACACAAAGACAATGTTAAGCTTCATTTAATGAATCAAATTGCTTTCAACTGTATTTTATATAATGTCAAGTGACTTTCTAGTACCAAATTAGCAGTTTAGAATGATTACTCAAGGATAAGGTGTTGGAGTGATGGCTGCTGGAAATGGAGCCTGTCTAAATCAAAAATTACTTTTTTCAAATAGTGATGGTGCTGTTTTTTTACATTAGTAATGTCCTGACTATACTTTGTGATCAGTTGAATGCCACTTTGGTGAATTAAAGTACCAATTTCCTTCCGAAAATACAAAATCTGTACATTATACCAAACTTTTGGCCGCCAGTGTACATAAATTAATATGACCAAAATAGTAAGTGCTAACAATTAGCTGTATTTAGAAAAATTAACAAGACCTGTCATTCACTGCAGAAACCGTCCTGGGTACTTGCGTAACCTCCGTTCCCTGATGGAGGGAACGAGATGTTGTGTCGATGTAGTGACACTAGGTGTCACTCTTGGGAGCCTAAGACACCTCTGGTCTTTGATAAAAGGCCAATGAAAATTGGCGAGTGGTATTTGCATGCCACTCCCCCGGATATACGGGAATAAAAAGGAGCTGGTATGCAACCACTCATTCAGGTTTTATGCTGAGGAGCCGAGACAAGGTCCGGCCATTTCAGCAGGTAGTTCAGCGTTGTGGCAGGAGGGACACAACGTCTTGTTCCCTCCATCAGGGAACAGAGGTTACGCAAGTAACCAGGACATTCCCTATCTGTCACTCACTCGACGTTGTGTCGATGTAGTGACACTAGGGGTCCCTATACGAAACGCCACAACTGGCTGAACTGTGTTACGAGAACTGGCGGTGTGTGACGGGCAGACCACTGTGTGCCTCGTAGCCATCGCACCAGGCCGACACGTAACCTCCCCCAACATAGTTATGTGTCGAACGGCCCTTTGGGGACAAGTCGACTACCCAAAAGATAGAGACAGGATAACCCAGTCCTGGCCTCTTTTCCCCTTCTTTTTTCCACTCCTTAAAAAAGAAGGGGAATTATCCGACTGGGCACCAGGTCTAGTTGGGGGGTGTCCCTCCCAAGGGGAGGACACCGTGGAGACCACACCTCGCCCAAAGAGAGGGGGGATATTTAAGTGGAAAAAATATGTAACATGGTCTTGATGACCATGTGGAGAGTCTCAAGGTTAGATCCTACCCAACGGGGGAGGAGTTACTACAAACATGGAGACTGGGGCAGAGGGGCTCTGCCCGAGGAATACGCAGTTTGCCAACAGGGAAACGAATTAGTGGAAGATATATATCGCATGCAGAGCACCTACCCCAGAACAGGGCTCTTAGTTAGCACGTGTACTGGGCCGGCAGCAAGTCTCTCTGAAAACTCGACTGCCACAGGGCTCGGAGGAAGTCAACCAGGGAACATAGCTTGTGAACACTACTGGGAATTAATGGCGCACGTCTTCAGCTCAGAAGAGGTGGAAGGCGCTATGTGCAAGCGATACACCCGGCCAGCTATCCTGGGCTTATCTGCTTGTATTGCATGCCACTACCTGGGATGAATCCGGTTCCACCCGGAGGTTGTAGAACCTTGCAAAGGTGTTGGGTGTTGCCCAGCCTGCTGCTCTGCAAATGTCTGTTAGAGAGGCACCTCTGGCCAGGGTCCAGGAGGCCGCTACACCACGGGTAGAATGGGCTTATAGCCCTACCAGAGGCGGCATGTCCTGGGCAATCAATGAGCAATCAATGAGCCAGTGGGCAATCCTCAGCTTGGAGACAGTGCTTCCTTTCTGCTGTGCACCAAAGCAGACAAAGAGCTGCTCAGAGATCCTAAAGCTCTGCGTGTGATCCAAATAGATGCGTAAAGCGTGCACCGGACACAGCAACAACAGGGCTGGGTCTGCCTCCTCCTGGGGCAGCGCTCGCAGGTTAACCACCTGATCCCTAAAAGGGGTCGTGGGAACCTTGGCACATAGCCAGGTCGGGGTCTCAGGATCACGTGAGAGTGACCAGACCGAACTCCAGGCACGTTTCACTGACAGACAACGCTTGCAGGTCTCCTACCCTCTAGATGGAAGTGAGCGCAGTCAGGAGGGCAGTCTTCAAGGAGAGTGCCTTAAGCTTAGCTGACTGCAATGGCTCAAAGGGGGCTCTCTGTAGACCCTGAAGAACTACAGAGAGGTCCCATGGGGGAACGAGGTGCGGTCTGGAGGGATTCAGTCTCCTGGCGCCTCTCGGGAACCTGATGATCAGGTCATGCTTCCCTAAACTCTCAACTGTGTTGTGGTGTGTTGCTTATGGCGGCAACGTACACCTTCAAGGTGGAAGGCAACAGCCGCCCTTCCAACCTATCCTGCAGGAAGGAAAGCACTGATCTGACTGCGCATCTCTGGGGGTCTTCCCATCGGGAAGAACACCATTTAGCGAACAGACGCCACATAAAGGCATACAGGCACCTCTGCGGGTGGTAGACCGCTTAGGTCTTCTGCGTCCTGTCCAGGGGCCAGACATGGAGATTCCAGAGGTCTGGTCGCAGGTGCCATATGGTGCCCCGTCCCTGAGAAAGAAGGTCCTTCCTCAGGGGAATTCACCGGGGGGGGGGGGGGTTGTCGTGAGGAGCGTGAGGTCCGAGAACCACGTCTGGATGGACCAGTAGGGTACCAGCAGGACAACCTGCTCCTCGTCCTCCCTGACCTTGCACAGAGTCTGTGCAAGTAGGCTCACTGGGGGAAATGCATATTTGTGCATGCTAGGGGACCAGCTGTGTGCCAGCGCGTCTATGCCGAGGGGGGCCTCGGTCAGGGTGTACCAGAGTGGGCAGTGGGAGGATTCTTGGGAGGCGAACAGGTCCACCTGTGCCTGTCCGAATCGACTCCAAATCAGCTGGACCACCTGAGGGTGGAGTCTCCACTCTCCCCTGAGGGTATCCTGCCATGACAGCGCGTCCTCTGTTGTGTTGAAGTTGCTCGGGATGTGAGTGGCTCGCAGCGACTTGAAGTGCTGCTGACTCCAGAGGAGGAGACGGCGGGCGAGTTGTGACATACAACGAGAGCGCAGACCGCCTTGGCGGTTGACATATGCTACCGTTGCGGTGTTGTTTGTCCGAACTAACACATGCTTGCCCTGGATCAACGGCTGAAACCTCTGCAGGGCGAGCAGAATTGCCAACAACTCGAGGCAGTTGATGTGCCAATGCAGTCTTTCCACAAGCCGGCGGCTGCATGCCCATTGCAAACAGTGCCCCAGCCCGTTTTGGAGGTGTCTGTCGTGACCACGACGTGCCTGGAGACCAGTTCTAGGGGAACACCTGCCCGTAGAAACGAGAGGTCAGTCCAAGGGCTGAAAAGATGGTGACAGACTGGCGTGATGACCATGCGATGTGTCCCGTGGTGCCATGCCCATCTCGGGACTCGAGTCTGAAGGCAGTGCTGAAGCGGTCTCATATGCATTAACCCGAGCGGGGTGGCTACCGCTGAGGATGCCATATGCCCCTGGAGCCTCTGAAAAAGTTTCAGTGGAACCGCTTTTTTCTGTTTGAACGCCTTCAAACAGGCCAGCACCGACTGGGCGCACTCGTTTGTGAGGCGCGCCATCAAAGAGACGGAGTCCAACACCAAACCGAGGAAAGAGATGCTCTGAACCGGGAGGAGCTTGCTCTTTTCCCAGTTGACCCGAAGCCCTGGTCGGCTGAGGTGTGAGAGCACCAAGTCCCTGTGTGTGCACAACATGTCCCGAGAGTGAGCTAGGATTAGCCAGTCGTCGAGATAGTTGAGAATGCGAATGCCTACTTCCCTTAACGGGGCAAGTGAAGACCTTCATGAAGACGCGAGGAGACAAGGACAGGCCGAAAGGGAGGACCTTGTACTGATACACTTGACCCTCGATTGCAAACCGCAGGAAGGGTCTGTGTCGAGGTAGAATTGAGATGTGGAAGTACACGTCCTTCAGGTCTACCACCGCGAACCAATCTTGATGCCAGACGCTCACCAGAATGCGTTTTTGCATCAGCATCTTGAACGGGAGTCTGTGTAAAGCCCGGTTCAGTACTCGCATGTCCAAGATTGGCCGCAACCCACCGCCTTTTTTCGATACGATGAAGTAGGGGCTGTAAAACCCCTTCTTCATCTCGGCTGGAGGGACAGGTTCTATCGCGCCCTTCCGTAGGAGGGTAGCAATCTCCGCGCGCAAGGTAGCAGTGTTTTTGTCCTTCACCAAGGTGAAGTGGATACCACTGAACCTGGGTGGGCGCCTGGCGAACTGAATCGCGTAACCGAGTCGGACGGTCCAGACCAGCCATCGCGATGGATTGGAAAGCGCTAGCCACGCACCCAAGGGGGACCAAGGGGACAACGTCGTCGGACATACCGGCAGGTGGGGCTTCGCGGCAGGGCGGAGCTCGAGCTGCCACACCACGTCATGGCCATGCTGAGTCTAGGGACATCGAAGCACTTACCTAGCTCCTTGTGACCACCCCCAGAACAGCCTGGGATGGGGAGGAAGAGGCCTGTCCTCGTGACCTGTGGAGACTGTCACATCGGGGGCGGATGTGTGCCACAGCTGGGCGCTCAGGGGCGGGAAGACCACCGCTGGACCGCCAATCCTGCAAGGAAAAACCCGTGGATGGTAGTCGTGATGACGGCCGTGCACACTGGGTATGTGACCCAGGGAAGAATGAAACTGCTCTTTTGTTGAACTGTTGGGTACTGCAGCCACAAATCAAACAAAAAGGCAACAAAAGATTTTCCACCCGGCCCTCCACCGGTGGATGGTGTGGTCTTCTTACCAGCTCCAGATGAGTGGGTTTCTTCGACCCTGGGTTGCCGGTCTCAGGGGCGCTTTGACGACCTCTGTGGGTTCTTAGCGGCCGACTGTGAGATGGGTGGCATCTGCTTCCTGCGGTGGGCTCCTTCGCGGGCTGCGGTGGAGCCGGTGCAGTCACCGCAGGGGGACACCCTTGGCGACGAGTAGATGGGGTGCGGGATCATGAGCCGCACCGGGGCAGGATATGCTGGATAGCCTCCCTCTGCTGCTTCACCACCGGCCTGGGAAATGGGGGCAGCAAGGAACCATGTCTTGTCGGCCTCACCCATCTCGACCAGGTTGAGCCAAAGGTGGCGCTCCTGGACCACTAATGTGGACATCGTCTGCCCGAGAGACCGCGAGGTCAGTCGCCGAGCGCAGTTCCTGCATCATATCTGGGGCGGATCTACCCTCGTGCAGTTTTTTTAGCGCCTTGGCTTGGTGGACCTGCAGGAGAGCCATGGCGTGCAGGGCAGAGGCGGCTTGTCCAGCAGCACTGTAGGCTTTAGCCGTCAGGGACAACATGAACCTACAGGGCTTGGACGGGAGCTTTGGGCGTCCGCGCCAGGTGGCGGCGCTCAGCGGGCATAGGTGCACCGCGAGCGCCTTATCCATCGGGGGAATTGCCATATAGCCTCTGGCCGCCCCGCCATCAAGTGTAGTGAGGGCAGGGGAACTGAGGAATCATGACCGGGCAGTAAAAGGTGCCCCCCACGATTTCGTCAGCTCCTCGGGCACTTCCCGGAAGAAAGGCACTGGAGCGGGGCGTGGCTGCTTTGAGCCCAGGAACTAATCATCGAGCCGTGAGGGTTCAGGGGAGAGCGGAGGGTTCCACTCTAGTCCTACGCTCGTGGCCGCCCGGGAAAGCAGGTCCATCATCTCTGCATCAGCCTGTGACTGAGCCCAGCTGAGGCTTCTGCGTCTGACTGGACAAGCCCGCTCTCCGATGCTGCGCTCGAGAGCTCATCATCTTCGCGGGCTCCGAACAAGAGGCCAGACTCACCGTGAGAGGAGCCGGCGGACTCATCCGGAAGCCCGACTGGGGCAGACGAGCGTGCTGGGGAATGGGAGGTCCGCGGAGGGATACCCGGTGGAGGCAATCCCACTGGGGTCCACAAATCGCCTCCAGTGCTTGCCGCGCTGTCCTCATACCCGTAGGTAGAAGGACCAAGGTGGGGAGCTGCTGGGGTGGCTTGTTTTCTTACGAAAGCAAGCCACGACCACAACGTTGCCATGGTCATGTTCTCGCAGTGAGAACATGAACCATCCACGAACGCTGCCTCCGTGTGGGTCGCGCCCAGACACGAAAGACAGCAATCATGACCATCCAAAGTTGAGAGATAACGACCGCAACCAGGAATAACACACAATCGGAAAGGCATCTTTAAAAAGACGTTCCGTGTGTGCCGCTCTTTCAGAGAAATATACTCTTTTAGAGAAATAAACTCTTTCAGAAAATATACTCTCTTTTTTCTGCCGAAGCGCCCAGGGGCGTTCCCTGCAGTGCACCAGTGCAGAGGAGGAAGAAGCCACTGAAATGTGCCGTCAGATCCAGCAGAGGTGAACGAACAGTAGAAATTCAGCTCAATGAGCATGACCGTTTGGCTCCGAAGAGAAAATCTGAATGAGTGGTTGCATATCAGCTCCTTTTATACCCATATGTCCGGGGGAGTGGCATGCAAATACCACTCGCCAATTTTCATTGGCCTTTTTTCAAAGACCAGAGGTGTCTCGGGCTGGTGACCCCTAGTGTCATTACATCGACACAACGTCGAGTGAGTGACAGATAGGGAACATACTCTTCTCCTCCATGTTGAAAGATTACAACTCCTCCCATCTCAGAAACTCAAGTATCAAAATTATCTCTGAGTTTCCCAGTCCTAATTATGACTTGAGGCGTCATTCATGTGCAACTTCTGAGTGGGAAACTCATATTTACGATAAATCTGATAGCACATGAAGGCAGCATTAGTTTTGAATGTTTTTCCACAAGCGCTACCATGCAGCATTTGACGTCACATCCCTTTTGATCTCTGGCTATACATTTGACTACAGAAGTCTCTGTAATGTTTGGGTTTGGTTTAGGGTTAGAACTATATTAATAAAATTTCTACTCAAATGTTGCCGAAAATCAAACACACTGTGCCTTTCACGTCACATTTACACAAAGTAATAAGTGAAAGAACGCAGTTTGAGTCTTAGTACTATTGCGCATGTTCACGACTGTAATTCCAACTTCAGTCACTGGGGGAACTTTGGACATACTGTAAAAATAGAACAATTTTAGCAGACAAAACAGTCAACCTTATTTCCATAATTTCCCTGTGAGATCACTCTGGTTACTTTTTTCGAAATTGAACTCCTTTTAACTTGACACAGTGTTTTAATAACTCAATGCTCATGTATAGAATTAATGTGTGTGTGTGTGTGTGTGTGTGTGTGTGTGTGTCTGTTGTAAGAGATTTTCTGACACTGGAGGATAAGGAGGTGGTGTTCAGCACAGATCATTTTCCGCTGTGGTACAAACGTGCAGCTGAGCAGGTGCCTGGAACCTTCGTCTACTCAGTACCATTTAACACAGGTGATTATACACACAAAACACACACAGTTGATTATACTTATCAAACACAGGTGATTATACACACAAAACCTACACAGATTATTATACACGCAAAACACACGCAGGTGATTACACACATTTAACAACACAGGTGAATATACACACAAAACCCACGCTGTTTATTGTATACAAAAAACACACACAGGTGATTATACACACAAAATGCACACTGATTATTACACACACAAATCACACACTGGTGATTATACCAGAGTTGGAGTCTTGATCTTGTGGTCTTCGTCTCAAGACGTCTTGAGACCATATAAAGGTGATCTGGGTCCGGGTCTCGTTTCTCAGTGTCTTGGTCTGGGTTTGGGTCTCATTACTCAGTGTCTGCGTCCGAAACAGTGTACTGTCACAGTATGTACTGTATTTGATGAGAAACGCACTTCTTGGCCGGAAAACAGTATGCTCTTTAGGCATGCGAGAGGCAGTATGAATAGAATTTGGACATACTAACATCTGGGAACGTACGCATGGTCCCGTGACCAGAATATATGATGTGAAAACAACGACCGTGAAAATAATCCACTCATGTTCCTTTAAACAAGCGCCATTTAAGCACCATGAGCAATGTTCTTTGTGTATACAGCACTAACTGTTGAAAACAGCCTTCCACCCCACAGTTCTCCGTCATTTGTTTTAAATCCAGTGTTTGAACGTGACGTCTCCTCAGCTCCTGATGCATTGTGGGATAGGAAAGTGTTTGACCGATCCACACTTCAGATTCTCGCCGGAAGTAGTAGGTCATCCGGGCATTTCTCTCTTACTGTCTTATGAATACTATGGATTCGGACATACTACTCCACTGGCAGACTGTTTTTGGCATACTATATAGTAGGGAAGTATGGATATTCAGATGCAGGGAGAGGTCTTGGTCTGGGTCTAGTTACTCAGTGTCTTGATCTGGATCTAGTTACTCAGTGTCGGTCTGGATCTGGGTCTCGACTTGTGGTCTTAGTCAAGACCGCAGTGTAATACCAGTGCACTAAATGTGATTATTATTATTTTAACCACTAGTTGGTGTGGCATCTTCACCATTACTGAGAATTTGCATGTACTTCTGCCTCTTGTGTCATCATGCATGTTTCGTCTCGCTCATCATATAGATGTAAGTGCAACAACTATGGTCTAACAACATAAAGCAATCATTAGTGATTTATGGTTATAAGTGCTGTGTAGAGGCCATAACTTTTTGAGTTGTTGGCGGGAGTAGGGCTGCACGATTATGAATAAAATCATAATTGAAGATTATTTCTCTTGATATTGTAATCACTATAAATAATTAACATACATGTATTGCATGCCATATTATTATTTAGCTACACATCTCAAACAAGCTGAGAACTATGTTCCTGAATTAGTTCATTGCTGTTCTGTGCATCAGTAAATCAAGACAGTGATTAAACGGCCAACATACATTGTTCCTCTTAGCAGCATGAAAAACAACTGAAAAACAGTTCAAATTGTGATTATATTATATACAGAAAACGAGCAAAGAACACTCCCATTATAATCACTGAAGCTGTCGATCACTTCAGTTCAGCGTGAACTCAATAACTGAGTTCTGCACTCTTGCTAAAACTCCTGTTATAATCAATGAAGCTGTCTTTGGACTCAAGATGGTGCCGAGTATGGCTGCTGCATTGCGAGCTCCGACACAACATGGCAGTTTTTTGTTTGTTTTGTTCACAATTCTTATTTTTTTGTCTTGGATGTTGTCTGCCTTATTGTCTATGACAGACAAACACTTTTGGACATTGGTTCAGCAATTTCACACCGTAAACCGGATTTCAAATTCCTCAATGCCAACCTGCTGTTTACAAACACACAAGCGGAGCCCTTTGTCTGGGCTGCATGGCTGCGGAAACGCAGGAGGAAAAGGGGAAACAGAGCCGGCATTCTCATCAGAGTAAGACGCCACGCAAATCGACCCCCACTACCCAGCATTCTACTGGCAAATGTTCAGTCTCTGGATAACAATCTCTGTGAGCTGAAAGCGCGGATCTCTTTCCAACGAGAGACGAGGGACTGCTGCATTATCTGCCTTACGGAAACTTGGATGTCTGCGGAGATTCCAGACTCAGCCATTGAACCTGCGGGGTTCTCCGTGCACTGAGCGGACAGACCGAAAGATCTCTCAGGTAAAAGCAGAGGTGGTGGTGTATGTTTTATGATCAACAAATCCTGGTGTGATCAGAGGAATGTACATTCTAAGTCTTTCTGCTCTCCTGATCTGGAATTTCTCATGCTTCTGTGTCGACCATTCTGGCTACCGAGGGAATTCACAGCAGTCATTATCACTGCTGTGTACATCCCGCCACAAGCCGACACAGACCGGGCATTCAAGGAACTGTATGGGAGTATAAGTGAGCAGGAAACCGTGCACCCTGAAGCCGTGTTCATTGTGATCGTGGACTTTAACAAAGCCAGTTTCAAATTACTTGCACCAAAATACCACCAGCACATTAGTTTCAACACACGAGGGGACCGGGTTTTGGACCATTGCTACTCTCCCTTCCGGGATGGCTACAAATCCCTCCCCCACCCACCATTTGGCAAATCGGACCACTCTTCCATTCTGCTTCTGCCTGCTTACAGGCAGAAACTGAAACAGGAAGCACCCAACGATCCAGTGCTGGTCGGACCAATCAGACTCTATGCTACAAGACTGTTTTGATCACACGGACTGGGAGATGTTCCGGTCCGCCTCTGATGACGACATCGAGGTTTACGCTGATAGTGTAATGTGTTTCATCAAAAAGTGAATGGAGGACGTCGTTCCGACCAGAACAACACGGATCTATCCGAACCAGAAGCCATGGATAAATAGCGATGTTCACGCGGCACTTAACGTGCGGACCTCCGCTTTCAATTCCGGGAACGTGGAGGAGCATAAACAAGCCAGTTATGCCCTCTGAAAAACTATCAGAACAGCAAAATGCCAGTACAGGAACAAGATTGAAGGACAGTTTAACACCACCAACTCTAGAAGCATGTGGCAGGGAATTAACATCATCACGGATGTTAAAGGGAATAAAAACTCCACCATGAACACCGCTGCCTCTCTCCCGGATGAGCTAAATACTTTTTATGCTCGTTTTGAGAGAAATAACACCGCCCTTGCGGAGAGAGCTCTCGCGGTCGAAGCTACAGAGGTTAGTTCACTCTCCGTCTCTGTAGCAGATGTAACCCAATCCTTCCGGCGGGTGAATATCCGCAAAGCCGCGGGCCCAGACGGCATTCTGGGCCGTGTCATCAGAGCATGCGCGAACCAGCTGGCTGGTGTTTTTACAGACATTTTCAACCTTTCCCTCTCTTTGTCTGTAGTCCCCACATGCTTTAAAAACGTCCACCATTGTGCCTGTTCCAAAGCAATCAAAAATAACTTGCTTAAATGACTGGCGTCCTGTTGCTCTGACCCCCATCATCAGCAAATGCTTTGAGAGACTAATCAGAGACTACATCTGCTCTGTGCTGCCTCTCTCTCTTGACCCATTGCAGTTTGCTTACCACAACAACCGCTCCACTGATGATGCCATTGCATCTACACTACACACTGCTCTCTCCCACCTGGAAAAAAAGAACACTTATGTGAGAATGCTGTTTGTAGACTGCAGCTCAGCATTCAACACCATAGTGCCCTCCAAGCTAGATGAGAAACTCCGGGCTCTGGGCTTAAACAGCACGCTGTGCAGCTGGATCCTGGACTTCCTGTCAAGCAGACGCCAGGTGGTTAGAATAGGCAGCAACATCTCCTCATCACTGACCCTCAACACTGGAGTCCCACAGGGCTGTGTTCTCAGCCCACTCCTGTATTCCCTGTACACACATGACTGTGTGGCAACACATTGCTCCAATGCCATCATTAAGTTTGCTGATTACACGACGGTGGTAGGTCTGATCACTGACAACGATGAAACAGCCTACAGAGAGGAGGTGCACACTCTGACACACTGGTGTCAGGAGCACAACCTCTCCCTCAACGTCAGTAAGACAAAGGAGCTTGTGGTGTACTTCAGAAGAAAAGACAGAGAACACAGTCCCATCACCATCAATGGAGCACCAGTGGAGAGAGTCAGCAGCTTCAAGTTCCTGGGTGTCCACATCACTGAGGAACTCACATGGTCCATCCACACTGAAGTTGTTGTGAAGAAGGCTCATCAGCGCTGCTTCTTCCTGAGACGGCTGAGGAAGTTTGGAATGAACCTCACACGGTTCTACACCTGCACTGTAGAGAGCATCCTGACTGGCTGCATCTCCGCCTGGTACGGCAATAGCACAGCCCACAACCGCAAAGCACTGCAAAGGGTGGTGCGAACTGCCAGACACATCATCGGAGGTGAGCTTCCCTCCCTCCAGGAAATATATACAAGGCGGTGTGTGAAAAAAGCTCGGAGGATCATCAGAGACTCCAACCACCCGAGCCATGGGCTGTTCTCACTGCTACCATCAGGCAGGCGATATCGCAGCATCAGGACCCGCACCAGCCGACTCCATGACAGCTTCTTCCCCCAAGCAATCAGACTTTTAAACTCTTGATCTCCCATTATCAAAATACATCAGCACTGCACTTTATTACTCTTATATCTCACACCGGACTGTCATAAATTATATTATTATTATATATATTCTCTCTTAACAACTTACTATCAACCGACAGCCTGAATGTCAATACAGTACAATACAGCCTACTGTACATTCTATATATACTACTAAATATACTTTTTTTTTTTTATTGAATAATGTGTATCTATATTGTGTGTATTGTATACTGTACAGTGTATGTTATTATTTGTATATTGTTGTGTGTAATTATGTGTATATTAGACTTTAAATTGTGTTGTGTTAATTTGATGTTATTGTAAATTGGTATATGTCTCATCACTGTCACGACTGCTATATTGATTGGAACTGCACCCAAGAATTTCACACACCATTGCACTTGTGTATATGGCTGTGTGACAATAAATGTGATTTGATTTGATTTGATTTGATACACTGCACAATAAATTTCTTATTTACATTGTTTCTACACCTAGTTGATTATAATGAGATCATTTGCGAGAGTGCAGCAGCAGAAGTATCCACTAGCAAGTATACATTAAGATCCTATTGGATAAAATGAATTTAATTAATAATCTACAGTATTAGCATTCCTTTAGATTTTTTTCTTCTTTTTAAAAATGATGCCTATAATAAAGAGTATCTTTTATTAAAAAAAATAATAATAATAACAAAAAAAAAAAAAATATATATATATGTATATATAATATTATTATTATTATTATTATTACAGTAGAATGTAGAAGAATGCTTTGTGACACCTGGGGCATTTGGGTTATGAAGGCATTTTGTAAAACTGGACTGTTTTGTCTATATAGCTGTCTGGAAAATGTCAGAGCCTGCAGTGGTCTAGTCTTGGTCTGGGTCTGGGAATTGGATTGTCTGGTCTTGACTACACATCTGGATTATACACACAAAAAATGACAGACTAGTTTCATTGAAGCAATAAGCCAAGAGAGGACATGTGTTACAGTGATTTTACTATGGTTAAGGCATGTTGCTAGTCAAAACACAAAACCCCCTTAACTGTGGTAAATCACTTAAATAGATGGCTTCAAGTGGCTTATTGCTTTTATAAAACAGCAGCAAGAGCAATATAATAAAATATAGCAATATTTGAATAATTTACAATTATTGACATTAATAATTAGAATAAACATGTCATCCACTGTGTTATATAGTTCATTTGTTGTAGGCTGTTTATGGTTTCCTAGCAATGTATCTACTTTGCATATTAATGTGGAATTCAACTGATGTACAGTCACAGGTGTATGAGCTATTTTACAACAAGCTTCAAACATGGCTTATCCAATCTGAATGTAGAGCCAGACTTATCCATAAACATCTCTTAATTAGTGTCCGTTGACTGTCCTTAGCTTCTCCACCAGGAGAAGCATATTTAACACTGTCTAAAGTGCTGTCACATTATAGCAACAGCTCAAGGAAGTTTGTTTGATTGACCTCTGAAAGACTGAAAGGACAAATTAACTAAAGTAATATATAACTAAACTCAATTTCTGAATAATGATAAAATGATGGCAAAAAGTGTTAAAGCCTGGCATATATCCAGATGTGCAGTGTAGTCAAGTGCACTTTTAGCATGTTAAAAGATGATTTAGGTGTCTGGATCACAGTAGTGGAGTGATGCTCTACAGTCCTGGCAAAGTGTCAGATTACGGTGGTCTGCTGTATCCTCCGCTATACAGCACTGAAAATCGCCCCGCAAGATCGTAATTGCGCTTGCAAATTGTGTTCAGCAGCAATTTTGTGGATGTGTTTGCACCATTACCTGATCATACTGATCTCACAGTGAAATCGGAAACAGTATGTTGACTTTTCTTTAGCTGAAATTGGCTTGTGCTTACCAAAATTCGAAACACTACCCCCAGTGGCCAGAGTGGTAAGTGTTGTAGGGTGCATGGGCACATGTGAGCTCCATTCTCTGGGTGAAATGGCTGAAACTCCTTTAATACAGGTAATCCACTAAAGTAACAGATAATTCTGCTTGACATGTTGCATTTGTGCTTAGAAAAATTTCAACAGCATCTAGGACAAACAGCGTGCCGTTTTTCCGCAACTTCTTTGTCTTTACTGACTTTGTTGCACTTTAATATCATGCAGTAACACACTGATATAGTGATTGATGCATGTCATCATGAAACAGAGACCCTTCCATCCAAATCCAATCACAAGAGGTCACTGGAGACGCATTTAAGTGACCAGGTGTAAACAACAATGTGTCTCACCTGACCACATGTGATCAGATCACCCGAGACACATCGTAATACCAGATTTAAACGGCTTCTAAATCCAATCTTTAATTCCCAAGCTATATGAAAAATAAAACAGATTTCACTTCTGTGATTATGCTAATGTCGGGCAGCAGATTTAAAAGATGTGATTTATTATTAAATTCCAAATGACTTTGCCCAGTGTGCGTGTGTGTCTGTGTGTGTCATAGGTAAGATATCAATGAGTGTCAGCTGCGCTCATTGTCAGTGTTTACTTATAGTTTTGTCAATGATCTGCATCCAATAAATGAAGAAAAAAGTCTCTCCTACAACATGAATCCATTTTTTTATTTGGTATTATTTATAGGGGTGTAAAAATGCATCAATGCATTGCGGTGCATCGATCTATCAAATACATTTCTATGCATTGATTACGGAATTTAAGAATCGATTATCATTAATATATTAATCCCCAATATGACAGTTTCATATTACAATAACCTTCTCGCAACAGACACAAAGCAGAGCATACGAGATTAAAGGGAAAGTGCACATTGAAATAAAGAAGGTTTACGTGGCCAAGTTCACCCCGCGAACCCCATTCGGCTTTCTGTGTCATTATTTAAACCCCCCACCCCTGTTTCACAAACAATGTGATGTTCAAGACATATTTCGGATAAACAAATTACAACATTAATCCAGCTAATAATCATAGTCAGCTATTTAATCACAGATTTATGTTAATGTTATCTTCTAACAAAACGACAGAGCATCACATGTCTACCACAAAAAACATCTCAAACATTGTTTACCTGATTCAGCTGCTTTTGTGCAGGAGATACCCAACACTTGAAATAGTTTCACTGTTGCCTCATGTTCTTTCTCAGCTTAATTATCTGCTGTAACTCACTCTGTTGTCTCTGGTTCGTACTACAGTAAGTTCATTACTACATTTCTAATCGTATCACTACATTGGCATTGGCAGCAGAAAAAAATGCTGGTAGCCATGAAAGCACGGGACTGTTTTCCACATTTGAACTGAAATATTACGTCAAATGCATGTACAACTCCCCAAGAATCCCTACCAAAAATTCACAGGATAATTCGATAATCAAGCTGATCGACCCGAACCACCTTCGCAAGCATGACTTGAGCAGGACATTTCACAGTGGTAAGTTTTACTTTTGTAGCTTTCTTACACTGTTGATTATTGTGAACTTAACAAAGCTTCAAGTGAAAGGCATGTAGTGCATCTAAGTTAGTCACCTTTGGTGGAATAGGTGTAGCTGAACTTTTTTCGGCAGAGCTATGAACAGAGAACAGAGGCTTACTCCCGGTTGGACATTACAAGGTGTATTAGAGAGTTAGTGAGCAAGTTAGCCGTGGACTACCATGGATAGCGGCCGTAACATTACAGCTTGTAATTATATAATTATAATTATATAAGACTCTTGAGATCGACCATTTTGTTACACAGTTTTAGGTAAAAGCCAGCCCACAGCTGAATAGTAAACCCTTACCAAAACAATAATATTACATAGCAAGTTAGCCGAGCACTACCGTGGATTGCAGACATAAAATTACCGTTTGTAAAAATAAATCCATCTCCACACTTGATCACTATTCATGATAGTAAGAACGACAAACAGTCTGCATAATTCTACACAATAGAAGGTGAAAGTGTGCCCGCAGCTGATTAGCAAACTATTTCAACACAATAACATTAGCTAGCAGGTTAGCAGAGGCGTACACCGTAACTACAACACAAAACGCTGCATTTAAACTCTCAGTAGCAGATAAATCCAAAAATAATCAAACATACTTACAGGTTGTGATTCTGAAGTGCCAGACTGTCCCAACAAAGTGGGAACTGCACCATCTTTCAGGAGTAACCGTCTTGAAAATCCGGCATTGTTTGTGGTTGTACTGCTAAATAATTAAAATAAATTTTAACCACTGATTCTTCAATTCATCTGCCTTTGGAAGTCCAAACAAAGAGGTTTTGCTTTAGCAGTGAAGAAAACAGCATCTTCTCGACATGGCGACAACACTCACCCAACTCATCCTCACCTCGGCTATAACTGCATTTGTTTGAGGGCGGGCCAAAGTAGCCCTTAGGCGAGCATTATGCAAATGTATTACATAGTGACGTAGATACTTTAAGGAAGAAATGGCTGGACTACAAACCAGCCGTTTCTTATAGTTCTTGAGCAGTGTTGTCTGTGGGAGAGAATAACTCCCTTTTGCATGGACTAAGTGCTTTTGCAGACCTTTTACATGCATAAAACAGCTATATTACACACTAAAGGAAAGGTAAAATCCTAAAAAGCATAATAGGGCCTCTTTAATGAATTGCAAGACAAGAGTAAGATGTTAGGCTCAATAATACTATAGACTATACATTTTAGAATTACTGTAGTGGTCATCATGGCTGAGATGCATAGTGTATGGTAGAGCTATAAATAAGATATTGCTCATATTACATGGTTACAGTACAGTATATTCCTTAATTAATTGTTCTATCTTTTATTGCTATCATTTATCAACACGGGGTGCGTATTTAAAGTTATTGAGGGAGGGCACTCATCACGGGCACAGCATAATAAATGGACAACGATATTTCTTCATGAAGCATCCATGTAATAACTTTACATCTGTTTATTAGTGAGCTACTATATAGTGCTAGATAAATACCGGCAAAACAACCTTTATATTAACTGCACGCATATTAATTAACCTCTAGCAATGGTTTAGTTCTAAGATTGAAGATGATTTTATGTAAGTAATTTAACTGTAACAACAATCATAAACCAAAGAAGAATTATAATCTTACCATTATTGAGAGGTGAAAATGAGGATCTACTCTGACAGTGTCACTCAGTCACTGTCTGTAAGTTCCTTCAGAAAACAATATTATAGGAACTGCAACTGAACTAGAATTGTCTGACATAAGAAATCTCTCTCTCTCTCTCTCTCTCTCTCTCTCTATATATATATATATATATCAAATTTGGATTATTTATGAAAACTGGGACACAGAATTGTCAATGTTGCGTTGTCACAGCAATCATTTGAAAAAAAAAATCTAGTTTTATGTTTCTAGTATTCTAGTTTTGAAAAAACACCAGGGGACCCCTCAAGTTATTATTTTTTATTTCCGGCCTTATGGGGGGTCCCGGACCCATATGCATATGAAAATGCATATGTGTGTTTGAAAAAGACCCAGGTGAAATGCTTATTCTTTGTAAAACTAATTATTTTCAAGAAAATGTACTGTAATGATAATTTATTATATATATATATATATATATACACACACAGTTGTGCTCAAAAGTTTGCATACCCTGGCAGAAACTGTGAAATTTTGGCATTGATTTTGAAAATATGACTGATCATGCAAATCTTTTATTTAAGGATAGTGATCATATGAAGCCATTTATCATCACATAGTTGTTTGGCTCCTTTTTAAATCATAATGATAACAGAAATCACCCAAATGGCCCTGATCAAAAGTTTACATACCCTTGAATGTTTGACCTTGTTACAGACACACAAGGTGACACACACAGGTTTAAATGGCAATTAAAGGTTAATTTCCCACCCCTGTGGCTTTTTAAATTGCAATTAGTGCCTGTGTATAAATAGTCAATGAGTTTGTTGGATCTCACGTGGATGCACTGAGTAGGCTAGATACTGAGCCATGGGGAGCAGAAAACAACTGTCAAAAGACAAGGTAATGGGGATACTGAGCCATGGGGAGCAGAAAACAACTGTCAAAAGACAAGGTAATGGAACTTTATAAAGATGGAAAAGGATATAAAAAGATATCCAAAGCCTTGAAAATGCCAGTCAGTACTGTTCAATCGCTTATTAAGAAGTGGAAAATTCAGGGATCTCTTGATACCAAGCCAAGGTCAGGTAGACCAAGAAAGATTTCAGCCACAACTGCCAGAAGAATTGTTCGGGATACAAAGAAAAACCCACAGGTAACCTCAGGAGAAATACAGGCTGCTCTGGAAAAAGATGGTGTGGTTGTTTCAAGGAGCACAATACGATGATACTTGAACAAAAATGAGCTGCATGGTCGAGTTGCCAGAAAGAAGCCTTTACTGTGCCAATGCCACAAAAAAGCCTGGTTACAATATGCCCGACAACACCTTGACATGCCTCACAGCTTCTGGCACACTGTAATTTGGAGTGACGAGACCAAAATAGAGCTTTATGGTCACAACCATAAGCGCTATGTTTGGAGAGATGTCAACAAGGCCTATAGTGAAAAGAATACCATACCCACTGTGAAGCATGGTGGTGGCTCACTGATGTTTAGGGGGTGTGTGAGCTTTAAAGGCACGGGGAATCTTGTGAAAACTGATGGCAAGATGAATGTAGCATGTTATCAGAAAATACTGGCAGACAATTTATATTCTTCTGCACAAAAGCTGCACATGGGACGCTCTTGGACTTTCCAGCATGACACTAACTACGTTTCCATCCAAGGATTTTTTGCGGAAAATGTTTTAGCGCATCAAAATTAAGCTGATGGAAACGCAATTTATCGCTGTGTTGACATAATAATTTATAATGTTGTAAGTGTCGACATAATATTTTTCCGTTTAACTCTAACGCATAAACTCTATGTTGATACATCAGATGTCGTGTAAAACTGGTTTGGAAACACATTTGTCAAGAAAATTGGCATTAACGCAAAAATGTAGTGTCACATGACAGAATTTACCCCAATCATTGCCTGTGTTAATCATGATGATAAGGTATAGGATCCTTGAAAGCCAATTTATTGTACGTGATTATGGATTGCTCTGAACGGCAAAGATCCGATCACTGCAAACATAACACTTCCAGGAGTGCCAATATAAAAATCTCGTTTCAAGACATTCACATTTGACAAGTGCATGGAGAACAAATGAATGGCCACTGTTTGTGATTAATTTAATCACAGTAGCAATCTGTTTATTTATTAAAGTTGCTTTTTCACACCAATCAAAATAATAGATGGCAGTCACGGAAATTAGCCCACAATACAAAAAACATAGCATTTCTGTGCACATATGTTTTAAATTAAAAATATATGCACAATACTAGAAGAAAAGCTTCAGTGTGCTTTTTTGGAACACTAACATATAGTCCAATTTTATTAAATTATTGTTTATACTTTTGAAAAAATGCTGGCAAAATTCCCTATATTAAATTAAATAAATTGCCAAATGAAAAACATGGTAAATAAAAATTTTTAAAAAAATTACCTGATGAAAAAAATTATATTTCTAGACCTATATATGCCTTTTCTTTACACAAACTTAAATTAGCCTTACCCTGTTCTGCAGACTAATAAAGTCGGTTGAATGACATTTTCTACACTTCAGAACTATTTGTCCAATGCGGAGTTCACTTTCAGAAAAGGATCTTTTGAACATTTAAAAACTTTTAAATATTTTAAATCTAAACCTCTTTACCTCGGATCGCATTTGCTGAGCTTCTTCAGAAAATGTAAATTGCATTATGACACTAAAAATAATTTGAGATGACAATCAAGTTTAGTTGGTCGTTAAAAGTTGCTGGACAAATATACGGGACATAATGCAGCTGTGATGGCAATGCTTTAGATTAGATAATTGTTCAAAATAGCCTATTGAATATTAGGAATGTATCATATGTAAACCCTGAAATTACACAGCATCAGTTTTTCTTTAATAGCTGTGCACATAATATATACAAATGGTCCTTATACTAAGACCGAAAGTTTCCCCCACTACTTGGTGCAGGTTGACAGCTTGAACAGGGCCATGACGATTCGCATTCGGGTCGGAACCGGTGTCAACCTGCGATAGGCGCAACATCAGGACCAATATTACAGTGCTATCAGAAGGGCAACTGCTCCCTTTTGATTGCAATTCCTCATCTTCTGATTGCATTTATTGTGAAATTAAAAAGACAGTAAGCTGGCTAATTTCAATGAATTGTCTCAATACTCTCCCCATTTTACCAGAACTTAGGGAAATAGGGACATCTGGGAAGCGAATTAGCGATAAACACACATTTCTGAATGGAAACGCCTTCAGGGCAGATTCTTTTGCGCTAAACCAAAACTTATGCAACAAAGTGTTTTTTTAGGCATGACGTCATCACGCACACCATTTTTATCGATAAAAGGCCATTTGAATGGAAACAGGCAGAAGACGGCAAATGTAGCACTTTTTTTTTACACATTTTCACTTTGTCAACAACAAAATAGTGCAAAAAGTGGATGGAAACTAGACTAATGACCCTAAGCACAAGGCCAAGTTGACCCTCCAGTGGTTACAGCAGAAAAAGGTGAAGGTTCTGGAGTGGCCATCACAGTCTCCTGACCTTACTATCATCGAGCCACTCTGGGGAGATCTCAAACGTGCGGTTCATGCAAGACGACCAAAGATTTTGCATGACCTGGAGGCATTTTGCCAAGACGAATGGGCAGCTATACCACCTGCAAGAATTTGGGGCCTCATAGACAACTATTACAAAAGACTGCACACTGTCATTGATGCTAAAGGGGGCAATACACAATATTAAGAACTAAGGGTATGCAGACCATCCACAAACGCTGCCTCCATGTGGGTCATGCCCAGACACGAAAGACAGCGATCATGACCATCCGAAGTTGAGAGATAATGACCGCAACCTGGAATAACACACAATCGGAAAGGCATCTTTAAAAAGATGCGTCTTTAAAACAGACGTTCCGTGTGTGCCGCTCTTTTAGAGAAATATACTCTTTTAGAGGAAAAATCTCTTTCAGAAAATATACTCTCTTTTTTTCTGCCGAAGCGCCCAGGGGCATTCTCTGCAGCTCAGTGAGCATGACCGTTCGGCTCCGAAGAAAAAATCTGAATGAGTGGTTGTATACCAGCTCCTTTTATACCCGTATGTCCAGGGGAGTGGCATACAAATACCACTCGCCAATTTTCATTGGCGTTTTATCAAATACCAGAGGTGTCTCGGGCTTCCAAGAGTGACCCCTAGTGTCACTACATCGACACAACGTCGAGTGAGTGACAGATAGGGAACGGTTCTAACGGTGCAGTTTTCAGGATGTGTCGCCCGGTGTCAAGTTTCAACACATTCTAATATATATATATATATATATATATATATATATACACTATATTGCCAAAAGTATTCGCTCATCTGCCTTCAGACACATATGAACTTAAGTGACATCCCATTCTTAATCCATAGGGTTTAATATGACGTCGCCCCCCCCCTTTGCAGCTATAACAGCTTCAACTCTTCTGGGAAGGCTTTCCACAGGTTTAGGAGTGTGTTTATGGGAATTTTTGACCATTCTTCCAGAAGCGCATTTGTGAGGTCAGACACTGATGTTGGACGAGAAGGCCTGGCTCGCAGTCTTCGCTCTAATTCATCCCAAAGGTGCTCTATCGGGTTGAGGTCAGGACTCTGTGCAGGCCAGTCAAGTTCTTCCACACCAAACACGCTCATTTGCTTTGTGCACTGGTGCGCAGTCATGTTGGAACAGGAAGGAGCCATCCCCAAACTGTTCCCACAAAGTTGGGAGCAAGGAATTGTCCAAAATCTCTTGGTATGCTGAAGCATTCAGAGTTCCTTTCACTGGAACTAAGGGGCCAAGCCCAGCTCCTGAAAAACTACCCCACACCATAATCCCCCCTCCACCAAACTTCACAGTTGGCACAATGCAGTCAGACAAGTACCGTTCTCCTGGCAACCGCCAAACCCAGACTCGTCCATCAGATTGCCAGATGGAGAAGCGTGATTCGTCACTCCAGAGAACGCGTCTCCACTGCTCTAGAGTCCAGTGGCGGCGTGCTTTACACCACTGCATCCGACGCTTTGCATTGCACTTGGTGATGTATGGCTTGGATGCAGCTGCTCGGCCATGGAAACCCATTCCATGAAGCTCTCTACGCACTGTTCTTGTGCTAATCTGAAGGCCACATGAACTTTGGAGGTCTGTAGCGATTGACTCTGCGCACTATGCGCCTCAGCATCCACTGACCCCGCTCTGTCATTTTACGTGGCCTACCACTTCGTGGCTGAGTTGCTGTCATTCCCAATTGCTTCCACTTTGTTATAATACCACTGACAGTTGAATGTGGAATATTTAGTAGCGAGGAAATTTCACGACTGGACTTGTTGCACAGGTGGCATCCTATCACAGTACCACGCTGGAATTCACTGAGCTCCTGAGAGCGGCCCATTCTTTCACAAATGTTTGTAGAAGCAGTCTGCATGCCTAGGTGCTTCATTTTATACACCTGTGGCCATGGAAGTGATTGGAACACCTGAATTCAATTATTTGGATGGGTGAGCGAATACTTTTGGCAATATAGTGTATATATTGAATGTGTTGAAAAAAACAAAACAATATATATATATATATATATATATATATATATATATATATATATATATATATATATATTGGATATTAAAATGAATAAATGTCTGTTTTTCCAGCATGTTGTATTAGTATTTATTTATCACCCCTCATTTATTTTAGATACAGTTCCTATAATATTGTTATTTACACAGGGCAAATATACTATTTATCAAATCTACTTTTATTACATATCATATTTTAATGGGGATATAATTTATTACGGCTGACAGTTACGTGAGCAAACAAGGTTTGAACATCAACCGTAACACGATCAAATTGAAGTTCACAGCTTTTTAACACTTTGTGTATAAATTTGAAGGCTGTTTATTGGATCAATACAAGTAAACATCATATTATGTGACTACGCATTACTTTACGGAGAGCTTAATTGGGCAAAGAAATGTGTGATGGAGAGGCTTGCTTCAGAATCAGTCATGTTGAACAATTAAGCCTCTTCTTTATTTTCTTTATTTTTCTGCTTGAATGGAAAATAATGATGCCGTTAAAATTAAATGAATAATTTTATTTTTATAACCAAACAGTTTCATTGCTATGTACATTAATGTAAATATAAAATGTTTAATTAAATAAGTGGCATCACAAATTTGCAAATAGTATAGAGATGTAAGTGCAAACCTGTCATCTTTCCATTTTTTATTTTATTTTATTGTATTTATTTATTTTTTTGCTCCAAAATGGTATACATTTTTTTTCTTCACAATTTTTCAGTTTCCCCAGGCATTGTTTTTCCTTTATATCCTAATAGAAATAAACCTGAAAAATATATGATACTGTATATTTTATATATACAGGTGCATCTCAATAAATTAGAATGTCGTGGAAAAGTTAATTTATTTCAGTAATTCAACTCAAATTGTGAAACTCGTGTATTAAATAAATTCAATGCACACAGACTGAAGTATTTTAAGTCTTTGGTTCTTTTAATTGTGATGATTTTGGCTCACATTTAACAAAAACCCACCAATTCACTATCTCAAAAAATTAGAATACATCATAAGACCAATAAAAAAACATTTTTAGTGAATTGTTGGCCTTCTGGAAAGTATGTTCATTTACTGTATATGTACTCAGTACTTGGTAGGGGCTCCTTTTGCTTTAATTACTGCCTCAATTCGGCGTGGCATGGAGGTGATCAGTTTGTGGCACTGCTGAGGTGGTATGGAAGCCCAGGTTTCTTTGACAGTGGCCTTCAGCTCATCTGCATTTTTTGGTCTCTTGTTTCTCATTTTCCTCTTGACAATACCCCATAGATTCTCTATGGGGTTTAGGTCTGGTGAGTTTGCTGGCCAGTCAAGCACACCAACACCATGGTCATTTAACCAACTTTTGGTGCTTTTGGCAGTGTGGGCAGGTGCCAAATCCTGCTGGAAAATGAAATCAGCATCTTTAAAAAGCTGGTCAGCAGAAGGAAGCATGAAGTGCTCCAAAATTTCTTGGTAAACGGGTGCAGTGACTTTGGTTTTCAAAAAACACAATGGACCAACACCAGCAGATGACATTGCACCCCAAATCATCACAGACTGTGGAAACTTAACACTGGACTTCAAGCAACTTGGGCTATGAGCTTCTCCACCCTTCCTCCAGACTCTAGGACCTTGGTTTCCAAATGAAATACAAAACTTGCTCTCATCTGAAAAGAGGACTTTCGAACACTGGGCAACAGTCCAGTTCTTCTTCTCCTTAGCCCAGGTAAGACGCCTCTGACGTTGTCTGTGGTTCAGGAGTGGCTTAACAAGAGGAATACGACAATTGTAGCCAAATTCCTTGACATTTCTGTGTGTGGTGGCTCTTGATGCCTTGACCCCAGCCTCAGTCCATTCCTTGTGAAGTTCACCCAAATTCTTGAATCGATTTTGCTTGACAATCATAAGGCTGTGGTTCTCTCGGTTGGTTGTGCATCTTTTTCTTCCACACTTTTTCCTTCCACTCAACTTTCTGTTAACATGCTTGGATACAGCACTCTGTGAACAGCCAGCTTCTTTGGCAATGAATGTTTGTGGCTTACCCTCCTTGTGAAGGGTGTCAATGATTGTCTTCTGGACAACTGTCAGATCAGCAGTCTTCCCCATGATTGTGTAGCCTAGTGAACCAAACTGAGAGACCATTTTGAAGGCTCAGGAAACCTTTGCAGGTGTTTTGAGTTGATTAGCTGATTGGCATGTCACCATATTCTAATTTTTTGAGATAGTGAATTGGTGGGTTTTTGTTAAATGTGAGCCAAAATCATCACAATTAAAAGAACCAAAGACTTAAACTACTTCAGTCTGTGTGCATTGAATGTATTTAATACACGAGTTTCACAATTTGAGTTGAATTACTGAAATAAATGAACTTTTCCACGACATTCTAATTTATTGAGATGCACCTGTATATATATATATATATATATATATATATATATATATATATATATATATATATGAGATTATAATATATAATAATTGCAATATAGTTATCATAATATATATTTCTAAATATATTTTGTTGTCTGTGTTTTCAAAATCAGTTACTAGGGCCCGAGTCCGCCAGGCCATCAACACGCCTTTGCACCAACCCCATGCATGTCAATGTGTAATTTGCACCCTGACCCAGGGGCGTAGTTTTCAGGGGGGGGACAGAAGTAACCCCCCCAATAATCAAAATAAGCAAGTACAACCCCCCCAATATTTATACCATGATCAATGGAAACATGTAGATGCTTCATGCTGCAACCCTCCCAATATTCAAGCCAAATCTATGCCCTTGCCCATACCAACATCTTATATAAATGCCTTATCAAAACTTCAATAACTCATGATTACAATGGAGGACAGATAGAAAGTCCATTACAAGCTGAACACCGTTATATTCTCAGTTAAATTATTTGGTGTTGAACTTTGTTCAAAATTGATCCTTGTGTCATGTAGCTCAACTGGTAGAGCATGACGCCATCAATGCCAACGTCATGGGATTCACAGGGAACACATACTGATACTGTACAATGTATTCACTGTAAGTTGCTTGTGAAAGTGTCGAATCTGTTGTTTTAACCTGCTGTGTCAAAGCAAGCTATGCTAACAGGGAGTATAAGCCATTTGTCAATGAACCGTGTGTGTGTTGTGTTTCAGGTTCTGAGAATAATAGTGTGGTTTTGGCCAGCAGTGCTGTTCATCTGTCGGATGAGAGAGAATCGCCCATCGCTGCAGGTACCACACTCACCTTCAAACCTAAAAACTATTTACTGAAAAAAATATTACTGATCATTTTACAACATGTGTTTGTGAACGTCCAAAAGTGAACAAAATCTGATAAAATCTCCGTATGGTGATGTTCGGGGTCATTCTTATATCTATATATACAGATGCATCTCAATAAATTAGAATGTCGTGGAAAAGTTCATTTATTTCAGTAATTCAACTCAAATTGTGAAACTCGTGTTTTAAATAAATTCAATGCACACAGACTGAAGTAGTTTAAGTCTCTAGTTCTTTTAATTGTGATGATTTTGGCTGACATTTAACAAAAACCCACCAATTCACTATCTCAAGAAATTAGAATACATCATAAGACCAATAAAAAAAACATTTTTAGTGAATTGTTGGCCTTCTGGAAAGTATGTTCATTTACTGTATATGTACTCAATACTTGGTAGGGGCTCCTTTTGCTTTAATTACTGCCTCAATTCGGCGTGGCATGGAGGTGATCAGTTTGTGGCACTGCTGTGGTGGTATGGAAGCCCAGGTTTCTTTGACAGTGGCCTTCAGCTCATCTGCATTTTTTGGTCTCTTGTTTCTCATTTTCCTCTTGACAATGCCCCATAGATTCTCTATGGGGTTCAGGTCTGGTGAGTTTGCTGGCCAGTCAAGCACACCAACACCATGGTCATTTAACCAACTTTTGGTGCTTTTGGCAGTGTGGGCAGGTGCCAAATCCTGCTGGAAAATGAAATCAGCATCTTTAAAAAGCTGGTCAGCAGAAGGAAGCATGAAGTGCTCCAAAATGTCTTGGTAAACGGGTGCAGTGACTTTGGTTTTCAAAAAACACACTGGACCAACATCAGCAGATGACATTGCACCCCAAATCATCACAGACTGTGGAAACTTAACACTGGACTTCAAGCAACTTGGGCTATGAGCTTCTCCACCCTTCCTCCAGACTCTAGGACCTTGGTTTCCAAATGAAATACAAAACTTGCTCTCATCTGAAAAGAGGACTTTGGAACACTGGGCAACAGTCCAGTTCTTCTTCCCCTTAGCCCAGGTAAGACGCCTCTGACGTTGTCTGTGGTTCAGGAGTGGCTTAACAAGAGGAATACGACAACTGTAGCCAAATTCCTTGACATGTCTGTGTGTGGTGGCTCTTGATGCCTTGACCCCAGCCTCAGTCCATTCCTTGTGAAGTTCACCCAAATTCTTGAATCGATTTTGCTGGACAATCATAAGGCTGCGGTTCTCTCGGTTGGTTGTGCATCTTTTTCTTCAACACTTTTTCCTTCCACTCAGCTTTCTGTTAACATGCTTGGATACAGCACTCTGTGAACAGCCAGCTTCTTTGGCAATGAATGTTTGTGGCTTACCCTTCTAGTGAAGGGTGTCAATGATTGTCTTCTGGACAACTGTCAGATCAGCAGTCTTCCCCATGATTGTGTAGCCTAGTGAACCAAACTGAGAGACCATTTTGAAGGCTCAGGAAACCTTTGCAGGTGTTTTGAGTTGATTAGCTGATTGGCATGTCAAAATATTCTAATTTTTTGAGATAGTGAATTGGTGGGTTTTTGTTAAATGTGAGCCAAAATCATCACAATTAAAAGAACCAAAGACTTAAACTACTTCAGTCTGTGTGCATTGAATTTATTTAAAACACGAGTTTCACAATTTGAGTTGAATTACTGAAATAAATGAACTTTTCCACGACATTCTAATTTATTGAGATGCACCTGTATTATACAGGTATATCTATCTATCTATCTATCTATCTATATACATTATATATATATATATATATATATATATATATATATATATATATATATATATATATATAGAAGTCTGAATAGAATAGGGTGACATATCGGACATGCAGTATATCTACAATGATTTTTGGTGAACATAAACTTAAGCAACTTGTGAATATCACAATAATGTTAATGTGCTTTATTGTGCTGGTAAGTTTCCTAAACAGCATATCATTAGACTGGTTACACCATCAACTTGCAACTGGCGAGTAAGACAGCACTTGAGTGTCATCGCTCAAAAGTGTTCACCGAAGTCTCTTTGAGGCATTTTTCATATATTAAAATGTTTTGAAAAAGTAGATATAGATTAATATTGTTTATTATTGGTATTGTTAAATTAGTGCATATAAATGAAACCAATGAAATATTCTTTCTTGTGTTAATTTAATAAAACAAACTGGAAATATGCATCAGTTATTTTGAACTAGATTACATTCTGAATCTATTTGGCAACAAAGGCAGTGCTGTTGAAATTGTGGTGCCTCTGACTGAAAAAAAGCTTCCTTTTTATCCAATTCAGAGCAAATACATTAATATTGAGACATATATTAAATATTGTCAAAAGGCTGAAATAAAATATATACTGTATATATATATTAGGGCTGTCAAACGACAAAGTATGCTTCATTCAGATGTATTTATTGTTTTTCAGTCATTTACACACAACCTACCCTGGTACAACAGAAAATGAAAACTGCACAATTCAAAATATGTAATATATATATATATATATATATATATATATATATATATATATATATATATATATATATATATATAAACATACATAAATTATATATAGTTGTATGTGTATTATGACAGGACATATTTGCTTCCTTTTATGGTGTTTTAACAGACATAATGTTTAGATGAGCACAGTGGAATTAAATAGCTCTGGTTATGTGACTAATTGCACCACTCATGCGAAAAAAAGTCTGCACTGTCATTTACAATTCACAACTCTGTGTAAAATACATCAACAACTCCTTTTAGACACCTTTCACCCCGTTCGGTGGGATTAAATGGGCTAATGACAGTATAGATTACCTGCAGGGTTCCAGTATCTTCTACTGTTCTACAGTGGCTAGTGCACTATCAAACGCACTATTATGCAGAGACACTGTGACAGAACCTTGGAGACTATGCGCAGCAGGGTTTCCGTTAGCTGGAAATGTCCGACAAGTAAAATAATTATTTGCCCTGCGCTGCCACGGAGGACTTTCCTGACAGTTTGCGAAGTTCAAAAGCAGCCTGCGTTATTCCCGTCTCGCGTGCCAGTTTAAAACTCTTCATTTAACTCTTTCTTTAGTTGATTAACAGATGAGTAGATCCCGAAATTCATGCACAAACTCAATGGGAGAGTTAATTCAAGGTAACATGTAAACAAAAAACATAAAAGAACGGCTCGCACCGTTTGGGGTGATTCAATCAGAAGTGGACAAGTGAGAGATATCACCGTTATAACTGGTCGTATTATGCTTCTTTTTTTGACCACTTGTGTTTGGATTTCGTGGGAGAGGCTCTGGTATAATAACACATTAATCATTAGGCCTATGTCAGTGTATCATTGCATGATATAGTGCAAAAAGTAAAAGAAGAAAAGAAAGAGCTTAAAACGCGCACAGTTTCCCTTAATTAAACTTGCATTTAATTTAAGTACAAACATGATATTATGAGCAGAATTTGAAGTAATTTAGTGTAATACCTGAATTTACAGAGCTTCCAATGTGCGTGCTTAGAGATGAGATGAGCGGATTTTTTCCAATTTATCCAGCAAAGTACTCCTGGACACGTTGGCTAGCACTAAAACTCTGGTGCGCAGTGCAAGACAGGTGTTCAAATGGTTGCAATCATGTTGCAATCATGTTGCAAGCACTATCTAACTGTTTTTGTGTGCTTCATTCTAAATGTCCCCCTGCTTTGCTACATTGATAAAATGCTTGGCACAGGTCTCAGCATAATGTCTCCCACCATCTGCTTTCATGATGGTCAATGCATGGTTTATTAAAAGGGTCATATAAGGACGTGCGTTAACGGTGTTAAAAAAAATAGTGGCGTTAAAGGAATATTGCGTTAAAACGCGTTAACTTCGACAGCTCTAATATAAAGTGCATATATATATATATATATATATATATATATATATACACACACACACACACACACACAAACACATTTTAATTATTTATTTATGTCCACACATAGGTAAATAGTACAGGACACAAATATTAGAAGTACAAACAGAATAGTTTACATTGGCAACCCATGGACCAGTTACATCAAATTTCCAGACTACACATCACAGCACAGCAATTCATTAGGGATACAAGTAACAATGTATCCACCATATATGGCGACTGCCAATGACAGCACAGTATTTGGCAAGCTTCTTAGCCCCTTTTTTTGACATCCCCAGAGGCCCTCTTACGACCAACCTATGTAATTGTCCTTAGCTGCCAAATATGAATACCAATAGTCTGTCCCTATAACCCAGTTCTGAAATGATGTCCAGGAGCAGTTGATATTTAATGACTTTAGTTTTATGTCTTTTACTATAAGGTCAAGTATCCTGTCATGACGTGATATGTACAGTCCTTTGTAAGCATTACAGCCATTCAAGATATGTGACAATGATTCAATAACCTGTTTTTCGGTGTGATGCAAACAATGAGGGACATGAATAGTGGGAAACCAGATAGAAAGATTGAGTGTAGTAGGGAGGACCTGTAGTCTAGCTTTAACTTTGAATATGACAATGTCCTCATTGAGTGCAGTGTTCTAAAGCAGTGGTTCCCAAACTTTTTACAGTGGCGTACGCCTCCAAACATTCAACATCCTTTTGCGTACCCCCTCTCTAACGCTTAGAAAATATTCACACAATGTATTTTGTATATTTACACAATTATCTTTGTAAAACACTCCTTTATATTAAACGTTATATTTGTACATGTTTTGTACATGTTATATTAATCATATACATATTGAATAAATGGCTTACCTATGGGTATGCTAGATATGATATAACTGCATAACCTGAAAACTCCCCCCTCATCGCGTTGCGGTACGCAAGAATAGCCTTCGGTTCTGTGCCTGGAATTGCGCATCATTGCAGGTACGGTGTTGCCGGCCAACTTCGAGCATTGCAGTTAAGTATCTGTGCAATTGCGTGGTCAGCTCAAGGTGCTTTTTTTATGTCACATTTGACAATTTAGCAAGGTTGAGCTCATTTGCTAAAAAACATCATGCAACAATGGGAAAACAGGTCTCTAGCGTGTGAAAATTACTGCGTGTGAATGTGGAAAATTATTTGGCCGCACCGGATGTCTGACACCTGTCATCAAAGCTTATGAACTTATACCATCAGACTCAAAACTCCCTATGCATCTAACCTTAAATACAAATTACGTTTTAAACTGCGAAAAAAACAAACAAACAGACAAACTAAAATCATGGACAACTGACATGTGCGAGTCTGGTAAAACAGTGAAGTATTAATTTTATTTACTATCACTTAGCTACATCACCTAGTAGTGTGCTGGGCTGGTTAAAAAAGACACTTGTGTGACGCACAACGCATTAGTAAATGCATTTTTTTAACCGCAAAAGAGGGTTATTTCATTATCTGACCTTTATGACACAACCATTTTGGTGTTTCTACACTAGGGGGCACACAAAGTTATTTTTTGCCAGTGAGAAATACATGAACTGAGTTTGAATGTTATTTTAGACGGTGATGAAATTAAAAGAATGGTGAATCTCAGAATTATATTCACGTACCCCCATTGTCACCTCACATACCCCTAGGGATACGCGTACCCGAGTTTGGGAAACACTGTTCTAAAGAAATGAATGAGAAACAGAATGGTCTACTGAGGGAAAGGCATGCAAGTTTTAGTTCAGTCCAGTGTTGCTGTTGATGGTGTAAATCCATGGGAGTCCTCCTGGCGCCCTTAGGTGTCAGCAGGTGACTATCATAGATGACTGTTGCCCTCACAGAAATGGGGGGAGGGGTGGGGGGTGCATTTTAATTCCAAGCCACTTTCTTACTAAGCTCACTGTTTTGTCATTCATTTCGCTTACCACTTTATGTTGCATGTAAACGTTGGGGAACAGATGTTGTATTTTTGACAGTGACACATGTCTGAGAGCATCCAACTTCATAATTACTGGTAATGGGCATTTGTCAATCAAGTCCAGTCTGGATGTAAACTCGGACACAATGTTGTTAACTTGCTCCTTCCTTTCACCTGCAATGTTAATTTTGTGACCTAGATAGATGTAATCACAGAGCATGTAGGACTATCGGCATTTGAGCGGTACCAACAATTCCCCCCACTTCTCCTCTCATAAAAAACAGCACATTTTGTGTCCTTAACCTCCAGGCCTGACCATTTCACAAATAAATCAGTCTTGGTTAGCATGTTTTTAGTAACACTCTTGCAGCAAATTAGCTTAAAAAGGGAATTATTTATAATTAATTATAACTGGTTATAATTAATAATAAATATTTAGATTAGATCTTAGAATTAACTGTAGCAGAATCGATATTACAATTATTTGATCTGTCCATCAATATAATTATTTATCAACTCTAGGAAGATTACTTTCCTGGCCAAGGAACATTAGCCTTCCTACTTATACAGTGCTAGCAGTAGTTTAGCATGTAGCAAGGAGCAACATTCAGTGACTTTGAATTGTGAGCGGAACACAGAGACAATCAATTGTGAATATAAGGGATTTAATAAATGAAACTATAACTAACATACAAACAAACTAAGCAAAACATACATATATAGAATGAAGGAAAGTAAGGAAAGGAGAGAGAGAGAAGAAGAAGGCAGTATTTCACATCAATTAACCACAACCTAAATGAGAATCATCAGAGGCACAATTCACCTTAAAAGGGGTTCAAACTTAAACGCGCATCTAATCAGTTGTAAATGGTTACTTGCATTGGTTTGTTGCTGAATAAGAGTCTTGATGCGGTAGACGAGGTTCTCGACGATTTCTTTAGGAGTGAGTTGAAGAAGTCCACAGCAAATCCACAAAGTTACTTGAAGGTAAACACTGCCAGAAGGTTCAACTCAAGAGGAGAGTTTTGGAGTGTGTTGGTCTCAAGAAGAAGAGTTTTGAGCGATGATTAGTCTGCGTTCTGGAGTTTTACTAGTTCATTGCCGCACCCATTTTGTGGGTGGAGTGGCCAATCAGAGGCATGCATTTTGAGCGGGAGAGACATCCTTTGTCTCCGTTTATGGCCCATTCGCATTTTATTGCTGATCTGGACCGCTAGTGCAGCTTTTAATTCAAAACATAGTAAGAATTGTTCGATGCATTTCACGATCACATGGTGTACATTATTGTGTGAGAAATAAAGAGAAGATCATTTTGATACCAAGAAGGTAACCTCCAGATGATATTAAAGCAGAGATACACTCATACACTTGAATATAGGCATTTAACGTCTAACTAATACAAGTAAAGGGTTTTAACTAAGTTAATATAATAGGGGAATATACATACGACACATGCATATAGCAGATACATTTATAACTGCTTACTATGGCCTAAATAGAGAAAATGTCTTTAGGTGTGTGTGTGACGTGTATTGGAATTACTGGAGACAGACAACTGCTCTGGTGCCTGGCACGGGGGTCACCCCCCTTTCTGTGGAATGTGTTTGAAGCTTGATGGAGACACTCCAGAGGCGACCTGTTTTAGCATCCTTTTGATAGTGATAAAGACCATCTGCAATTGAGCACCCATATAAATGTAAACACGGAGGCCAGGTCAGTAATTTATATGCAAATGTCAAAAGGCTAAAAGGGTTTTTTTTAAACAAAGTGTAACTAGCCATCACTGATCTTACACAGACGTTACACTCTCCTCTCTTGAGGCTAGCTGGACATCATCTGCAAAGGCCTGTACAGGGTTGGGGGAGATCACACCATGGGGGCACATTAGCACATCCACTTTAATCCACTTTTTGGTTGGTGGCAATTATAAAATTAACCGCACTCCATGGGCAGCCTGTTTTAAAGCCAATCTGAAGAGGTGTTGGGTGAGTTAGCTGCTTTCCACAGAATACTTGTATAAAGGAGCCTCTGTATACATCTTTCACTATGTCAATAAACAGTTGAGGTAGCTGTATTTCCTCCAGTGATCTGATCATGACATTGTGAGATAAAGTCCCAAACGCATCTCTAAAGTCAAGGAAGACTGAATATAGTCAACAACAGTGTTTCCCAACCACTGTGCAGCGTCACACTAGTGTGCCGTGAAAGATTGTCAGGTGTGTCATGGAAAATGATCAAATTCCACAAAATAAATAAATACAGTTTTTTTCCGGAATATAAATTGCAGATATTTTCATCATCTGAAAGGTCCTGTGACTTATAGTCCAAAGTGATTTATATACATCATATGTAACTGATATCGGCAGGTCAAACACGTGCACCAAAACTGATGAAAACATAGGGAAGGCATAAAGATGGTAGACGCGTTTTAAATTTGCCAATTCAGAATATTTTCTTTACAAAACATTTTATGCAACCAGTTTAAATATTTTATCCATCATAACATTGTTGTTCTAACAAACTCTAGACCACTGTCAAAAGCAACTCCTCACATGCCCACAAAATGATGCTTCATCACACTCATAGTAAAAAACATTCAGTCAGTGAACCAAATAATTAATACATTGCAAAGAGGGTTGCAAATATCAGAAATATTCACAGTCACTAACGTTAATGAACGAATAGAATACAACAGGTGTATTGTTTTACTCACAGACTAAAAGCTGTTTATTTGTGCACCGCACAGAGTTACAGACAAGGACAGATTAAGAACTGAGATGCCCAGGGGCTGGTACACCATGGAGGCCCCCCATGATGTATTATCAGGATCAGAATCAGAATGAGCTTTATTGCCAAGTATGCTTACACATACAAGGAATTTGTCTTGGTGACAGGAACAATACAAAAACAGCAGCAAGACATATATAATTTAAAAAAATAAAAAATAATTATACACATATGTACAGACACACACATACATACAAACACACATACACATGGGTAGTGCAAATCTAATACAATCTGTTATGTACAGTGTAAATAGAAATCTGTTATGTACAGTGCAAATGTTTTTTATTTTTTTATTTTTATTTTTTATTTTTATTTTTTTTTTCAGAGGAATGAAATGGCAGAAGAGGTTGGATGTGTTGGATAAATATAAGAAAGATTAAACTGTGTATTGCACATAGTTATTGCTCAATGGGGCAATTTAACTGTTCATGAGATGGATAGCCTGAGGGAAATAACTGTTCCTGTGCCTGACAGTTCTGGTGCTCAGAGCTCTGAAGCGTCGGCCAGAAGGCAACAGTTCAAAAAGGTAGTGGGCAGGGTGAGTGGAGTCCAGAGTGATTTTTCTAGCCTTTTTCCTCACTCTAGAAGTGTATAGTTCTTGAAGGGGAGTCAGGGGGCAACCAGTAATCCTCTCAGCAGTCCAAACTGTCCTTTGTAGTCTTCTGATGTCTGATTTCGTAGCTCAACCAAACCAGACAGTTATTGAAGTGCAGATGACAGACTCAATGACTGCTGAGTAGAATTGTATCAGCAGTGCCTGTGGCAGGTTGAATTTCCTCAGCTGGCGAAGGAAGTACAACCTCTGCTGGGCCTTTTTCACAATGGAGTCAATGTGGGTCTCCCACTTCAGGTCCTGTGAGATGGTAGTGCCCAGGAACCTGAATGACTCCACTGCTGCCACAGTGATGTTTAGAATGGTGAGGGGGGTCAGTGTTGGGGTGTTCCTCCTAAAGTCCACAATCATCTCCACCGTTTTGAGCGTGTTCAGCTCAAGGTTGTTTTGACTGCACCAGACAGCCAGCTGTTTAACCTCCCTTCTGTATGCAGACTCATCGTCATTTCGGATGAGGCCGATGACAGTGGTGTCATCTGCAAACTTCAGGAGCTTGACAGAGGGGTCCTTGGCAATGCAGTCATTGGTGTAGAGGGAGAAGAGTAGTGGGGAGAGCACACATCCCTGGGGGGAACCAGTGCTGATTGTACAGGTGCTGGAAGTGAGTTTCCCCTGTCTCACAAGCTGCTGCCTGTCCGTCAGAAAGCTGGTAATCCACTGACAGATAGACAAGGGAACAGAGAGTTGGTGTAATTTATTCTGGAGTATGGCTGGGATGATGGTGTTGAAAGCCAAACTGAAGTCCACAAAAAGGATCCTTGCATATTTCCCTGGTCTGTCCATATGTTGCAGGATATGATGCAATCCCATGTTGACTCCACAGACCTGTTTGCTCGATAAGCAAATTGAAGGGGATCTAGAAAGGATCCAGTGATGTTCTTCAGGTGGGCCAACACCAGTCTCTCAAATGATTTCATGACCACAGATGTCAGGGCAACATGTCTGTAGTCTTTAAGTCCTGTGATTTTTGGTTTCTTTGGGATGGGGATGACAGTAGATTGTTTGAAGCAGCATGGAACTTCACACTGCTCCAGTGGTCTATTGAAGATCTGTGTGAAGATGGGGGCCAGCTGGTTAGCACAGGATCTAAGACATGCAGGTGAAATGCCATCTGGGCCCTGTGCTTTCCTTATCCTTTGCTATCAAAAGACACGGCTCACATCATCTTCACAGATCTTAAGTGCAGGTTGAGTAGCAGGAGGGGGGAGGAGGGAGGTTGCAGGAGGTGTTGGTGTTTGTGTGAAGTGAAGGTCAGAGTGGGTGTGGGGTGTGAGATTGGGCCTTTCAAATCTACAGTAGAACGCATTCAGGTCATCAGCCAGTTGTTGGTCCACCACAGGGTTGGAGGCAGGAGTCCTGTAATTCATAAGTTGTTTCATACCACTCCACACTGATGCAGGTTCGTTAGCTGAAAACTTGTTTTTCAGCTTCTCAGAGTATCTTCTTTTAGCCACTCTGATTCCTTTATTCAGTTTGTTCCTGACCTGATTGTACAAGACTTTATCCCTAACTCTGTAAGCATCCTCTTTAGCCTGACGAAGCTGCCTGAGTTCCGCTGTAAACCATGGTTTGTCATTGTTAAATGTTAAATAAGTCCTAGTAGGAATGCACATATCCTCACAAAAACTGATATATGATGTAACAGTATCTGTGAGCTCGTCCAGATTGGTGTCTGCAGCCTCAAAAACACTCCAATCTGTGCAGTCAAAGCAGGCTTGTAGTTTCAGCTCTGCTTCGTTGGTCCATCTCTTTACAGTCCTTAATACAGGCTTAGCAGATTTTAATTTCTGTCTGTAGGTTGGATTAAGATGAACCAGACAGTGATCAGATAGTCCCAAAGCTGCTCTAGGGACAGAGCGATATGCATCCTTTATTGTTGTGTAGCAGTGATCCAGTATATTTCTGTCTTTGGTTGGGCATGTAATGTGCTGTTTGTATTTGGGCAGTTCACATGTGAGGTTTGCTTTGTTAAAATCCCCAAGAATAATAATAACTGAGTCCGGGTATTGTTATTCCGTGTCTGTGATTTGATAAGCCAGCTGTTGCAGCGCGGCATTCAAACACGCGTTTGGCGCAATATACACACTCACCAGAATAAACGAGGAAAACTCCCGCGGCGAGTAGAAAGACTTACAGTTAATAAAGAGTGCTTCCAAATTAGGACAGCACATCCTGTTTAACGTTGTTACATCTGTACACCAACTTTCATTGATGTAAAAGCATGTTCCACCGCCTCTCGTTTTACCCGTTAACTCCACGATGCGATCTGCTTTGAACAGCTGAAAGCCCGGCAGATGTAACGCGCTGTCTGGAATGGCTTCACTCAGCCAGGTTTCTGTGAAGCACAAGGCAGCAGAGTTTGAAAAGTCCTTGTTTGTGCGGGTGAGGAGATGTAGTTTGTCTGTTTTGTTAGGGAGAGAGCAGAGATTTGCTAGATGAATGCTCGGCAGCGTTGTTCGAAAGCTGCGCCGACGGAGCCTGACCAGCGCGCCTGCTTATCTCCCTTGCCTGCGTCACATAGCACGTTTAAATAACACAGCCAGGCCTCCGACTAGAATGTCAAACAAAACGTCCGAATATTCAAAATCCGGGAAAATATTGACTGGTGTATGCTGTCGAATGTTCAACAGTTTGTCTCTGGTAAAACTGACTGAAAATAGATTAGTAAACACAAGACAAGCAAACAAAAATAACAAAACAATAGAAGCGCTCCACACCGAGGCGGCCATCCGCGGCACCATCATGATATGTGTATCGGATCAACGTTCCATCAGAAAAGATTGGAGCAATGTCTTACATGGCCAGTAATATGTACTTTTTAATTATAAACCGTTCCAAAATCATGCGTTATTAATAGGGATGTGCATGGTATTCAAATGCCAAAATCACTATTTGGTTATTCTGCACGTGTTTAGAGGTCTTCAACCCGATCTGAGTCCAATGGTACCCGACAAACCTACAGGTTTTGGGCCAGGTTCGGGTCAGTTTTTCAAGTAGGCTATAGGGCGAGTTACAGGCTGTTCACACGTGTGTCGAGGCCATGTAAACACGCACTGGACGGACGTCTTTGATTGTTGTGCCACAACTCACTATTAAGTTTAAAAGAACTTTAATATTTATAAAGGCATCTCAAGACACCTGCGTTCTGTTTTACAATTCGTTGTGCAGGACCATCAAATTTTGTAGACACTGTTAACTTAAAAAGAATGTAAATATTTATTAACGCATCTCGAGACACCTGTGTTCTGTCTCACAACTTGTTGCACTGCATCAAGCTTTTTCAGAGCTGGTGTCACAAATCGACATTCTGATGAAGTTCAGGTTGCAAAGAGGACTTAATGTGACTGTTACACATGATTCCAGATTGTTTTTCACCTGGCAAAGTTTCAGTGCTTGATAAACGGTGAGCCAATTCGATTGATATATGAACGCAACATGGACCAAAGACGTCTAAACGGACCAAAAACAGTAAGTAATTTGCCTAATACTGACCTCAAGCATACCTGGTTCTTCTCATCATAGGAGCTATGTTGCCCATTACAGTTCGGTACAGGCGTCGGAACCGCCGTCAGCTGTCCTTGCAGCATATCTTCATTTGTGTGTGCAACGGAGGAATTCCTGGCGCTGTTTTGACTCCTTTACACATTTTATTAGCTCATCGTTTGTTCTCAGCTGGTAAAAATACCACCGTATATACATATATAAATATAACGAGCGCATTTCGCCTAGCAGCCAGCATTGTTTTGGATGATCGGCAAGTTCCGTAAAAACAAATATACATCATAAAATCTGTCCAATCAGGTTGTGACTTTTTCCTGATGTCTTTGGTTTTGTATCTTTACATTTATGCATTTGGCAGATGCTTTTATCCAAAGCGACTTACAGTGCCCTTATTACAGGGACAATCCCCCTGGAGCAACCTTGAGTTAAGTGCCTTGCTCAAGGACACATTGGTGGTGGCTGTGGGAATTGAACCAACAACCTTTTGCTTACCAGTTCAGTGCTTTAGTCCACTATGCCACCACCACTCCAGTGTGAATGCTAAGTGAACCAGGACTAAATGTATCATTTTCTTTTTTGGTCCGGACCAAGAGGACCAAGAGAACCGAACTACAACTACAACCGAACTTCTGCTATTTAGGCTCATAGCTCACTGTGCAGTGTATTCCCTGCTATCTGAGTTTGTGTTTGATGCATCCATGGCAATAAATGTTCTTTATTCCCAAGTCCAGGCTCATGACAAATAACACAATAACCGTTCGTGAACTCTCACGGTTAACCAAACATTACAAAAGGTTACCGTGCACATATTTAGGGTATTAAAACACCTTTATCTTTATCAGTGAACATTAAATGCATGCAGGACTTAAACCATTTTAAAGTCCTCCATACTTTTGCACGGATTCTGTCGCTTATATGTATTCAAACCATCAGCTATGTACACAACCAGGGTAAACTGCACCTTATCTTTGTGTTTGGAAGTGTTTTGTAAATCAGACGCTGTTCTCTGTAGTTCTTCAAATAAACGCGCTGCACCTGTGAGACGCAGATTCCCGTACCTGTGCTCACGCTGCTGTCCTCCAGCATGCATTCGGCCGAACGAATAGTATTTCACATAAGGCTGACATTTACGTGCATTTATAATAGGTATCTCAAAATAAATAAATAATTGATTTAGAGCTCGGGGCCCTTTGGGTTTAGAGGCCCCTGGGCAACGGCCCAATCTGCCCGGTGGTTAATCCGTCGTTGATTACAGATGTTATGAACAGATGTGGCTTACTTGTCACATTTCTCTCATGAAACAATCTGAATATGAGAAACGGTTACACACGATTACTAAAAGCACATTCTCCCATTTAAAACAAGCCCAAAAACACATGATACAATGTGTAGATTCTGAGGTAATGTAATCTTCACAAAGCGTGTCTGACATCTGAAACGCTGAAGGGAAGTCTGTTGGCTGCTCCCGGGTCCTAGTGCCTGCAGTATCCAACCTCTGTCAGTGTGACTTATACAGAGATCCGATTTATGTGTTTTTTTATTATTATTTTTTCTCCTCAACGCGAGTTTGACCCGGTGCGACTTTATTTCCGTAACAATATGGTAAATAAATTCATAAATAAAAAAATAACAAATTTATTTGCTGTGGTGTTGCAAGAATTAATTTGCAAGACAAATCTACAAATTGGAATAAAACACAAATGTATTAGTTTTTCATTACCCAATTAGTGCTCATCACCTGTGACCACATTATACAGCGTTACTTGCGTTTTTTATATAGCCAAATTTCTAAAATTTACGAATAAACACACTACTAAGACAGATAGAAACATGGATAAGTGAAAACTATCGTCGATGGTTATGTAGGATAGTGGTGTGCCGTGGGATTTTTTAATCGTAAAAAGTGTGCCATGTCAGAAAAAAGGTGGGGAAACACTTGTGTACAAGACTCATGCTTAAAAGTATGTCCCTGTTTTAAGGCAAAATACATGTTCATTCGTACCTTGCCTGTTAATGTATGCCTTCTGTTTGGTTGACAAGATGTTAGCATCCACAAGCCATGGCTGAACTCTGGCTAGTATGCACATTAATAACTTATAAATGGTGGGAAGGAGGGATATAAATTATATCTCTCCATGTTGATGGATCTTCAGGGATATTGTCTTTTTTAGGAATATGGTGAATTAAGGCTCCCTTCCAAGAATCTGGTACTCTCTTATTTTCCAAACAGACACACACACACACACACACACACACACACACACACACACACACACACACACACACACACACACACACACACACACACGCACACAAGCCCTAAAAAGTATTCGGACACTTAAGCTGCAAAAATATGAATTGCATTACATAATATCAAACCAACCTTTATTGTAAAGATAACAGAAACACAATTTTCTCACAAAACTGGTCCTAAAGGGAATTTGTAGTGAATGTATGAAGTCCATTACCCTCAATTTTACACAGGTGCCCCAATCAGATTAAATTCAGGTGTAGTTCATCACATTAACTATGGACATGTACCATACAATATTTCACCCAGCAAGTGTCCAAATACTTGTTTTGCTTATTTTGAAAAGTATATAGTCTATATAGAGTTTTATAATTTAAAATCTAACAAACTACTGGTTGTTTTGCATTAAAAGTGTGCTCATACTATCTTCCTTTACAATAAATGCCACTTTGTTTGATAACTTATTCTCTAATGCAATGGAATTCATATATTAAGTGAAGTTTAAGTGTCCACTTTTTGGGGCCACTGTATATATATATCCTCTTACACTCTGGCCCATTTTCTGGATTCCCGCCTAAATCTACCCTACCCAATTTTAAATGCTCACCTTACACACATACAATGGAGTAAATGCAAAAGATTGGTCTCTTTGTTAAGACAACCCCTCAAATTAAAAATGTATATGTTGAATATTCAATAAATATTATTGTAGATGTTCAAAATATTATACCTCACAATAAATAGGCGCTTTTTGAATTTTCTTTTTTGCAAAATGTAAATAAAAGGGGTGTTATTCAGGACCTACTTGAAGCTCAGTTCTGAATGTTTTGATTGATTCTCTTAGGGGGCAGCAAATACTAGAAATAATTTTTCCTCTATCACTTTCTAAACAGAAGCTATTGAACTGCAAATAAAGAGAGGCAAAGTGTCCTTTTGGAGACTCCAAGTACCCAAATGCAAAAACAGGTTAAAACAAAGTACATCACCCCAAAATTTCTAGTTTTACTGTATGTTACACATGGCAGGAGAACTTTTCTGGATTTTCTTCTAGGTTTCATCACTTTTTTCTCTGTGACATTTAAGTAATAGGCAAAATGGCAGAAAAGGAATGCAGAGCAGCAGTTTGTGTTTTACACAAAGCCATTTTTATTGTTGTATAACTACATAAGTTATGGTCTACTTGTACCATAACTTGCATCATATACTGGTTACTACTCTAAGATTCTGCAAATATAGACTGTATAGAGCTAAATAGGAAAGAAACAAGTGCCACAAATAAATGACCACTCCCATCTGCTGACACAAGACACAAAAAAGAACTTGTAAATACATGGTCAGCATTTAAGAACATTCGGGAATTCTGAAAACAAAACAAAAAAACCAAGAACTTTCAGTTCATTTATGTTTGTGTCCTTCAGTGTGCCACTTGCTGAAGTAGTTCCTCTTTGGCACACAGCACAGAGACACCTGGCATTTTGTGCAGTACATAGGAGTTTTTACTTTCTTTCCTGAGAGCTTGCACAGAGCACACACTCTTCTGCCACTTGTGCCATCTGCTTCCAAAAATTCTGGATGACATTCCTTATCCTGGACGAGTCGAAAAGAGGATGACTCTGTGGCACCAGATGTGCTGGGTGGTATGGCAGCACTTACCAGCTGTGAAACAAGTGTCTCTCTGAATGTTTTTTTGGCTGAGAGGGTCTTGCTCTGAGCCTTTGTCAGGTGCTGGTGGAGAATTAAGCTGTTCACTACAGCAATGTCCAGGAAATGGAAGAAAAACGTCTTGTACCATCTTTTTGTCTTGTGCAAGACATTATAACCAATGAGAGCATCAGAAAGGTCGATGCCTCCCATGTGCTGGTTGTATTGCTTGATAGCTTGTGGAACTGAGACTTCATGCACGCTCCATTCACCACTGTTATTTTTCATACGCCTGGAGACGGTATCACCTCTATAGGCTTTGTGGATTGTTGAACACATTACGACCTCCCTTGTGTCTATCCACTTGATGAAGAGGAGCTTACCATCTCGGAGCCAACAGATGGTTCCCCTTTCAGCCTTCTTGCTGAGATTGTTTTCTTTGGTCTTCGGAAATCCTCAACGGTTTGGACTTATTGTGCCACAAGCCACCGTGTTTTTGTCCAGCAAGTCTGCAAAAAGGCTTGGGCCAGTGTAAAAGTTGTCAACAAAAACTTGGTAGCTTCTGCCTAACAACAGAGTGTCCAGCAGACTCATCACTGAATCGTAGATAAGGACTTTGACTGTGGGAACTGAATTTTTACCCTCTTAAACAAAAAAGTTCCAGGTGTACCCACAGGCAGAATCTGCAAGAACAAAGAGTTTATAGCCCCACTTAGTGGGCTTGTCCTTTATGAACTGCTTGAGGCCTATGCATGCTTTTGAAGCCACCATCCTCTCATCCACTGACACCTGTTGGCCTGGCTGGGGAAATATGTAGTACATGCTGCCAGGATGTCGTGGTACAGTGGCTTGATTTCGTTCAGCTTGTCGTACTCCGGTGTTCCTTTTTTATGTGTGTTCTGCAGGTCCTGTTCTAGATCACAGAGATGGAGATTCCAGAAGATGGCTTGAAATCTGGCCCTGGACAGATTGTGGATAAGGGAAGTTATAAAATTCTTTCTTTGCCCAGTAGTCTTCAACACCTTTCGCTTTCACGAGACCCATGCATGAAAAAGAAAAAAAAAAAACCCACACAGTAAGAGTGGTCCAGGAGAATTTCTCTCATCACTGCATTGTCATATGTGTTTTTAACAATGGTCTCTACAACAGAGTTTGTAAAAAAAGAGCTGGATCAATTCTAGTGGTGAATACACCCTGTCCATTTCGAGCTGTGGTCCTGGGTTTCTTCTTGGAAGGAAAGCTGGCAGCACAGGCTCCTCATCCACCTCCTCTATGCCATGCCATTGTGTCTCAGCACATCCTGTTATCCCCAGTGTTGAACGAGACATTCCTCACTTCTGCCTCCTGAATGTGCAAGGCCACTCGGTTTCTGAGGAGGCTCAAAATCAGCTGAATGTGCTATAACAATTGTTTGGTTTTTTTAAATATGTACACACTTGGGTTAATTTACACTGAAATATATATTACATAAAATAAAAAATATATATACTCACGATCAGCACGATATTCATCATGTCTGAATACTTGCAGAATGTTAAAAGCAAAGTAAAACTTAAACTTGTGGTTTTTCACAAACATTTATAAACTTACTCAAAATCAGGTCTTCTTCCCCAAGAAATTCATCTACAGATCTTTTGGACCCCTGTGCAGAATAAGGCCTTCCTCTCATCTGCCTTCCCATGAAACATGGATATTTTGCAGTGGGTGTGGACGAGGTTTGAGGCACTGTGTCTGGTTCAAATAATTTGTGTAATCAGATAGATTACACAAAGCATACACCTTATTATAAGCACACACTTGGTTATTGGCAATGAAATCTATATTACACAAAATCATAATGATATACTCATTCAACACATTATTCATGTCTGAATAATTGCAGCCTAGATGGGACAGATAACACAATATAAAAATTATTAAAAATAAAACAGCTACTCGGCCCTGCAAACATAAACAGTAATATAAACAGTAAATATAATCTATACAAAAAAATAATAATAGTACCAATCTTGTACTAACAGTAATTCATGTATGAATACTCGCAGCCCAGATGGGCTATGGCAGCAGCAAAGTAAACATTAGAAATGCTATTCTGCCATGCACATGTTAAAGTTACTATTCACACTCAAAGAAGCTGTTTGTTTAGTTGTTGCATTTTGTCCTTGCAAGGCAATAGTCCATTGGAAAACACGCTGCATGGGTTTTGGACGATCAAACTTATGAATACTTATTACAAAATCACAATGCTCTATCTATTATAAGTGTAAAAACATATACTTACTCATCAAAATCAAGGTCTTCTCCCTCAAGAAAAGCAGCTTCTCTCAACGAGTCGTAACTCCCGTCGCTGTACGAATCCTCGTCACTTTGGTGATCAAGTTCATCCAAGACCATGTATAAACCAAAGAAGAACTTCTGCTGTGCCTTTCTCTTCTCAGATGGCATTTTTTAAAATAAAAATTACAAATACAAAAAACAAATAATCGCAATCTGCCATTGTATTCCACCATCAAACGCCGAATCCGCTCGTTTCTCTACATGTGTTCTGCTTCGACGCATGCGCAACCGTGCGCTGTCGGTGGATTTCTCCCTCCACCTTTGGCCGCATATCTCAGCCTATCAGTGGTCGAGAAGCTTGATTGATGTGTCGTTGGAAAGCTTGGAGTCTCAGCTTTAAAGACTTATAAGATTTGTATATTATCATCATCATCATCATCATCATCATCATCATCAGAGGACGCCACCATCGTTTGCAGATGATGTGGAGATCATGTTTTTTCCTGTCGCACCACTTTTTTGCTCTGGACTTCAGCGACATAATGGTTGATAATTTACACATGTAAGCTCACAGAAAGCTGAGAATAGGCTCATTTGAAAGAAAACAAGGTAAGAATTGATATGCATTTTTGCCCAATTGGGGCTTAAAGAAGCAGTGATCAGAGCAGAAACTAGATGTTTTAATTTAAAAAAAAAAAAAAAATTTTAATGAATTTTCATATTTCACTTCGTGACTCTTTCGATAATTATTCAAATTTTGGAACTATTGCAACAAAATCAGCCACAGATGCACATTTGTGAGAATGAGAGCTTTCATTTGATATATGATTTGCCTGTTTTGGTGAAATATGAAAAAATGTATATTGATATTCATATTCCTTCGCCATCACGGAGGGGGCGCCTGAATGCCCAGATGCTTACTTTATTTTCCAGCTCTGTTCGTGGTGGCACACGAAAATTAATACTGAAGAAACATCACCTGACACTCGAAAAGAAGCTGTAGAATAAGAGCGAAAAGCACTTTGGAATTATTTTAGATTCATTGCATATTGCACAGCTCGCTTTGAACGTAGATGTTAAATACACTGCAAATGAGTAAAATGCTAAAATGCTCCCGTTCTAATCAAGGCATAGACACGCTGTAAATAATTGATTTATTATGTTGATTAGACAGCTTTGTTTTTAATGAGAGCATTCGCGAGAGTGCAGAACTTTGTGCGGAGCATCATTGAGCTCGCGTCGTAAGGCCAGGAAGACACTGAACAAGGAAATCAGAGTGGCTAAAAGAAGATACTCTGAGAAGCTGAAAAACAAGTTTTCAGCTAACGACCCTGCATCAGTGTGGAGTGGCATGAAACAACTCACAAATTACAGGACTCCTACCCCCAACCCTATGGTGGACCAACAACTGGCTGACGATCTGAACGTGTTCTACTGCAGATTTGAAAGGCCCAATCTCACACCCCACACCCACTCTGACCTTCACTTCACGATCCTGTGCTAACCAGCTGGCCCCCATCTTCACACAGATCTTCAGTCTCCATGATGCTTCAAACGCTCAATCATTATTCCTGTCCCAAAGAAACCAAAAATCACAGGACTTAATGACTACAGACCTGTCGCCCTGACGTCTGTGGTCATGAAATCATTTGAGAGTCTGGTGTTGGCCCACCTGAAGAACATCACTGAACCCTTTCTAGATCCCCTTCAATTAGCTTATCGAGCAAACAGGTCTGTGGATGATGCAGTCAACAGGGGATTGCATCATATCCTGCAACATCTGGACAGACCAGGGACATATGCAAGGATCCTTTTTGTGGACTTCAGTTTGGCTTTCAACACCATCATCCCAGCTATACTCCAGAATAAATTACACCAACTCTCTGTTCCCATGTCTATCTGTCAGTGGATTACCAGCTTTCTGATGGACAGGCAGTAGCTTGTGAGACAGGGGAAACTGGTGCCCCCCAGGGATGTGTGCTCTCCCCACTACTCTTCTCCCTCTACACCAATGACTGCATCACCAGGGACCCCTCTGTCAAGCTCCAGAAGTTTGCAGACGACACCACTGTCATCGGCCTCATCCGAGATGACGATGAGTCTGCATACAGAAGTGAGTTTGAACAGCTGGCTGTCTGGTGCAGTCAAAACAACCTCGAGCTGAACATGCTCAAAATGGTGGAGATGATTGTGGACTTTAGGAGGAACACCCCAACACTGACCCCCCTCACCATTCTAAACAGCACTGTGGCAGCAGTGGAGTCATTCAGGTTCCTGGGCACTATCATCTCACAGGACCTGAAGTGGGAGACACACATTGACAAAAAGGCCCAGCAGAGGTTGTACTTCCTTCGCCAGCTGAAAGCTGGAAGTTCAACCTGCCACAGGCGCTGCTGATACAGTTCTACTCAGCGGTCATTGAGTCTGTCCTCTGCACTTCAATAACTGTCTGGTTTGGTTCAGCTACGAAATCAGACATCAGAAGACTACAAAGGACAATTCAGACTGTTGAGAGGATTATTGGTTGCCCCTGCACCCCCCCCCCCCCCCCAAAGAACTATACACTTCCAGAGTGAGGAAAAAAGCTGGAAAAATCACTCTGGACCCTACTCATCCTGCCCACTACCTTTTTGAACTGTTGCCTTCTGGCCGACGCTTCAGAGCTTCTGAGCACCAGAACCGTCAGGCACAGGAACAGTTCCCTATCTGTCACTCACTCGACGTTGTGTCAATGTAGTGACACTAGGGGTCACTCTTGGGAGCCCGAGATACCTCTGGTCTTTGATAAAAGACCAATGAAAATTGGCGAGTGGTATTTGCATGCCACTCCCCCGGAGTGGCATGCAAAGGAGCTGGTATGCAACCACTCATTCAGATTTTCTCTTTGGAGCCGAACCGTCATGCTCACTGAGCTGAATAGTACTGTTCATTCACCTCTGCTGGATCTGATGGCGCATTTCAGCGGTTTCACCCCCCTCTGCACTGGTGCACTGCAGAGAATGCCCCTGGGCGCTTCGGCAGAAATAAAAGAGTATATTTCTCTAAAAGAGTATATTTCTCTAAAAGAGTGGCACACACGGAAAGTCTTTTTAAAGACGCGTCTTTTTAAAGATGCTTTTCCGATTGTGTGTTATTTCTGGTTGCGCTCGTTATCTCTCGCCTTCTGACGGTCACGATCACTGTCTTTCGTGTCTGGGCACTACTCACGCGGAGACAGCGTTCATGGATGGTCGTGTTCTCATTGCGAGAATATGTCCATGGTAACGTTGTGGTCGTGGCTCACCTTCGTAAGAAAGCAAGCCACCCCAGAGGCTCCCGCCTCGGTCCTTTTACCCACGGGTATGAGGCCAGCGCGGCTAGCACTGGGGGCGATTTGGGGACCCCAATGGGACCGCCTCTGCCGGGTATCCCCCCGCGGGCCTCCCATTCCCCAGCATGCTCGTCTGCCCCTATCGGGCTTCCGGATGAGTCCGCCGGCTCGTCTGACGGTGAGTTCGACCTCTTATTCGGAGCCCGCGAAAGTGATGAGCTCTCGAGCGCAGCATCGGAGAGCGGGCTCGTCCTGTGAGTTCTGAACTAGGCTTTACACAGACTCCCGTTCAAGATGCTGACGCGAAAACGCATTCTGGCAAGCGTCCGGCATCAAGATTGGTTCGCGGCGGTAGACCTGAAGGATGCGTACTTCACGTCTCGATCCTTCCTCGACACAGACCCATCCTGCGTTTTGCTTCCAAGAGTCAGGCGTATCAGTACAAAGTCCTCCCTTTCGGCCTGTCCCTGTCTCCTCGCGTCTTTACGAAGGTCGCAGAGGCTGCCCTTGCCCCGTTAAGGGAGGTGGGCATTCGCGTTCTCAACTATCTCGACGACTGGCTAATCCTAGCTAGTTCTCGAGACATGTTGTGCGCACACAGGGACCTGGTGCTCTCGCACCTCAGCCGACTAGGGCTTCGGGTCAACTAGGAAAAGAGCAAGCTCGGTTCAGAGCATCTCTTTCCTCTGTTTGGAGTTGGACTCAGTCTCCTTGACGGCGCACCTTACGAACGAGCGCACCCAGTCAGTGCTAGCCTGTTTGAAGGCATTCAAACAGAAAACAGCGGTTCCACTGAAACTTTTTCAGAGGCTCCTGGGGCATATGGCATCCTCGGCGGTGGCCACCCCGCTCGGGTTGATGCATATGAGGCCGCTTCAGCACTGGCTCCAGACTCGAGTCCCGAGATGGGCATGGCGCCACGGGACACGTCACGTGGTCATCACGCCGGTCTGTCACCATCTTTTCAGCCCTTCGACCAACCTCTCGTTTCTACGGGCAGGTGTTCCTTTAGAACTGTTCTCCAGGCACATCGTGGTCATGACAGACACCTCCAAAACGGGCTGGGGCACTGTTTGCAACAGGCCCCAGCCTGGATGGGTCCACGACTGCATTGGCACATCAACTGCCTCGAGTTGTTGGCAATTCTGCTCGCCCTGCAGAGGTTTCGGCCGTTGATCCAGGGCAAGCACGTGTTCGTTCAGACAGACAACACGACAACGGTAGCATATGTAAACCACCAAGGCGGTTTGCGCTCTCGTTGTATGTCACAACTCGCCCGCCATCTCCTCCTCTGGAGTCAGCAGCACTTCAAGTCGCTGCAAGCCACTCACATCCCGGGCAACCTCAACACTACAGCGGACGCACTGTCACGATAGGTTACCCTGAGGGGAGAGTGGAGACTCCACCCTCAGTTGGTCCAGCTGATTTGGAGTCGATTCGACGGGCACAGGTGCACCTGTTCGCCTCCCAAGAATCCTCCCCACTGCCCGCTCTGGTACGCCCTGACCGAAGCTCCCCTCGGCATAGATGCGCTGGCACACAGCTGGCCCCCTGGCATGCGCAAATATGCATTTCCCCCTGTGAGCCTGCTTGCACAGACCCTGTGCAAGGTCAGGGAGGACGAGGAGCAGGTCATCCTGGTAGCACCCTACTGGCCCGCCCAGACGTGGTGCTCGGACCTCACGCTCCTCGCGACAGCTCCCCTCTGGCGAATTTCCCTGAGGAAGGACCTTCTTTCTCAGGGACAGGGCACCTTCTGGCACCCGCGCCCAGACCTCTGGAATCTCCATGTCTGGCCCCTGGACGGGACGTGGAAGACCTAAGCAGTCTACCATCTGCGGTGGTGGACATGATCATTCAGGCTAGGGTCCCCTCTACGAGGCGCCTGTATGCCTTTAAGTGGTGTCTGTTCACTAAGTGGTGTTCTTCCCGTCGGGAAGACCCCCAGAGATATGCAGTCTGATCAGTGCTTTCCTTCCTGCAGGAGAGGTTGGAAGGGAGGCTGTCCCCTTCCACCTTGAAGCACAAGGTGCAGCACACCACAACGCAGTCGACAGTAAGTCCTTAGGGAAGCACGACCTGATCATCAGGTTCCTAAGAGGCGCCAGGAGGCTGAATCCCTCCAGACCGCGACTCGTTCCCTCATGGGACCTCTGTAGTTCTTCAGGGTCTACAGAGAGCCCCCTTTGAGCTTTTGCAGTCAGCCGAGCTTAAGGCACTCTCCTTGAAGACTGCCCTCCTGACTGCGCTCACTTCCATCAAGAGAGTAGGTGACCTGCAAGCGTTCTCTGTCAGCGAAACGTGCCTGGAGTTCAGTCCAGGTTACTCTCACATGATCCTGAGACCTGACCGGGCTATGTGCCCAAGGTTCCCACCACCCGTATAGGGACCAGGTGGTGAACCTGCAAGCGCTGCCCCAGGAGGAGGCAGACCCAGCCCTGTTGTCGCTATGTCCGGTGCGCACTTTATGCATCTATTTGGATCGCACGCAGAGCTTTAGAATCTCTGAGCAGCTCTTTGTCTGCTTTGGTGCACAGTGGAAAGGAAGCACTGTCTCCAAGCAGAGGATCGCTCACTGGCTCATTGACACCATAACTATGGCATATGTCGCCTAGGACATGCCGCCCCCGGTAGGGCTACCAGCCCATTCTACCAGGGGTGTAGTGGCTCCCTGGGCCCTGGCCAGGGGTGCCTCTCTAACAGACATTTGCAGAGCAGCAGGCTGGGCAACACCCAACACCTGTGCAAGGTTCTACAACCTCCGGGTGGAACCGGTTTCGTCCCATGTAGTGGCACGCAACACAAGCGGATAAGCCCGGGATAGCTGGCTGGGTATATTGCTTGCACATAGCGCCTTCCACCTCCCTTGGAGCTGAAGATGTGCGCTGTTAATTCCCAGTAGTGTTCACAAACTTTGTTCCCTGGTTGACTTCCTTTGAGCCCTGTGGCAGTCGAGTTTTCGGAGAGACTCGCTGCCGGCCCAGTACACGCGCTAACTAAGAGTCCTGTTCTGGGGTAGGTGCTCCGCATGTGGCGGTTCCCTGTAAGACTAACCCCATGCTATCTATATCTTCCGCTAGTTCGTTTCCCTGCTGGCAAACTGCGTCTTCCTTGGGCAGAGCCCCTCTGCCCCAGTCTCCATGTTTGTAGTAACTCCTCCCCCATTGGGCAGGATCTACCTTGAAGGCTCTCGACATGGTTGGAAAGACCGTGTGACGTATTCTTCCATTTAAATATCCCCCCCTCTTTGGGCAAGGTGTGGTCTCTGCGGTGTCTTCCCCTTGGGAGGGACACCCCCTGACTAGACCTGGCAGCCCAGTCAGATAATCCCCCTTCTTTTTTAGGGAGTGGAAAAAGGGAAGGGGAAAAGAGGCCACGACTGGGTTAAGCCTCCCCAAAGACTTGTCCCCAAATAGGGCCGTTCGACACTCATAACTATGTTGGGGGAGGTTACGTGTCGACCTGGTGCGCTGGCTATGAGGCACACAGCAGTCTGCCCACCTCACACCGCCAGTTCACGTAACACAATTCAGCCAGTTGTGGTGTTTCGTATAGAGACCCCTAGTGTCACTACATCGACACAACGTCGAGTGAGTGACAGATAGGGAACATCATGGTTACTGGTGTAACCTCCGTTCCCTGATGGAGGGAACGAGACGTTGTGTCCCTCCTGCCACAATGCTGAACTACCCGCTGAAATGGCCGGACGTTATATCGGCTCCTCAGCATAAAACCTGAATGAGTGGTTGCATACCAGCTCCTTTTATACCCGTATGTCCGGGGGAGTGGCATGCAAATACCATTCGCCAATTTTCATTGGCCTTTTATCAAAGACCAGAGGTGTCTCGGGCTCCCAAGAGTGACCCCTAGTGTCACTACATCGACATCAGGGAACGGAGGTTACACCAGTAACCATGACGTTTTTTCCCTCAGGCTATCCATCTCATCAACAGTTAAATTGCCCCATTGAGCAATAACTATGTGCAAGACAAAGTTTAGTCTTTTTTATATACTTATCCAACACATCCAACCTCTTCTGCCATTTCATTCCTTTGGGAAAAAAAAAAACCTAAAAAAAAAAAAACCTTTGCACCGTACATAACAGATTTGTATTTGCACTGTACATAATAGATAACAGATTTGTATTAGATTGCACTATGTATGTGTATGTGTGTACGTATGTGTAACTATTTTTTATTTTTTATTATTATCTATGTCTTGCTGCTATTTTTGTATTGTTTTTGTATGGTTGTACACTGGAAGCTCCTGTCACCAAGACAAATTCCTTGTATGTGTAAGCATACTTGGCAATAAAGCTGATTCTGATTCTGATTCTGAAATGCAGGTCTCAAACAGTGTAAACATGCAGTGAGTGACAGCAGTCATTGTAATGGGAGAGTTTGTCGCGTTGCTCGATTTCTGTGTACAATTTATTAAAAATCTAATAACAGTTTTGTTTTGTCATGTTAGTAAGTAGGCCAATATGAATTTGATTTGTACAAAATAGCAAGAAAATAATTCAGATTAACTGTTCTAAGTTTGTTTTGGAGGTGTAGCCAACATAAAAAATTTGGCATGAATAGCATATTTCAGGAATCACCGTCATTATCGCGTCTGCTCTAATAAGACCCATTTGCCACGCAGCTGGTATTGGTAGATTTAACATTTTCACGAATTGCACAAACTCACAAATGACTGTTTTTTCATTTCCAAAGTGCACCACTGAGGCCAAAAATGATCTAACGATGATCGTACATAAACAAGATCACCGAGATCTAACGGGATGAATGGTCCCGTCTCGCCACCAAAGGGCTTACTGAACGCAGTAAGTAACTTGGTCAATTTAAATCGGCTGTTAATAAGTTTGAAAATTGAATATGTCATATTATTTACTGTATAAATAAATAACTAATCATTTATTTGGCCTAACATTAACAAATATTATTACAATATTTAATGCTTAAAATATGCTTAAAAGAAATTGGAGCGCAGCTCATATCCACAATTGAATCTGCTACTTTGCTTACTTTGTGGTGTCACGGTAATTTTAATATTTTAATCAACATTAATAATCCCGGTTACAATATCAAGGGCAATAATCGACAATTATGAATTTTGCTATAATCGTGCAGCCCTAACTGACAGTGAAATGAAGCAAACACACACACACATACACACACAAACACAAACACACACACACACACACACACACACACACACACACACACACACACACACACACACACACACTTTAAAATTAAATTCTATGTTACATTGTTTTTTTTATATTTTATCTATATACTGTATTTAAATTCTAAATATTTTAAAGTTTTATTTAAACTCTGCTACACTGCTACACACTAATAAGCATATTTAACATATTACAAACTTTTTCAGTATAAGCACACACATACACTTTTTTTTTCACAAACATTTGACATATTGCTACTTTACTCATACAGTTACCTGGAATTACTGGGTCATTGGGTGTGTTTTAGTCACATTGATTTGAACAGAAAAAATACATTGCAGTTTTAAAAATAGATAAACACTCTTAGAAAAGACTGTGACTTCAGTGTTTCATTTGTTGACATTTGTAACTGTGTCGTGTGTATGCCAATGTGTGTGATGACACAATTCTTCATTGTGAAATCTGTCAATAGTTTTTTAGAAATCGTGTTTAATAGCAGAATTCCTGGTGAACAACTACAATACCTATGATCCTCCAGAGAAAGGAGGATTTGCAATTTGTATATTTGCAAATATGTGACTAATTTGCAACATAATTGAAATATACTGTTTCTGTACTGAAAAACAACAGCTTAAAATCAATAGTTTTATATTTTCCATAGTATTTAATTTGATTAAGTCATTCACAATGCTTCATGGTGTTGTAGTATATGCTCGGGTTGACGGTATCAGACGCGGAGGCAAATGAGATTCGTCCTCCACCACCCGGATTGAGGCGAGTCACTACGCCACCACGAGGACTTAGAGCACATTGGGAATTGGGCATTCCAAACTGGGGAGACCTCTACAGTAAAACTAAGGATTTCTGTGTATCTACTGTACACGACTAGTAACAAAGCTGACATATAGGTGGCACTCTTTCCTGTTAAAATGCTAATATGTTAACAGTGAAAACATGCAAGTAAGCATATGCCAGTTTTTATGTTTATAATTTATAGATGAGTGTGCTGTAAATCTACTAAAAATCTATTGAACTCTTTACGGGAACACCACAGATGTTATTATTTTTAAACAACAAAAGGGTTAAAGATGTTAAGTAATTTTGTCAGTTTTTCGAATACTATTTTGCTACAAATCAAAGTTTGTAATGTTGTGATTCACCTCGGAGCTGGTTGGTTTTGTTCATGGCCTAGAATTATTTTATGTAGGAATTAATCAAATCCCAATGGAAAAAAATGAATGGGAAAAATACCTCTGGAACCAAGATGGCTGAAAAAGTGGACAGACACTGTTGCGCTCTATTGCAAAAATAATGACCAAACACTCCTACCGCCACTCATACCCGTATGCCATTGGTCAGACAAAAGGGCAGTCCTCCTCCAACTCACACCACAGGTTGAGTCAAAAGTTGATGTGTCAAACCACTCAAACATACAGATCAATGTTTTGAAGGTGACACAGTGTTAACACCCTTCAGGAAGTCAGCCTACAGTATATATCAGCATTATCTCTCCTCTCTAGATACCATATTTATATTAGCATCGCCCTTTGAAAAATCCATTATCAGTTGACAACTAATTTTCAAATTAAAACAATTACACACTTCAGCTATAACTACATGCACCGAACAAAGACAGACTAGATTTTTTCCTGTTTTTAAATAACAGGTTAAACTGACATGTTTGTATGTTTCTTTGGCCTTACTAGAGCTCTGTAGAAATTGTATTGCTTTACCAACCATTTGAAAAAGTATTAACAGCAGTTTCTCCTATTAATTGAATATCTCTTCATTTTCAGAGTTGTGTTGTGATATGATAGATACCAGAGACAGTATAAGGAGAAGACAGGCCTATCAAGAAATGAGTGGGAGAAATTGCAACACTAGGATTGAATAGCCTATACCTCCTGAAAGTTAAAAGGGCCAGTCACCTTTTTGACAGAGGCATCACCTGTTTATTTTTTAAATCTAAAACGTGCAAGCGCAGAGATGCAGCCTCCTGAATTTTATTTTAGCCTGATTTGAGCTAAAGAAGCAAAGTTAGAAGCAACAATAATGTCATTATTGCTAATTTGACATATGTCATTGAAATATAATCTGGATTAACAGTTTCAGTGATTTCTGTCTTTCTCCATTAAAGAAGATATGAGCTGTACTTATATGACTGGTCAATAGCTGCCCAGAGGTGTTGCAAATTGACTTGCATTTGAGTGAGTTGGGATTTTGCAGATACACAACTATATTTTTACACTGGCCTCCTTGGCGTATATTTGTGCTTCATGTGCATTAAATGATGTTTCTGTCACTCCAGCGGCTCTTTCTCCTCCTCTCTTTCAATGTTCTTTCATTCCTCTCTTCCGCTCGCCCCCTTGGCTTTCTTCTTCAGCTCTCTTTGATACTTTGCGTTAATTGCTGCATATGCGCATCCGTAGACTGCTGCCGCTAGCATCATCAGACACATGATCCCACACACCACTCCTATAATGACAACTGTGGTTATAGCATGTCTGTAATTCACAGGCCGTGGTCTCTGCTTTATCTCGCACTCTGGGAGCGCTGCCTCAACCGGAGGGCTGAAATCGCTGCTGGACGGAACTCTAGGGCTCGGGTGGAGCTGTCCACTGAATGTGCGGTGCTTGTTGTCCAGATAGTGGATGTTGGCGAACAGGTAGCTGTAGCTGGTGATCATGCAGGCGTGGAAGAGCTCGTAGGGAACTTGATGAAGGTCTCGCTCCAGCATGACATGAGGCTGGACACATATGTCGCTGTCAATGGCTCCACCTTATAAAAAGAGAAAATGATTAGGTAGAAAGGGGTAATAAATGGAGTTCAGGTGGATAGAACAGGGTTTTTGTGTACAAGCTGCATTAAATGGCCAAAAATATGTGGACACCCCTTTCTATGTTTGGCAATTTCAGCTGCGAATGGGCGCAGGGGCAATGGGGCTAACAGGTGCATAAAATCAAGCATTAACAGGGATCAACAATAAGGATTTTTGGTAACACTTTACAATAAGGTTCCATTTGTTAAGTAAGGAATAATTGACAACGGACCGTTGAATTATTGAAAAATAATGCACACCCGAGATGGTAATGCGGCCACAACGTATAGTGCATATTGTCAATTGTTTGTTCATTATACCTAATGCATTAACTAAAGTTAATGAATGTAAACTTATGGTAAAGTGTTACCAGATTTTTTTTCTGCTTGTCCAGTCAGACCTGTAGTTCAGATTTTTACTTGCCCAAATAACCCTTCTGTTATGTTTAAAAATAATGACAACTGTAATGTGCAGGTAAAAAATTACCCATATAGAGTACAATAAATTTGCAATAGGTTTACAGCATATTTATCTATTAATTAGGAACATGAAAATTGGCTTATGCTTACCTACATGTTTTCACACTGAATACAGGCTTCTGTAGTGCCATGGAGTTGTGGTACTACATATGTACAATAGATATACACTAAATTCTTAGCTTTACTGTAAGGATTTACAGTACTTAAAATAAGCTGATACTTACACATTTTATTAGTCTGAAAGAAAAACAGAATCCTGGTTTATATTCTGCAACATTACAAAAAAAAAAAAAAAAAAAACATTATTGCACAGCAAATACATTATGAAATCAACATTGTGAAGTTGAACAACTAGAAATAACATATTGTGTTGTGTGTGTGTGTGTGTGTGTGTGTGTGTGTGTGTGTGTGTGTGTGTGTGTGTGTACTAAACACAATTTTGCCAGTATGTGTAGTTGTTAACAACACTGGCCTGCAGCCTCATTGAGCCCTGATACAGCCATACATGTGTACAAAGTGAGACCTATAAAGATATAGTTTCCTGAGTCTGGTGTACAAGAACTTGACTGAGTGGGAGTGAATGGGAGTCAGAAACTTTTGCTCAACAGTACAAGACCTCACTGATGCTCTTAAATCCCTGCAGCCATGTTCTGACATCTAGTGGAAAGCATTCCTAGATGAGTGGAAGCTGTTATAGCAGCAAAGGGAGGACCAACTCCCTATTAATATCCATGATTTTGAAATTAAAAGTTTAACAAGCGCATATGGCTGTGGTGTTCGGCTGTCCATACACTTTTGCCCATATAGTATAGATTGGAAGGGGATGTAAAAAGCTTATCGTTTATTACTTTGTCAAGAATTGAGTTAAATGGACGGTCACGTGACGCCATGCGAGGATCGGACGTGTGAATGGCGAGCTCTGCGCACTTTGCTAGTTTTAAAACTTTTAATGACATAAACCGGTGAGATTTGATACACTCTGTTCTATAACTGTTCTAGGAGGACAATATTTCAAAGAATTCAAAATCCTCAGGCTCTGGAGACATTAAAAGAAACGTACCTGCTCAAGTTCACGCCCCCGAGCAGGCTGCGAGCCTGGGAGTCGATTTAGTCTGAGAAGTGTGGGAAATGCGGCGAGAGATGCTGAACATGTCGGCAATGCTGATGAAGGTCGTTGCTGACTTGGAGGATCTGGCTGTGATACGTCGATCAATCACTGCCATGGAGGCGAAGTTCACTGAGGTGGTTACAAGAGTGGGGGATGTAGAGAAATGGATCGATTATCTGGAGTCATCGGAGAGGGAATTATCTGCTAATCTGCTAGCAACCAAGGTGGGTTTGGAGCGTGTCGGAGAAGTTGGAGGACATGGAGAACCGTAGCCGGCGGAATAACGTCCATTTCGTTGAAATTCCTGAGGGCAAAGAAGGACAGGATATGGTGAAATTCCTAGATGGGCTCCTTCCGAATCTGCTCAACATAGCAGGCCATAAGCTGAAAATCGAGCGAGCTCACAGGGTTCCTGCTTGGTGAGCCACAGAGGGAGGCAGGCCCCGATCAATTCTGGCCAAATTTCTGAGATCATCTGATAAAGATCTTGTGTTACGTGAGGCAAGGAGTAAAGGAAGGCTTTCTTGGAAAAATCACAGCATTTTCTTGTTCCCAGACTTTGCGAATTCGACGAGAGAAATGTGATCGATTCAAGGAATGCAAGAAAATTTTACATCAACGGAAGGTCACTTTTATTCCCGGCCAAATTGAGAATAGATGCTAAGGATGGCCGTAAAACATTCACATACCCACAGCAAGCGATGTCCTTCATAAAGTGGAGTAAGAGTAAGTCATCTTGTGGTACTCACTTTGCAGCCGAGTGGACCGGCTCATTGAACATTCACTTGAAATTCTCACAAAATTTGTATAGAAACACCGGACTTGAGTAATCCGATGGCAAAGTTGTTGCGAGGGCTCTCGTAGGCGTGCATGGACTGTTTGAGTTTGGAGGGATGGACGCTGCGCGGGGTTAATGCGCACGTTTTTCTTTTTTCTCTTTGTTCTGGAGGAAGTTCGGGTTTTGATGGTCACACCAATGTTGGAAAGTGGTCTTTATTATCTTATTTTTGACACACAATCTATTTTTTCTTATATGTCAAAATGTCAAATGTTAATATGAGTGGACTGTCTCTCTCCACATGGAATGTGAATGGGTTGGGGCACCCCATAAAAAGAAGGAAGGTTATTTCTATTCTTAAGCGTAAGAAATATGATATAGTGATTCTTCAAGAAATGCACCTTTCTCTGCAGGAAGTTGAAAATTTGGGAAGATATGGGATGGGCATTTTTTTTATAGTGCTGGCTCGAGTAAGAGCAGGAGAGTCATTACGCTGATAAGTAAACATCTACAATTCAAATGTCTCAAACAGAGTAAAGAAACTAGGAAGAGTCACTATTGTTTTAGCTGAAATTCAGGCACAAAATCTTATTCTGGCTAATATTTATGCACCTAACATTGATGATCAGGGCTTTTTTATAGATCTTGTAGGGATGTTGCAAGCCGCTGGCACCCCTCATGATATAATATTGGGAGGAGATTTTAATCTTTTGATGGACTCAGTCCTTGATCATAATGAAGCAAAAGTGTGCAAGCCCCCTAGAGCAACATTGACATTTCACAGGATTGTGAAATCCTATAGTTGGCACTTTAATGTATCCCTTTTGCAAAATCCTGAATTCCAACAAACGCTAAAGACTGAAATCAATGTCTATATGGAGACCAGTTGGTCCTCAGTATCCTCTGTGGGCGTGGCTTGGGAGGCATTTAAGGCAGTTCTTAGGGGTCGGATCATACAATATGCCTCATTCACCAAAAAAGCCAAAGCGCAAGAACTCGTGGAATTGGAAGGGAATATTAAAAGTGCCGAGGCAGAGCTGAAGCACTGAATGTCATCTAATGTCCTCAGGGAATTGACCCGATTGAAATACATAATTCTATTTTGTCACGGAAGGTGGAGTTTTGGCTATCGAGGGCAAGACAGTTATACTTTGAGTCGGGGGACAAAGCAGGAAAGCTTCTGGCTAGATATGTAAAACAGAGAGAGTCTTTTTCAACCATTCCCTCAGTGAAATCTGCTGGTGGTGAAATATTTACCTCAGGCATTGATATTAATAATGCTTTTAAAGAATTCTATCTTTATCTCTGTAGTTCTGATCTGATCGTCTTCGTCTATTGATGAGGATATTAGAAACCTTGTGAAACCATTAGAACTTCTTAAACTGACGACTGAGCAAAAGGAATTCTCTTGATGCTGAGATAACCTTGGAGGAGCTTGGCGAGGCAATTAAGGCCTTGCCTACAGCTTTGCCGCTGAGATTTTTAGATCTTATGCTACAGAACTGACTCCCCTTTTGCTAAAAGTTTATACGGAATCATTAAAGAATGGAAAGCTTCCGCCAACCATGACGCAAGCCCGGATCAGTCTGATTCTTAAAAAGGACAAAGATCCAAGCGAGTGTAAGAGTTACCGTCCAATTTCCTTGATCCAGCTAGACGTTAAAATATTGTCAAAAATGTTGGCTAACTGATTAAGTTATGACATCTCTTATACATATAGATCATGTGGGGTTTATTCAGGGCCGTAACTCTTCTGATAACATTAGCTGTTTCATTAGTGTCATGTGGGCAGTGGCGAACGATCAGACTCTGGTCGCTGCCATCTCAATTGATATGGTAGAATGTGATTATCTTTTTAAGATTTTGGAAATGATTGGGTTTGGGAATACTTTTATTGGGTGGATTAAGTTACTTTAGACACCCGGAGCGGTGATTCAAATGAATGGATTAATTTCAGATTATTTTACTCTGTATAGGGGCACCTGGCAGGGTTGCCCTCTTTCTGCCTTATTGTTCTGTCTTGCCCTGGAACCAACAGCCACGATAAGAAAGGAGGATGATTTTCCAGGGGTGGTGGTGGGAAGCATGGTGCATAAGCTTTTGTTTACACAGATTATATTTTATTATTTGTCTCCGACCCTACTAGACCTATGCCTTGCCTCTACAGAATTATTAATTCCTTTTCTAAATTCTCAGGATACAGAGTGAATTGGCCTAAATCCGAAGCTTTGGCTCTGACAGCGTACTGCCTGGTAACGGCTTTTCAGCTGGGCACCTTCCAGTGGTCCAAACAGGGCATTAAGTAGTTGTGTGATTTTGTAAGTGTTAATTTTGACCCTTTAATGAAAAAGTTTTCAGCAATCTGGTAGATGGGCTTCATTACATTTATCTATGACTGGGAAGGTTAATGTTATTAAAATGAATTGTTTTCCAAAATTCAACTACCTACTACAATCTCTCGCTATAGATGTCCCCCTCTCGTATTTCAAGCAATTTGATATCATAGTGAAGTCCTTCATTTGGAATGGTAAACGTCCCAGATTACGTTTCAGTAAGTTACATAGGCCGACTGACAAAGGTGGGCTGGGCCTACCCAGGATTTTTTTTTATTATTATGCCTTCGGTCTCAGACATTTGGCTCATTGGTCACTTCCACCTGAAAGAGCCCCTCCCTGGTTTTGTATTTAACAAGAAGTTCTTGCCCCTATTTTGCCATTGCAAAGCCTTTCTATCAAATTAACCGGAGAAGTTAAGTTACACCCCGTTATCTCGCATTTGCACTCGTTATGGACAAAAGTGTCCAGAGTGTTTAATTCGGACATTTAAATAAATGTTGCCTCGAGCATATGGCTGAACCCAAAATGATGTATTAATAATTAATAATAATAATTGTATTTATTTATCACATGTTATACATTTGCACATATACAGTGAAATTCTTTTTTTTCACATATCCCAGCTAAGCTGGGGTCAGAGTGCAGGGTCAGCCATGATACGGGGACTTACTTATTAGTAAGTCCCCTTTCTGCTGGTCAGAGTGGATTGTGAGGGAGGTTAATACTCTCGGTGAAGTATATGAGAGTGGAGTGTTGAGATCCTTTGAATATATTTGTTAAAACATTTTGGGATTCCCAGGTCTCAATTCTTTAGGTATTTACAGCTGCGCCACCTGCTCTGTACTATTTTTGTGAGTAGCATACACCCCCCTAAAGCGGAAGATACTCTGGAAGTGGTGATTACTGCTTTTGGAAAACGTCATGAGGCATCAGTGTATTACTCCATGTTAATTCAGTGTCTGAGGGACGGAGCTTCAACTTCTTTCAAGAAAGATTTAAACTTGGGATTGGAGGAGGGAGTGTGGGCTAGGATTCTAAAAAACATCAAATCTACATCTAGAGATGCAAGGGTGCGCCTTATGCAATTTAAGATTTTACATCAATTCTATTGGACCCCCCTCTACATTAGAGGTGTGAATCTTCACTTGCCTCATGATTCGATTCGATTACGATTCGGAGGGTAACGATTTGATTATAAAACGGTTCTCGATGCATCACGATGCATCTTGTCCTCCAATTCTTTTATTAATAATGAGCAGTTACCGTTACATATGAATCTGTGGCGATGGATGTCCAGGAATCGCAGGTGATGGCCACTCAACAGTATGACATATACTGTATCTGATATTTAATAAAAAAATTAAAAAATCGATTCTTTTGTTTTTATGTATCGATGCTGACGTGAACGATTCTGCATCGCAATGCATCGTAAAAACGATTATATTCCATAGCTCTACTCTAGATTGTATAGGCTTGGCCTTAAAGACACACCCACCTGCTGGCGATGCCAATCAGAAGATGGGGACACAACCCATGTTTTTTGGTGGTGTGTTAAGAGCCAAGAATTTTGGTTGAGGGTTCAGAGTTTTATGTGTGACGTATTGGACACTCAAATTTAATTTTGCCCCTGTTTTAGGCAATGGGGCGGTCATTAATATAGGGGATAGACACATAAAAAGTTGGGTCCTAGCCAGAGTTATGATTGGCAGACGGATTATTCTTAGGAGATAGAAGTCGGCTGGAGCACCCTCATTTCAGGAGTGGTGCACAGAGATGGGCGGGGTGGAGGCATTCGAGGATGTGACATGTAGAAGGCTGGGAAACTTAGATTTGTTTAATAGGAAGTGGGATAGATATTTGGCCTTTTTGGAGGGTTCTTGGGGAGGGGCAGTGAAGAGGGATTTGCAGTTCAACTCAAATGTGTGTGTGCATTCTTATTGTTTTTTGAAAGTATACTTTATGATTTTTTGATGTTTCTAAATAATTATGACCACTGGGGTGTGTGTTTGTGTCAGGTGGGGGGAATGTTCGGGGGGAAGGGTTTAATTTTATATAATTTGATTCCGCTTGATAGCACTATTTTCAACTCCTCCCAACTGTAACTGGCAAATCTCACAGATCGGTAAATTGAGATGCAGTTCAAGTCGAACACACCTAAAACCAAACCAAGACAAGTCTTGCTGTGTCATGTGATTTTGTTACCATGTGACTTGTATGGGTTAATATGGTTCCTTGGTTTGGTGTCCGAAACGTTTTCTATCCTACAGTAACAATTAAACATATCTCACATATAGTGGTGTATGTCATCTTTTTAAACAAAAATAGTGTGCAGGCTTTTTATGTATACATTTTCTAATTTAATTTTTGTGGCCTACGCATGTAGTGCGGTGAGTTCCTTACAACTTTTCTTAGATTGAGTAAAAGTAACTATAATTTTTGTATTGATACTGATATTTCAAAATGAGTATTTGCTGAATTTAAGAAACCTGTTCTCGCTTAAAATTTCCTATATTATTTTATAGAAAAATCACATTGAAATGAATGGATCAAATATGATACATGCTTTTGAAATATATCTCTTAATCATCATTACATTTTATTCATACACACCACAACAAAAACACAGAGCTTTGAAAATACTGACATATAATTTTTATAAGATATATTTAAAGTGGGAACTGATATTTATGTGTATTTTTATATGTGCAGCCTGCTCTTTCATTTTAAAGATCTCATTGTTTACATACTGTATATATATATATGGCGTATGTGTATGTGTATGACTTTCTTTCTTCTGCTGAACATAAACAAAGGTCCATTGGTTTAATATACAGTATGTCTTCTGAACTGATTCAATCACTTTGGGTGAGAAACAGAACAACATTTAAGTCCTTTTTTTTTACTATAAATTTCCACTTTCACTTTCAGAATGTGAAAGTGGAGATTTATAGTAAAAAAAAAAAAAAAAAGAAATTTCTCAGCCAAAGTGATGGACTATTTTGCTTGGGGTAAGAATATTGCCACTGTGGCTGACCAGCCGTTCGACCGGGAGACTTAGGCATAGTTATATTGAACTCGATGGCTAGTAGCTAGTATCAGTTCTGTGTGTGCATAAGTTTAACCAACCCTCTCTCCTAAGCTTCTTCCGAAAACGCTTAAAGACTTACAGAATTTCTTGCATGGGTTTCCTGTTAGTGCTTCGGTTTCCCCCACAGTCCAAAGACATGTAGGTCAAGTGAATTGGAGACTCTAAATTGTCCGTAGGTGAAAGTGAGAACGTGAATGTGTTTGTCTGTGTGTTAGCTGTGAAATGGATTGGCCACCTGTCTGGGGTGTTTCCCTGCCTTCGGCCTAAGACAGATGAGATAGGCTTCAGCACTTCCCACAACCCTACACAGGAAAAGAGGCAATAGAAAATGGATGGATTTATTTAAAAGATTTTAAATAAATATATGAAAAATATACTGTAATGGTGTTGCCTGGTTGATATGCGATCATGTTATCCATAAAAAGTAACTGTAATTTGATTAAATATTTAAAATTGTAATGTAATTATTAGTGCTATCAGTCGATTACATTTTTTTAATCGCAATCAAAATGCATTTATTTCCATCTTAGGAAAGAAAAAAAACGATATGTAACAATTTAATGCTTTATTAACATTTTCCAAACAAAGCGTTCCACAAGAAATGCACTAAAATAGCGCCGATCGGGTAACATTAAACGTTTACCAAAGCCTAAGTGGGAGTTTGACCAATTAAGAGAACCTAGTCTCCACATAGGTTAAATATTCATTGCAATGGGCATTAAATCTCTTTAGCTCTCATTCTCCACAATATTAATCTACCAGTAGACTGTGACTAACCGCTTTGTTACAGTAATCGTGAAGCTGCGTTCAGGATTCGCGTCAGAACGTCAACGCCAGCTTCAAGCTTAGAACTCACCATGAAAAGCGCTTCCAGACAAAAACATCTCATTCTGCGTTTTGGTGATAATTAAGACTTGACTTGCTTCTGTGGTAATTAAAATGTACCTAACAACCTTCCCGGCTCTATCATAGGAGAGTATTATGACAGCACCGCCTATAGAATGTCAATGGGACCACCACATTATGCTATTTTATGCTTAGCTTGTAGGCTCATCTTGGTAGTGTAATGACTCCGCCTCTTTTCATAAAATTCCACTGGTTGCCAATGGTTGCTCGCATCAAACTCAAGGCATTGATGCTTGCTTACAGAACAACCACAGGCTCTGCACCCCCCTATCTTCACTCTCTACTTCAAGTCTTTGTGCCCTCCAGAAGCTTAAGATCAGCGAGTGAGCAGCGCCTCATGGTACCATCTCACAGAGGCACAAAATCACTTTCTGGGACCTTCACTTCATCTGTTCCTCGCTGGAGGAATGACCTTCCAAACCTTATCCGAGCAGCGGATTCTCAGAAACATCCATCAAGAAACATCTAAAGACGCATCTCTTTCGCAAGCGCTTGAACCAATCCTTCTAATGCAAAACCTGTCTTTGTTCTCTACAAAAAAATAAATAAAAAATCAATCTTCTTCACCCCTGTCTCTCAGCTCCTTCTCTACTTGTTTGAAATTTGCAACTTTGTATTTCAGTACTTCTCTTATTACTGCCCCCTTAAGATGAATCGCTTTCATTTGTAAGCCACTTTAGATAAAAACATCTGCTAAATGAATAAATGTAAATGTACTACCCAGCAATGTCTATAGTGGACTTGACCGTTTTGTTACCTTTGAAGGCAAATGTCTCCAGCCATATCTTGAGTCCTATCAGATGACAGTCACATCTCCAGGGATTACCCTTCAGATGAAGAACTTTCAGATTCCCAAAAGCCTCAAGGTGTATACGGTCCAGCTTGGTCAGCCGATTGTAGTGCAGTGACAGGTGGGTCAGATGATGGAAGCTATCAGCAAGAGCTCCTGGTAGACCTCCCATGCTGTTATAGGACAGGTCCAAGAGGGTAAGATTTCTTATTGAAACCAATAGACGCCGGTCCGCCTTCCGGATAGAGCTACTGGCCACACTGAGGATTTTCAGGCCTCTGAGTCCCAGAAGGGCACTGGGGAAAAGTGTTGTGATTGAATTGTTGGCCAGGTCCAGAATTTGAAGTTTAAGTGTCTCTTGGAAAGACATGGAGCTCAGGCCTCGGATATGGTTGTTTTGGAGATATAGCTCCAGGGTGTCTTGATTAAGTTTATGAGGAATATCGTACAAACCACTTCCCCGGCAGTCTACCACTTTGGCGTGAGTGTCACATAAGCACTCCTTGGGGCAGGAGACTGCCTGGAGTAACAACAGGCTGGATAATGCAAACAACACATCTGCAACACATCAAGAGAAACTTGATTGTTGGGCTTTTGTGGTGTTCCCCCAAACAATATTTCAGTTACATTTGTTTGTATAGTATTGTTCCAAAGCAGCTAAGCATTTTATGTTCAGGACTACAGCAAGAGTGTAGACTGGCTATTGAGAGACTTATTCTGATGCTCTAGTGTTGTATGGCTGTAAGTTTTAGTTTTGTGTGGCTATGGTCTCAGTGTGCAAAGAGTACAGTAGAGGCTTGGTAATATGCTTGATAGGAATACAAAAGGTTTTTGGTACTGGTGTCCAGTTGCAAGTTAATTATTGTCTCTGCAAATAGTGGGCAGATGAGGATTTTAATATTTCATGGGCTGGATAGTGTTTCATTGTTTAAGAAATTACTAGGATAATAGTATTTCAGAGACTTCAAATGTAGATTGCATTTAGAAATGAGAGCAATGCATGTTAAACTCAGCAGGTCAGAAACAGACAGTGTTTTGTAAGTTACTAATTAAAGGTAATACACAACAGACTATTCATTTCTTCTCTAAAACTGTCCTCAGGTTACTAGAATGGCATTTTAGTGCCATGTAAAATATATATATATATATATATATATATATATATATATATATATATATATAATTGAAAAGTTCAAGAATAAAATCAAATGTATCTTTTTTTTTAGTTTATAACAAACAAGGCATGGAGAGATTAAGGCAACATTTTTTTTAATATAGCTGAGACTTAAATAACAACAGCAACAAAAGAAAATATATAATATTTAGAATGTATATACAATTAAATTAAATACAAATTACACAAACTAAAATCATATATGTTTCACACTATATGAGGTAATTTGTCTCAATGGAATCTGCCATTAAACCAATGGTGTAGGATTTATGTAAACTAAATCTACTGTGTGCCTCTCTTTTAATCTACGCCAGCAATTAACAGTCTTTAAGAAAGCCAAAATAGGCTTTTCAGCTAAATTTAAAAAGTAAAAAAATTAGGGACATGGTTCAACGATTCATGGAACAACAAAAAATGGAAAAAGAAATGTACAAAAATTATTATTTTGATCAAAAATGTTGTGAATGATCAGTTGTGTGTGTGTTTATATATATATATATATATATATATATATATATATATATATATATATATATATATATATATATATTTTTTTTTTTTGTTTGTTTGTTTTTTGACATTTAAAACTGTTGACAAAATGTGACAATATGCACTGACCTACTGTAAGAACACATTTAAACCTTTCAGTAAAAATCTGCCATCATTCATAATATAATTGACCCTTTCCTGAATGTATGCTAGTGTGTTTTAATTTGTTTGCTTGTTTACCAATGAGCTGTAATAAAAATATGATGATAGCGAAAATTTACTTTGGAGGGTAGAGGGTAGAATTCACAAAAATTATTTCAATTTAAGAGGGTTTGTACTGTTGGTTTAATTCTACCGTAGTGAGCATGTTCATCTGGCTGATCTTTGAGTTTATTGTTTGTGTTGTTTTATGAATGTCTAAAATCATGTTGATTTTTTTAAACTCACCTGTCACGTTCCTCCCGTCAGTGTGTCCAGGGTTCGTTCAGCATATCAGATCCGCACAGACACATTATCAGAGCTCAGAGAACACGTTAATAAAAACTTTTGTTACTGGATGGCAGCCATTTTCTTTTCTCTCTCTCTTCCGTTGTCTATATATGTGCATATATGCAAATATCTTCATGTTTTACTCTTTACCATCTTCTCATTCATTGCTTCATCCGTTCACACACAAATAAAGATACACTCACTGTCAAGGGCCTCACACACATACACACACAGTGTTGTACTGAACTGCTCTGACATCACTGAGTGACCGCGGGCAGAGAACTGGCAGAGATTGTCCTAGCAGTTCTTTTGTTTTCATGTTAGCATTGACTGAGACTGGAGCACCTGCAAATACCTGGTTGTGAAGTGACCAACACCGGTCTGGACCCCAGTGGGAAAAGCAACAAATCCTCTGGAAAGAAGCATTTTTGCATAATCTGCATCCTTTATTGGTCCAGGAACATCATATTTATAAGCTGATCGTGATTAAGGCGTCAATATTCTTCAAGTTAAATCAAAGAAAGAACAGGTGTGATGTCATTTTGAACTACATCTGGCCAAAAAGGTGTTTTTGAGTTTGTTGCGGTGGTTCGAAACAGCTTGCCAGCGCAAAATCTCTGGAAAACTTCGTACCAACTGCTAAACACATTCTTACTGCCATTGGTGTTTGTGATCTGATCATCTACCGACTTTGAAGTCTGCATCTTTTTCCGGTTAATTTCTTCACTTAGTCGAGAGCAGCCAACATGATCACAGCGGCGTGCAGAGTTGTCGAGCTGGTGTAAACTTAACTACATTTGTACGATCGTTCACATAAAGACTTTTTCCAAGACCATGTCATGTGATTCTTTTTTTTTTTTTTAGATTAGTCTTAAAAAAGAAAACAAATCTACAAGTTTATTGTCGCTCACCACTTATACAGGGGTACAGTGGAGATAATTACTAAATAATTACACCAAGGGCTGAGGCATGCAACACAAGAACACTTAAGCGGGGGTACAGATAGTTGCTTAGGTAGTGGAATCAAGAGTAGTAACATATTCAACTGTAACTACCACAATAAAGTGCTACACTTTGTTTAATAATTTTAAACCATGACTTGCACTATACATAAGTAATATTGGCATTATATTCATGATGTTAGCCAGAAGGGAACTGGCCCCCACAGTGATCCTGGTTTCTCCCAAGGTTATTTTTCTCCATTAACCAACATCTTATGGAGTTTTGTGTTCCACAGTCACCTTCGGCTTGCTCATTTATTAAATATTTACTAAATACAATTATTATTTAATTACTTAATTTTAAACACAATTCACAATCGTACAGTTTCATTTTCTGTTAATGCATGATCTAATGTAATGTAATGTTAATGTAAAGCTGCTTTGAAACAATGTGTGTTGTGAAAGGCGCTTTACAAATAAAAATGAGTTGACTTGAATTTGCATAGAGAAGAATAGCAGCTATACACCGATCAGCCACAACATTAAAACCACCTGCCTAATATTGTGTAGGTCCCCCTCGTGCCACCAAAACAGCGCCAACCCACATCTCAGAATAGCATTTTGAGATGCTATTCTTCTCACCACAATTGTACAGTGCAATTATCTGAGTTACCGTAGATTTTGTCAGTTCGAACCAGTCTGGACATTCTCTGTTGACCTCTCTCATCAACAAGGCATTTCCGTCCACAGAACTGCTGCTCACTGGATGTTTTTTGTTTTTGGCACCATTCGGAGTAAATTCTAGAGACTGTTGTGTTTGAAAATCTCAGTAGATCAGCAGTTACAGAAATAGTCAAACCAGCCCATCTGGCACCAACAATCATCCATGCGATTATCTAATCAGCCAATCGTGTGAATGCAGTGCAGTTCATAAAATCATGCAGATACGGGTCATGAGCTTCAGTTAATGTTCCCATCAACTGTTGATGTTCACATCAACTTTGATCAGGACTCAAGATGGCGCCGAGTATGGCTGCTGCGTTGCGAGCTCCGACACAACATAGCAATGGTTTGTTTGTTTTGTTTACAATTCTTATGTTTTTTGTCTTGGATGTTGTCTGCCTTATTGTCTACGACAGACAAACTCTTTTGGACACTGGTTCAGCGATCTCACACCGTAAACCGGACTTCACATTCCTCAATGCCGACCCGCTGTTTACAAACACGCAAGCGGAGCCCTTTGTCTGGGCAGCACGGCCGCGGAAACGCAGGAGGAAAAGGGGAAACAGAGCCGGCGTTCTCATCAGAGTAAGACGCCGCGCAAATCGACCCCCGCTACCCACTATTCTACTGGCAAATGTTCAGTCTCTGGATAACAAGCTCTGCGAGCTGAAAGCGCGGATCTCTTTCCAACGAGAGATGAGGGACTGCTGCATTATCTGCCTTACGGAAACTTGGATGTCTGCGGAGATTCCAGACTCAGCCATTGAACCCACGGGGTTCTCCATGCTCCGAGCGGACAGAGTGAAAGACCTCTCAGGTAAAACTAGAGGAGGTGGTGTATGTTTTATGATCAACAAATCCTGGTGTGATCAGAGGAACGTACATTCTATCAAGTCTTTCTGTTCTCCTGATCTGGAATTTCTTATGCTTCTGTGTCGACCATTCTGGCTACCGAGGGAATTCACAGCGGTCATTATCACTGCTGTGTACATTCCACCACAAGCCGACACAGACCGGGCACTCAAGGAACTGTATGGGAGTATAAGTGAGCAGGAAACCGCGCACCCTGAGGCCGCGTTCATTGTGACAGGGGACTTTAATAAAGCCAGTTTAAAATCAGTCGCACCAAAATATCACCAGCACATTAGTTTCAACACACGAGGGGACCGGGTTTTGGACCATTGCTACTCTCCATTCCGGGATGGCTACAAATCCCTCCCCCGCCCACCATTTGGCAAATCGGACCACTCTTCCATTCTGCTTCTGCCCGCTTACAGGCAGAAACTGAAACAGGAAGCACCCACCCTCAGAACGATCCAGTGCTGGTCGGACCAATCAGACTCTACGCTGTTTTTAAGACTTTTATCGCACATTTTGATCGCACGGACTGGGAGATGTTCCGGTCCGCCTCTGATGACGACATCGAGCTTTACGCTGATAGCGTAATGTGTTTCATCAGAACGTGTGTAGAGGAAATGATTCCGACCAGAACTGTGCGAATCTATCCGAATCAGAAGCCGTGGATCAATAGCGATGTTCGCGCGGCACTTAATGTGCGGACCTCCGCTTTTAATTCCGGGAACGCGGAGGAGCATAAACAAGCCAGTTATGCCCTCCGAAAAACTATCAAAACAGCAAAACGCCAGTACAGGAGCAAGATTGAAGGACAGTTTAACACCACCAACTCTAGAAGCATGTGGCAGGGAATTAACATCATCACGGACTTTAAAGGGAATAAAAACTCCGCCATGAACACCGTTGCCTCTCTACCGGATGAGCTAAATACTTTTTATGCTTGTTTCGAGGGAACTAACACCGCCCTCGCGGAGAGAGCTCTCACGGCCGAAGCTACAGAGGTTAGTTCACTCTCCGTCTCTGTAGCGGATGTAACCCGATCCTTCCGACGGGTGAATATCCGCAAAGCCGCGGGTCCAGACGGCATTCCGGGCCGCGTCATCAGAGCGTGCGCGAACCAGCTGGCTGGTGTTTTTACGGACATTTTCAACCTTTCCCTCTCTTTGTCTGTAGTCCCCACATGCTTTAAAACATCCACCATTGTGCCTGTTCCAAAACAATCGAAAATAACTTGTTTAAATGACTGGCGTCCTGTTGCTCTGACCCCCATCATCAGCAAATGTTTTGAGAGACTAATCAGAGATTACATCTGCTCTGTATTACCACTCAATCTTGACCCGCTGCAGTTTGCATACCGCAACAACCGTTCCACTGATGATGCCATTGCATCTACAATACACACTGCTCTCTCCCACCTGGAAAAAAAGAACACTTATGTGAGAATGTTGTTTGTAGACTACAGCTCAGCATTCAACACCATAGTGCCCTCCAAGCTAGATGAGAAACTCCGGGCTCTGGGCTTAAACAGCTCGCTGTGCAGCTGGATCCTGGACTTCCTGTCAAGCAGACGCCAGGTGGTTAGAATAGGCAGCAACATCTCCTCATCACTGACCCTCAACACTGGAGCCCCGCAGGGCTGTGTTCTCAGCCCACTACTGTATTCCCTGTACACACATGACTGTGTGGCAACACATAACTCCAATGCCATCATTAAGTTTGCTGATGACATGATGGTGGTAGGTCTGATCACTGACAATGATGAAACAGCCTACCGAGAGGAGGTGCACACTCTGACACACTGGTGTCAGGAGCACAACCTCTCCCTCAACGTCAGTAAGACAAAGGAGCTTGTGGTGGACTTCAGAAGAAAAGACAGAGAACACAGTCCCATCACCATCAATGGAGCACCAGTGGAGAGAGTCAGCAGCTTCAAGTTCCTGGGTGTCCACATCACTGAGGAACTCACATGGTCCGTCCACACTGAAGTCGTTGTGAAGAAGGCTCATCAGCGCCTCTTCTTCCTGAGACGGCTGAGGAAGTTTGGAATGAACCGCCACATCCTCACACGGTTCTACACCTGCACTGTGGAGAGCATCCTGACTGGCTGTATCTCCGCCTGGTACGGCAATAGCACCGCCCACAACCGCAAAGCACTGCAAAGTGTGGTGCGAACTGCCAGACACATCATCGGAGGTGAGCTTCCCTCCCTCCAGGAAATATATACAAGGCGGTGTGTGAAAAAAGCTCGGAGGATCATCAGAGACTCCAGCCACCCGAGCCATGGGCTGTTCTCTCTGCTACCATCAGGTAGGCGGTATCGCAGCATCAGGACCCGCACCAGCCGACTCCATGATAGCTTCTTCCCCCAAGCAATCAGACTTCTGAACTCTTGATCTCCCACGATCAAAATACATCAGCCCTGCACTTTATTACTCTTTTATCTCACACCGGACTGTCATAAATTATATTACTGTTATTATATTATGTCTCTCTTAACAACTGACTATCAACCGACAGCTTGAATGTCAATACAGTACAATACTGTACATTCTATATATATATATATATATATATATATATATATATATATATATATATACTTTTTTCATATATATTTTAATTTTTATTGAATAATGTGTATCTATATAGTATCTATATAGTAAAAAACAAAAAAAAACAAAAACAGCATATTGTATACTGTACAGTGTATGTTATTATTTGTATATTGTTGAGTGTAATTATGTGTATAACAGATGTTTAAATTGTGTTGTGTTAATTTGATGTTTTAAGTTGTGTAATTATGTATAACAGATGTTTAAATTGTGTTGTGTTAATTTGATGTTTTAAGTTGAGTTTAATTATGTATAACAGACGTTTAAATTGTGTTGTGTTAATTTGATGTTATTGTAAATTGGTATATGTCTCATCACTGTCACGACTGCTATGTTGATCGGAACTGCACCCAAGAATTTCACACACCATTGCACTTGTGTATATGGCTATGTGACAATAAAGTGATTTGATTTGATTTTGATTTGACATCAACCATTGAAATGGGGAAAAAAAGTGATATCAACCATGGCATTATTGTTGGTGCCAGATGGGCTTTATTTCTGTATAATATATAATAATTATTTGTTATTATTTTCCCCTCCACTCAAACATAGACTAAAGAAAGTGAAAGCTGCGTTAGTCATTACAACCAGAGTTGTTATTATTTTGAATTTTAATGTAGTTTTTTTTTCGACTTCATTTTCAATTTGTCCATTCAATTTAGTTTAGTTTTATCTAAAATTATGGGTGAAATACATGTAATTAATTAAATACATTTAATGTGTTTAATACATTTAATAAATGGTCATATTAAAACATTTAATAATGGCCATAAAATTCAACTTAAAATAAAAACAGAAAAGATCAGATACCATTAGGAATTTATTTTTATTCTACTACACTTCAGACTTTTCAGTCCTCCTGCTGTGTTCAGGTTTACTTCCCTAAAGATCAAATTTTTTATGACAAACTCTCCTTGAGCTGATGAGTTATTCTTTTCACGTTATATTTAGTATGGATAATAGGTGAACAGAGACTTCTCCCCTCACTTGTGTTCTTCATTGTATTTTCGTACTTTTTTGCCATTGAAACGCAAGTGCCAGCTTTACAGGTAACACACTATAAATATGTAACGGACTGAGTTGTACAATTTCCATGGTTTATTTCATCCATCATATTAGTTTAAATATCCCTAATACGTAGCATATTTGATTTCGTCTCGATATAGTCAACATGTAAGTATGAATAACAATTACTTTTTAATAGCTTTTACTTTTTGGTGTAAAGTAATTTGTCAGGTTGATTTAGTCCAAATAATTTTTTTTTTTTTGACTTGAATAAAACCATGTAACGATCCATAATTATATATATTCGAACCAGTCGGGCCATTCTCTGTTGACCTCTCTCATCATCAAGGCGTTTCCATCTGCAGAACTGCCCCTCACTGGATGTTTTTTGTTTTTGACACAATTCTGAGTAAATTCTTCAGACTGTTGTGTGTGAAAATCCCAGTAGATAATATTGTGCCTACACAATATTAGGCAGGTAGTTTTACTGTTGTGGCTGATCGATATATATATATATATATATAGTGTAGGCAAGTGTTATTATACAACAATTGTTGTTGGTAGAATTTTGTAAATGTAAATATTTCCATTCATACTTATTCATTATTCATTATTTTATTTTAATTATTTGTTTTAAGTACAGATCTGCTTCTCAGTCAAAACCCAGCAGCATCTAATCTGTATTAATGCATTCATACCAATCAATAATTCAGTGAAGACTTTTTACCTCTATTTTTTCCCTTGCATCTGGATTAATTATGCATGTACACTGGCGAAACGTTTGGAATAATGTACAGTGTTTGCTCTTATGGAAATAAATTGGTACTTTTATTCACCAAAGGGCATTCAACTGATCACAATGTATAGGCAGGACATTAATAATGTGAAAAATTACAATTACAATTTGAAAAAAAAATTCAGAACATCTTAAACTACTTCAAAGTGTTCTCATCAAAACATCCCCCATGTGCAGCAATGACAGCTTTGCAGATCATTGGCATTCTAGCTATCAGTTTGTCCAGATACTCAGGTGACATTTCACCCCATGCTTCCTGTCTTGTTGGGCACTTCTCGCCCAAAAAAAACTCAATGGGGTTAAGATCTATAACACTCTTTTCCAATTATCTGTTGTCCAATGTCTGTGTTTCTTTGCCCACTCTAACCTTTTCTTTAGTTTTTTCTGTTTCAAAAGTGGCTTTTTCTTTGCAATTCTTCCCATAAGGCCTGCACCCCTGAGTCTTCTCTTTACTGTTGTAAATTAAACTGGTGTTGAGCGTGTAGAATTCAATGAAGCTGTCAGCTGAGGACATGTGAGGCATCTATTTCTCAAACTAGAGACTCTGATGTACTTATCACTGGCATTCCACATCTCTTTCTGTCCTTGTTAGAGTCAGTTGTCCTTTGTCTTTGAAGACTGTAGTGTACACTTTTGTATGAAATCTTCAGTTTTTTGGCAATTTCAAGCATTGTATAGCTTTCATTCCTCAAAACAATGATTGACTGATGAGTTTCTAGAGAAAGCTGTTTCTTTTTTGCCATTTTTGCCATAATATTGACCTTAAGACATGCCAGACTATTGCATACTGTGGCAACTCAAAAACAAACACAAAGACATGTTAAGCTTCATTTAACAAACCAAATAGCTTTCAGCAGTGTTTGATATAATGGATTACTCAAGGATAAGGTGTTGGAGTGATGGCTGCTGGAAATGGGGCCTGTCTAGATTTGATCAAAAATTACTTTTTTCAAATAGTGATGGTGCTGTTTTTTACATCAGTAATGTCCTGATTGTACTTTGTGATCAGTTGAATGCCACTTAAGTGAATTAAAGTACCAATTTCCTTCCGAAACAGCAAAATCCATACATTATTCCAAACTTTTGGCCGCCAGTGTATATGTAGTAATTATATATACTTGCCAAAAAGGTCTGCAGCATGTAATGGAAGGCTATGTACACAGTGTTCAGTTTGGCAAAGAAATGTGTGATGCAGTGGTTTCCTTCAGGATCAAAGCACTTTCTTTACAAGTACTAAAAAGAGTGAAGCCCCATTTTTTGGACAACAGGAAGTGATGAAATTCCAAAAATGTACTGTGATTAAACCCTTTGGTCTATGGTTTCATGAAAAAAAGTATCCAAACGAAATTAGCCGGTTATTAACCGATTACCAGCATTTAAAAATAAATTTTTTTCTTCAGAACAATTGAAGGGACTTTTTCCTGTTTTTGATTATAGTCTGCAAAAAATTTAGGATTTTATTTCTTTTTTTTTTCGGTTTTTGTTTTTATTCCTTGAACCGTTTTTAGTCCTTGTTTTTAAATTTTAAGAACTAATTTTATTCTAATGTGTTGCTGGTTGGATTAAAGCATACCACTCATCATTTAATTATTATTATTTTTTTTGTTTTATGTATTGATGGACAACCAATCTGTATCAGCTCAGGTGAAGCAGTATGTCATCATGGCGTAAAGTGTTTCGGGCACATGCACATTTCATAAAAAGTTACTGGGATGTCTGATTTGTAATTATTTGAACATGTTATTTAAAGTTTTCAAATTCTGTTCAAGTTGAGGTTGTAACTCATTGTGTTTTGACACACTTCAAGTTCACAGAACATGATTTTACTCATCCATCTGACTTAAGCTCAATAATTTTTTACAGTGATATCGAATGTTAATATTTATCTGATTTAATATGTATTTATGCAATAAAAGCATGTCGCTCGTCTGCTGGGTACATTTTACTTTTCCACATATTTCCAGTTTAGATTAGATTTGAACCCTGGTCCTCAAATGACACATTCGAACGCTTGACCACATGACCAACAAATGCACTGTGATAAACGAGGGCTATAATCTATTATTGGTCCCTCTCTTCTTTCAATTCCACATGTTCACATACAGCCACAACTCACAAGCACTCTTCTTATATATATATATATATATATATATATATATATATATATATATATATATATATATATGAGGGATGTCGATTTTATGTGTTAATTTAGTGTGATTAATTATACAAAAAATAACGTGTTAAAAAAATGAATGCAAATAATTATGTCCCCGGACCTTAATTCAAGCTTGGGTACCACCTATTTTCTTCAGGGGCATCAATGTGTAGTTTGATAAAATACTATTGTGTTTAAAAATATGTAATTAAATAATAATTGTATTTAGAAACCCAGTGAACAAGCCGAAGGTGACTGTGGCAAGGAACACAAAACCGGAGAAAAATAACCTTGGGAGAAACCAGGCTCACTGTGGGGGCCAGTTCCCCTCTGGCTAACATCATGAATATAATGCCAATATTACTTATGTATAGTGTAAGTCATAGTTTAAAATTATTAAACTAAATAAGTGTTAAGGGTCAGTGTTTAAACACAGATTTTGTATGAAATGTAAGGTTAATGACAAATGTCTTTGAAGTCCATCCTGGATTAACTGCAGAAGTTCACATAGATGCATTATACTTGTTAGTTGGCTGATGAAGGGTTGTGTTGGCAATTAAATGATAGTCTATGTATTTCATTATAAGAGTGTAGTCCATCATTAGACCGAGGTGATGCAGGCAGAGATCAGTGAGGTGCATCGCAGTTCAACCGGCCAGTAATTTCGGTGAGGTCTATCCTAAATCCAAGGTTCAGGCAATGGCATATGATGTATCCCATGTCTTATCCCAGTTGGAGTTGTCATCAGTTCATCCTCTTGTGGATTTTGATATTCTAGGAACTATTAACAGGCCACAATTTTGTGATCGTAATGAATGTGATGGAATATAGCGTGGTAGCAGGTCACTTAAGTACTGCGGAGCTAGACCATTCAAAGCTTTGTATGTAGTTAACAGAATTTTAAAATTAATATGAAATTTAACAGGTAGCCAATGTAACGACGATAAAATGGGGCTAATATGATCGTTTCTTGGTTCTAGTCAGCACTCTGGCTACTGCATTTTGAACCAATTGAAGTTTATTTATTGATCTTGCTGGACATCCTCCCAGTAATGCATTACAATAATCTAGTCTTGAGGTCATGAACGCATATATTAGTTTTTCGGCATCAGCAACAGAGAACGTGACGTAATTTAGCAATATTTCTTAGGTGGAAGAATTCTGTTCTACAAACATTGGTAATTTGATTTTCAAAGGACAGATTGGTATCAGATATAACACCTAAGTTCTTTGCTGTTGAAGACGATGTAACAGTATATTCATCGAGAGTCAAATTATATTTTAGCGGCTTATTTTTAGAGGTTTTTGGTCCAATAATTAGTACCTCTGTTTTGTCAGAATTGAGTAGAAGGACATTTCTGGCCATCCAGTCTTTTATTTCATTGATACACTCTACTAATTTGGAGAATTGTGAAATTTCGTCAGGTTTTGAAGAAATATAAAGTTGGGTATCGTCTGCATAACAGTGGAAACCTATTCCACGATTCCTAATAATATCTCCCAGGGGAAGCATATACAAGGAGAAAAGCAGAGGCCCTAACTGATCCCTGTGGCACTCCATACTTTACTTTTGTTTGGTTTGACAATTCTTCATTTACATAGACAAATTGGTAGCGGTCTGCTAAAAAGGACCTACAGTGCATCCGGAAAGTATTCACAGCACTTCACTTTTTCCACATTTTGTTATGTTACAGCCTTATTCCAAAATGGATTAAATTCATTATGTTCCTCAAAATTCTACAAACAATACCCCACAATGACAATGTGAAAGAAGTTTGTTTGAAATCTTTGCAAATTTATAAAAAAAAAAAAAAATGAAAAAAAAACATAAGTATTCACAGCCTTTCTGAGAGTCCTTCTTTGTTTCATCAGACCAGAGCATTTTGCCTTTTGGCAAACTCCAGGCGGGCTGTCATGTGCCTTTTACTGAGGAGTGGCTTCCGTCTGGCCACTCTACCATACAGGCCTGATTGGTGGAGTGCTGCAGAGATGGTTGTTCTTCTGGAAGATTCTCCTCTCTCCACAGAGAAATGCTGGAGCTCTGTCAGAGTGACCATCGGGTTCTTGGTCACCTCCCTGACTAAGGCCCTTCTCCCCCGATCGCTCAGTTTGGCCAGGCGGCCAGCTCTAGGAAGAGTCCTGGTGTTTCCAAACTTCTTCCATTTACGGATGATGGAGGCCACTGTGCTCATTGGGACCTTCAATGCTGCAGACATTTTTCTGTACCCTTCCCCAGATCTGTGCCTCTATACAATCCTGTCTCAGAGGTCTACAGACAATTCCTTGGACTTCATGGCTTGGTTTGTGCTCTGACATGCACTGTTAACTGTGGGACCTTATATAGACAGGTGTGTGCCTTTCCAAATCATGTCCAATAAACTGAATTTACCACAGGTGGACTCTAATCAAGTTGTAGAAACATCTTAAGGATGATCAGTGGAGACAGGATGCACCTGAGCTCAATTTTGAGTGTCATGGCAAAGGCTGTGAATACTTATGTACATGTGATTTATTTTTATTTTATTTTATTTTTTCATTTTTTATTTTTAATAAATTTGCAAAGATTTCAAACAAACTTCTTTCACGTTGTCATTATGGGGTATTGTTTGTAGAATTTTGAGGAAAATAATGAATTTAATCCATTTTGGAATAAGGCTGTAACATAACAAAATGTGGAAAAAGTGAAGCGCTGTGAATACTTTCCGGATGCACTGTAAACCATGTTAATGCAAGTCCACAAATGCCAACATAATTCTCTTGCCTATTCAAGAGAATGTCCTGATCTATCATGTCGAATGCAGCACTAAGATCTAAAAGCACTAGAAGTGAAATGCAGCCATGATCAGATGACAAGAGCAAGTCGTTTGTAACTCTGATAAGTGCGGTCTCTGTACTGTGATAGGGCCTAAATCCTGACTGAATTTATTCATATATACTATTTCTCTGTAGAAATGAACATAGTTGGGAGGATACTACTTTTTCTAGTATTTTTGACATAAACGGGAGATTTGAAATCGGTCTATAATTAGCCAGTTCTCCAGGACCAAGTTGTGGCTTCTTAATAAGCGGTTTGATAACTGCCATTTTAAAGTTTCTTGGGACATGTCCTAAGGATAGCGAAGAGTTAATAATATTAAGAAGATGTTCTGAGATTACAGGGAATACCTCTTTTAACCTGTTGATGCTCATTGACCCCACCCATGGGTTTGACTTTACTTTGCTTAAATTAGTTCACATTTACCATATAGTGTGCTGTTCAAAATTGTTCATAATGTTGACAAATTACACATCTTTATAATATGTCAACATTATTAACTCTTTTTTGACTAGACTATATAGTATATGTGAACTAATTTAAGCAAAGTGACATCAGTTCTTGGGGGGGGTGGGCATGCACATCAACAGGTTAAGAGCTTAGTTGGTATTGGATCTAACATACATGTTGTGGCTTTTGATGTTTCAATAAGTTTTGTTAGCTCTTCATGACCTATGAATGTGAAGGATTGAAGTTGCACGTGAGGAAAATTATGAGACACTGTTTTCTGAGGTACTGTGACAGATGATTGCATAATTCCAATTTTATTTCTGATTATTTAAATTTTATCAGTAAAGAAATTCATGAAGTCATTACTCTTGTGCTGCGATGGAATATCTGGTTCAGTTAAGGCTTTATTCCTAACCAATTTAGCCACAGTACTGAATAAACACCTAGGATTGTTGTGGTTATTATCTATAAGTTTGCTAAAATATTCTGACCTGGCAGCTTTTAGTGCCTGTCTGTAGCTACAGACACTATCCTTCCATGCACCGCAAAATACTTCTAATTTTGCATTCTTCCACTTGCGCTCCATTTTCTGAGCTGCTCTCTTGAGAGCATGAATGTGATCATTGTACCATGGTGCAGGGCTTTTCTCTTTAATTTTCTTTAATCAAAGGGGGGCGGCACTATCAAGAGTGCTAGTGAAGACTGTATTTATAGTTTCTGTTATTTCATCAAGTTCTTGTAGTCTTTGGGGCTTATTGAGTGTATGAGATAGATCTGGAAGATTATTAGTGAAGCTTTAGTGGTCGAAAGAATAGTTCTACCTGAACGATATCATGATTTAGATTGAGTAACATTAGTTGATCGCAGCATACAAGAGATGAGGTAATGATCTGAGATGTCATCGCTCTGTGGTAGAATTTCTATGTGGACAGAATTAAATCTAGTGTATGATTATGGCAATGAGTTGGTCCTGTCACATTTTGTCTGACTCCAAGGGAATTGAGAATATAGATAAATGCTAATCCCAATGTGTCATTTTCATTATCTATGTGAATGTTGAAGTCACCAACAGTTAAAACTCTATCTACAGTAACTACAAGATCTGTTAAAAAATTAGCAAATTCACCAAGGAAATCAGAATAAGGCCCGGGTGATCTATATACTGTAGCAAGGGCAAAAGACGACAGAGTTTTTTATATCTGATGGTGTCACATTAAGCATTATTAGTTCAAAAGACTTAAAGGAATAGTTCACCTAAAAATGAAAATTTGCTGATAATTTAATCCAAGAGTTTCTTTCTTCATCAAAACAGAATTTAAGATTTTTAGGATTTCATTCCTCCTCCTTTAAACAATGCAAGTGAATATACTCCATTTTTTGACAGTCCAAAATACATATTTAGGTTGCATCAAAATAATGCAATAATGCATTTTCTTTGGGGTTTCTGAAGGTTGAACACACACTAAACGACCATTATGAACAATACACTTATACAAATACAAATCTACAGCAAAGACAATTAAACTTTTGTACAGCACTACTTCTCTTGTAAACAATGACGCACTTCTTGCCTCCTCCTCCACGTGACGCGTGACCTTACCAACGAGCTTATATCATCCCTCTCATGAGCGTGTGTTACAGAGATGTACTGAAGCAAAAATTTGTAGTTAAAAAGTATATAAATATTGTTTTGTTTCTAAAAATAATCAATCGTTTGGGTTCAGAAGAACTTTATTTGTTGACTGGAGTTGTGTGGATTATTTTGATGCACCGTAAATATGAGTTTTGGACCGTCAAAAAATGGAGTACATTCACTTGCATTGTTTAAAGGAGGAGGCACGAAATGAAATCCTAAAAATCTTAAATTCTGTTTTGATGAAGAAAGAAACTCAGATACATCTTGAATGGCCTGAGGGTGAGTAAATTATCAGAAAAAACTAAGATTAATAAATGCTGTAGAAGTATTATTCATTGATAGTTCATGTTAACTAATGTCGTTTACTAATGTTAACAAATGGAACCTTGTAATATTTTTTAATGTTTTACTCGTGTGCCACAATAATGTAATGCATTTTGATTATCTGAATTATTATTTTTATAATATATAAATATTATTTATAATTATTTAAATATAACTATTTATAATTATTTAATCATTATTGAATTATTGTTATTTGAGGGACTTTCTCAACAAATATTTATATATGAGATTAAATGCGATTAATTTGATTAATCAATCTGCATACCATGTAATTAATATGATAATTAACATGTAATTCGATAATAATAATATATTAATAATATAATAATGCTTAATATTAAAATACATTCATATTTACTATCACTTATATTAGTATTGAAGCAATGGTACTTTTAACATCATTACAAGATGATAAAAACATTCAGTGCTCTAATTAAAACATTCACGGCTTAATCTCTGGTAGCCTGCCTATAACACCGGCGCAGGCATCATTTATGCAGTTTAGAACACGGACATACCGAAGGCATGTATTTTAGGGGTTGGGGATGTTCTTGTTCTAGAGAGCATTTGATTGGACAAAATTTCTCCACCGTATGTAGTTGTAATTTTCTGGGTTACTGCTTCTGGAATAGAGTGAAGTTTTGAAGAGTGGAAATTGTCAACGTTTAAGAGTAAACTAGCATATAACATAAATACTCCAAAAATTTAAATTCTCTAATCATTTACTCAATCTCATGCCATCCCAGAAGATATCTCAGCTCTGTAGGTCCATACAATACAAAGTGAATGGTAGCCAGAACTTTGAAGATCCAAAAAGCATATGAAGGCAGCATAAAAGTAATCCATATGACTCCAGTGGTTAAATCCATATCTTCAGAAGCGATATGATAGGTGTGGATGAGAAATAGGTCAATATTAAAAAAAAAATATATATATATTTTTACTTAAAATCTATTCTTTCACCACCGCTCATAATATAATAATACTGTATTTTATATTATATATTATAATTTTACATATTATATATTTTACTCCCATCTACTGAGGTACTTTGACTTGGGAATTAACATTATTTGCATTTGAACATTATATTTTCAGGTAAATCAGCGTACGTATTTTAGAGAAATTATGTACATTTCTGTTGACGCAAATAAATGTGGGTTGTAAGGGCCAATGAAGGATACACCTCCTGCATCCTCTAAATTCCTGTGAAAGAATGTCGCATTCAAAGGCTGCATTCGGAGTGTCCTACTTGCTTTCCTGAAACGCCTCTGTGACATATGCTGCTGACAAATGCGACATCCGGAGCACACAGCCTTCTAAACGAGACAGCTATAGTAGAGCTGTTTGACAGTAGATTTAAAGTAAAATTGGCTTAATTATTGATCTGTTTCCTCACCCACACCTATCATATCACTTCTGAAAATATGGATTTAACCACTGTAGTTATATGGATTACTTTTATGCTGCCTTTATATGCTTTTTGGACCTTCAATGTTTTGGTCACCATTGTATGAAGCAACAGAGCTGAGATAATCTTAAAAATCTTTTTTTGTGTTCTTCAGAAGAAAGAGAGTCATGCACATCTGGGATGTCATGAGGGTGAATAAATTATGAAAGAATTTACATTTTTGGGTAAACTATCCCTTTAAAACTAATAGACATTGACTACAAGCAAAACATCTTAAACTGTGATTTCATGAGGTCTTTAAGACGTAGCTCTCTAAAAATAGGACCAAGAATTTTTGCTTGTGATGAGAATATTAGGTCATTTTATTTATCACATAAGAACAGACACATACTGACAAACATGTTCAACAGCTGTGATGAGCTCTTGTTGTTGTTTAATGTGTGAAGTTCATTGTGTTACAGCTGTTGGGATACAAATGAAACTAGAGTTCTTCCAGAGAAAGTTTTGGACTGCTAGCAGACAGGTAAATACACACACACACAAACAGACACAAACACAAACAGACACAATTCACTTATCCCCATTGTCGTTTTCAGCTTATCATTATCAATGTGGATCATATATCTGTTTCTATTCATGTTGCTTTCTGGTGTAATAGTGTGTTTCTCTTGTATCCTGAAGTGTGCAGCTCTGGATGGGAAGTGTACTATCAGCTGTGACAATGATGTAAGACATTTTCTCTTTACCTTCTTAACTTGCCAATGTTAGATCACCTTTAGTTCCCTCCTGTTACAAACTCAAATTAAAGGGATAATTTTGACATTTATAGTTGATATATAGAGCTGTAAAACGTCATGGTTAATTCCGTAACCTCCGTTCCCTGATGGAGGGAACGAGACGTGTCGATGTAGTGACACTAGGGGTCACTCTTGGGAGCCCGAGACACCTCTGGTCTTTGATAAAAGGCCAATGAAAATTGGTGAGTGGTATTTGCATGCCACTCCCCCGGACATACGGGTATAAAAGGAGCTGGTATGCAACCACTCATTCAGATTTTATGCTGAGGAGCCGAGACAAGGTCCGGCCATTTCAGCGGGTAGTTCAGCGTTGTGGCAGGAGGGACACAACGTCTCATTCCCTCCATCAGGGAACGGAGGTTACAGAAGTAACCATGACGTTCCCTATCTGTCACTCACTCGACGTTGTGTCAATGTAGTGACACTAGGGGTCCCTATACTAAACGCCGCAACAGACTGAACTGTGTTACATGAACTGCAGGTGTGTGATGGGCAGACAACTGTGTGCCTCGTAGCCAGCGCACCAGGCCGACATGTAACCTCCCCAACATAGTTATGAGTGTCGAATGGCCCTTTGGGGACAAGTCGACTACCCAAAAGATAGAGACAGGCTAACCCAGTCGTGGCCTCTTTTCCCCTTCTTTTTTTCCACTCCCTAAAAAACAAGGGGGGTTATCCAACTGGGCCGCCAGGTCTAGTCGGGGGGTGTCCCTCCCAAGGGGAGGACACCGCGGAGACCACATCTCGCCCAAAGAGAGGGGGGATATTTAAGTGGAAAAATACATAACATGATCTTGCTGACCATGTGGAGAGTCTCATGGTAGATCCTACCCAACGGGGGAGGAGTTACTACAAACATGGAGACTGTCCAAGGAAGACGCAGTTTGCCAACAGGGAAATTAATTAGCGGAAGATATACATCGCATGGGGTTACCTTACAGGGAACTGCCACATGTGGAGCACCTACCCCAGAACAGGCCTCTTAGTTAGCATGTGTACTGGGCCGGCAGCGAGTCTCTCCGAAAACTCGACTGCCACAGGGCTCGGAGGAAGTCAACCAGGGAACATAGTTTGTGAACACTACTGGGAATTAATGGCGCATGTCTTCAGCTCAGAGGAGGTGAAAGGCGCTACGTGCAAGCGATACACCCGGCCGGTTATCCCGCGCTTATCCACTTGTATTGCATGCCACTACCTGGGACAAAACCGGTTCCACCAGGAGGTTGTAGAACCTTGCAAAGGTGTTGGGTGTTGCCCAGCCCGCTGCTCTGCAAATGTCTGTTAGAGAGGCACCCCTGGCCACGGCCCAGGAGGCCGCTATACCCCTGGTAGAATCGGCACGTCCTGGGCGTGATATGCCATAGCTATGGCGTCAATGAGCCAGTGGGCGATCCTCTGCTTGGAGACAGCGCTTCCTTTCCGCTGTGCACCAAAGCAGACAAAAAGCTGCTCAGAGATCCTAAAGCTCTACGTGCGATCCAAATAAATGCATAAAGCGCGCACCGGACACAGCAACGACAGGGCTGGGTCTGCTTCCTCCTGGGGCAGTGCTCGCAGGTTCACCACCTGGTCCCTAAAAGGGGTCATGGGAACCTTGGGCACATAGCCCGGTTGGGGTCTCAGGATCACGTGAGAGTAGCCCGGACCGAACTCCAGGCACGTTTCGCTGACATAGAATGCTTGCAGGTCTCCTACCCTCTTGATGGAAGTGAGCGCAGTCAGGAGGGCAGTCTTCAAAGAGAGTGCCTTAAGCTCAGCTGACTGCAAAGGCTCAAAGGGGGCTCTCTGTAGACCCTGAAGAACTACAGGGAGGTCCCATAAGGGAATGAGGTGCGGTCTGGAGGGATTCAGCCTCCTGGTGCCTCTCAGGAACCTGATGATCAGGTCGTGCTTTCCTAAGGACTTACCGTCCACTGTGTCGTGGTGTGCTGCTATAGCAGCAACATACACCTTCAAGGTGGAAGGTGACAGCCGCCCTTCCAACCTCTCCTGCAGAAGGAAAGCACCGATCTGACTGCGCATCTCTGGGGTCTTCCCGTCGGGAAGAACACCACTTAGCAAACAGATGCCACTTAAAGGCATACAGGTGCCTCGTAGAGGGGGCCCTAGCCTGAGTGATCGTGTCTACCACCACAGGTGGTAGAACGCTTAGGTCTTCCATGTCCCATCCAGGGGCCAGACATGGAGATTCCAGAGGTCTGGTGCGGGTGCCAGATGGTGCCCTGTCCCTGAGAAAGAAGGTCCTTCTTCGGGGGAATTCGCCGGGGGGGGGGGGCTGTCACAAGTGGGAGGATTCTTGGGAGGCGAACAGGTCTACCTGTGCCTGTCCGAATAGACTCCAAATCAGCTGGACCACCTGAGGGTGGAGTCTCCACTCTCCCCTCAGGGTAAACTGCCGTGACAGTGCGTCCGCTGTAGTGTTGAGGTCGCCCGGGATGTGAGTGGCTCACAGCGACTTGAAGTGCTGCTGACTCCAGAGGAGGAGACGGCGGGCGAGTTGTGACATACAACGAGAGCGCAGACCGCCTTGGGACTCGAGTCTGAAGCCAGTGCTGAAGCGGTCTCATATGCATCAATCCGAGTGGGGTGGCCACCGCTGAGGATGCCACATGCCCCAGGAGCCTCTGAAAGAGTTTCAGTGGAACGACTGTTTTCTGTTTGAACGCCTTCAAACAGGCCAGCACCGACTGTGCATGCTCATTCTTGAGGCGTGCTGTCAAAGAGACTGAGTCCAACTCCAAACCGAGGAAAGAGATGCTCTGAATCGGGAGGAGCTTGCTCTTTTCCCAGTTAACCTGAAGCCCTAATCAGCTGAGGTGTGAGAGCACTAAGTCCCTGTGTGCACATGACATGTCCCGAGAGTGAGCTAGGATTAGCCAATCATCAGTTGAGAATGCGAATGCCCACTTCCCTTAACGGGGCAAGGGCTGCCTCTGTGACCTTCGTGAAGATGCGAGGGGACAAGGACAGGCCGAAAGGGAGGACCTTGTACTGATACGCCTGACCCTCGAATGCAAACCGCAGGAAGGGTCTGTGTCGAGGTAGAATCGAGACGTGGAAGTACACGTCCTTCAGGTCTACCGCCGCGAACCATTCTTGATGCCGGACGCTCGCCAGAATGCTTTTTGCATCAGCATCTTTAATGGGAGTCTGTGTAAAGCCCGGTTCAGTACTCGCAGGTCCAAGATTGGCCGCAACCCACCGCCTTTTTTGGTACGATGAAGTAGGGGCTGTAAAACCCCTTCTTCATCTCGGCCGGAGGGACAGGTTCTATCGCACCATTCCGTAGGAGGGTGGCGATCTCCGCACGCAAGGTAGCAGTGTTTTCGTCCTTCACCAAGGTGAAGTGGATACCGCTGAACCTGGATGGACGCCTGGCGAACTGAATTGCGCAGCCGAGTCGGACAGTCCGGACCAGCCATCACGATGGATTGGAAAGTGCAAGCCACGCATCCAAGCTCTGCGTGAGGGGGACCAAAGGGACAATCTCGTCGGATGGACCGGCGGGTGGGGCCTCGTGGTGGGGCGGAGCTCGAGGTGCCATACCATGTCGTGGCCATGCTGAGTTCAGGGACATCAAAGTCCTTACCTGGCTCCTTGTGACCACCCCCGGAACAGCCTGGGACGGGGAGGAAGAGGCCTGCCCTCATGACCCGTGGATACTGTCACATCGGGGACGGATTTGTGCCACAGCTGGGCGCTCAGGGGCGGGAAGACTGCCACTGGAGCGCCAAACCTGCCAAATAGAGTGGTGGACGTGGTCGTGATGACGGCCGTGCACACTGGATACATGACCCAGGGAACAAGGAAACAGCTCTTGCTGAACTCTTGGGTACTGCAGCCACTTGGGCATGCAGCGCAATTAAATGCAAAGGTAACAAAAAGATTCTCCTCCCGACCCTCGACCAGGGGATGGAGTGGACTGCTTACCAGCTCCAGAGCAATGGGTTACGTCGTCCCTGGGTCGCCCGTCTCAGAGGCGCTTTGAAGCCTTTCACGGGTTCTGGAGCGTCTGCTTCCTGCGGTGGGCTCCACGCTGGGGCCGGGCCGAAGGGGCGGGCTGCGGCGGAGCCGGTGCAGTCACCGCAAGGGGACGCCCTTGGCGACAAGCAGACGGGGTGCGGGATCTTGAGCCACACCATTGCAGGATATGCCGGATAGCCTCCGTCTGCTGCTTCACCGTCGAGGACTGCTGGGCAAAGTCCTCGACGGTGTAGCCGAATAGGCCAGCCTGGGAGATGGGGCAGCAAGGAACTGTGTCTTGTCGGCCTCACCCATCTCGACCAGGTTGAGCCAAAGGTGGCACTCCTGGACCACTAGTGTGAACATCGTCTGCCTGAGAGACCGCGCTGTGACCTTCGTCGCTCGGAGAGCGAGGTCGGTCGCCGAGCGCAGTTCCTGCATCAATCCCGGGGCGGAACTACCCTCATGCAGTTCCTTTAGCGCCATGGCGGTCTTGCAGGAGAGCCATGGCGTGCAGGGTGGAGGTGGCTTGTCCAGCGGCACCGTAAGCCTTGGCCGTCAGAGACGATGTAAACCTACAGGCCTTGGATGGGAGCTTTGGGCACCTGCGCCAGGTGGCTGCACTCTGCGGGCATAGGTGCACCGCGAGCGCCTTTATCCACGGGGGGGATTGCCGAATAGCCCTTGGCCGCCCCACCATCGAGGGTAGTGAGGGCGGGAAAGCTGAAAGATCGGGACCGGGCAGTAAAAAGTGCCTCCCACGACCGTGTCAGCTCTTCATGCACTTCCGGGAAGAAAGGAACGGGGGCGGGGCATGGCTTTAAGTAGCGCTTTTCCCGGCTGCCCGGGAAAGCATGTCGTCATCTCCGCGTCAGCCTGTGACTGGGCAACCGCACCAGAAGGGAGGAGCCCAGCTGAGGCTTCCACGTCCGACTGGACGAGCCCGCTCTCCGATGCTGTGCTCGAGAGCTAATCACTTTCACGGGCTCCGAATAAGAGGTTGAACTCGCCATGAGACGAGCCGGCGGACTCATCCGGAAGCCCAATCAGGGCAGACGAGCATGCTGGGGAATGGGAGGTCCGCGGGGGGATACCTGGTGGAGGCGGTCCCATTGGAGTCCCCAAATCACCCCCAGTGCTAGCCACGCTGGCCTCATACTTTCTTACGAAGGTAAGCCGCAACCGCATCGTTGCCATGGACATGTTCTCGCAATGAGTACATGACCCATCCACGAATGCTGTCTCCGCGTAAGCAGTGCCCAGACACGAAAGACAGTGATCGTGACCGTCAGAAGGCCAGAGATAATGAGCGCAACCAGGAATAACACACGAAGGAAAGGCATTTTTAAAAAGACACGTCTTTAAAAAGACGTTCCATGTGTGCCGCTCTTTTAGAGAAATGTACTCTTTTAGAGAAATATACTCTTATTTCTGCCGAAGCGCCCAGGGGCATTCTCTGCAGTGCACCAGTGCAGAGGTGGGAGAAGCCACTGAAATGCGCCGTCAGATCCAGCAGAGGTGAATGAACAGTCATGGGAATACCAGCTCCTTTTATACCCGTATGTCCGGGGGAGTGGCATGCAAATACCACTCGCCAATTTTCATTGGTCTTTTATCAAAGACCATAGGTGTCTCGGGCTCCCAAGAGTGACCCCTAGTGTCACTACATCAACACAACGTCGAGTGAGTGACAGATAGGGAACTATTTATTTTTTCGGTTTAAGGTAAATCTGTTTTTGTGTGTGTTTTTTTCTTACCCCTTGATCAACTGGTGTACTAGGTATTGTCTTATTTTAGAAAACAGGATATCCGTATCTACATTGTGTGAAAAATGATTATTTTTGCACTCTGTGTAGGACATCAGTTGTTACCTTATAGACAACAATGGATTCATTATTGTCGCTGAGGATTTGGCTTTGGTGAGAAACATCTCAAACATTATCCAGTTCGCTCAGATCACTATTCATAAATATGTGAATGTTATAGTCATATATTCTGATATAGTAACAGAAATATAATATGCCACATTTACTGAAAGCATGTAAGGTTGCATGACAAAATGAAAACATCCATTAAATCCACATTACAAACTGAATTGCAAAAATAAACATTGTTTTCAAACAGCTTTTCCAAATACTCCCTCTTTAATCCACTGCTCGAACAAACAGATAGTCCCGCCCCAAACTCCGGCCATCAGTTTAGTTAATGTTGCTGTGTATTGTGCAACTCAAACAAACAGAGGAATGTTTCATAGTGCCACAGTGTTATACTTTTTAGGGAACTCAACCTACAAATTATTTACTTATTGTTGTCTCTGCATATTATGCTGGGATAAGAGAAAGTATTTTAACAAAGAAAAAAAAGAAAAAGATTTATTTTATTAAAAAAACAAGATTTTGTGATTTTTTTAAAGTTTTGAAGTTTGACAGGGAGAAAACACTGACAGGTTCTGGTAATCTTGCGATGAGGTATAGACACAGAAGGAAATTAAATAATATTAGCGTAGATCACATTTCCTTCATTATAGAACAGAGTTATAAATTAAGTGAATTGGGTCCAATTTCAGTAGACCTGCCTAATGCAGCAAAACTAAGGGTTTGAGGAATATTGTAAATCAGACAGTAGTAGCTAAGGACTTGAGTATTTAAGCTTAGATTATGGTGTTTTCACACCTGTCTCATTTGGAGCATTTCTTTCAGAACCTGGTGCACTTTCTCCCTTAGTTCAGTTCGTTTAGGCATATTTGAACACTGCAATCGCACTCGGATCTACACCAAAACAATCGGCCCGAGACCGCCTGGACTACCACTCCTGGAGTCACGAGTTCGAGTCCAGGGTGTGCTGAGTGACTCCACCAGGTTTCCTAAGCAAACAATTGGCACAGTTGCTAGGGTGCGAAGAGTCTTGTGGGTTACCTTACTCATGGTCGCTATATGGTGGTTCTCGCTCTTGGTGGGGTGCGTGGTGAGTTGTGTGTGAATGCTGCAGTGAATAGCGTAAGTCTCCACATGCACTAAGTCTCCACAGTAACGCGCTAACTTGGAGAATTGGGAAATTTCAGCAGGTCTAGAGGAAATATAAAGCTGATTATCATTTGTACAACAGTTAAATCTAATTTAATGTTTCCTGATAAAGTCTCCTAAGGCAAACATGTACAGGTAGAACAGCAGAAGACCTAATACAGAGCCTTGTGACACTCTTGTGACAGATAAGTAGGGTCTAAAGCAGGTTAATTCCTGTCCACACATGCCAACATAATTCTTGAGCCTATCCAAGAGAATGTCATGTTCTACTGTGTTGAAGGCAGCACTAAGATCTAATAGCAAAAGAAAAATGTAGCCACTGTCAGGTGATAAAAACAAGTCTTTGTACTATGATGGGGCCTAATTTCGAAATTGAAATTCTTCAGAATTACTATTTCTCTGCAAAAAATAACAAAGTTGGGAGGACATAGCTTTTCTAGTGTTTTTGACGTAAGATGTACCGATATTTAAAAAAATTACATTTTTAAAACAATCCACTTACCTCTAAACCTAACCCTACCCCTAAACCCTTCCGTACCCCAACCAGAAAACCACATATACACACAATATATATCAAATGCATTGAATTAAATGCTTATTTTTTTAATGGAAGAGTTTCACAGAAAACCACAAAAATACACAATAAGTATCAAATGTTTAATTTTTTAATGGAAGTACATAGTAGTTACAGACACCTAATAAAAACACCTAGTAAAGTGGGACACTGTCTTGTAGAGTTTTCTGGTGAAGTGTGAGTGTCTCTTGCAGACAGGAGTGTTCTTCGGGGAAGCTGAAGGAGCAGTGATGAGCAAACTCATTTCAATGGGCTCTTTTATAAGGTACGACAATGTTCAAGCAGAATCAGATAAGAATCTGACATTGCTAGTTCAAAAAATGCGCACAAACCTCCGTTACTAATTTGAAAATGTCACTTTAGAACTAGTAATGACGGCCTGGGCTGTTTCTAGTTATTGGAGAAACAAGGATGTGTGTTTGTGTGTTAGAGAGAGAGAGAGAGATTGAGCATGTGCACCTGCGTCTGTCGTGACTTTCAAGTAGAGATGTTGTAGTGTGTTAGTTAGCTTGCTGAAGATGTCATTTTGGACAGATACATCCAAGCAGGAGTATTCTTTCCTGTTTCGCGGTAGCTGGTGCACAAGAGTCATACATTTTAGAAACTGTTCTCTCTGTCGCCATGTCGAATGTTCACATCTTCACCAATGTGGAAACTCCAGTAAAAGGTTGTTGCGCCTCTCACCTGTGATAAGTCTTAATGTGCTGTAGTAGTTATCTGAGCGATCATGGAGTGAGAGACAATACCGATGACTTCAAACCACTCTCTGATGCTGACTGACAGCACTGACACAATGCACATCAACTCAATTGCCTCACAACACAAAATGGATAGATACATACTATTTAGCCGGTGGCTAAATCTAAACTATTTAGTCATTCACTACAGCAACTGTTCTGATCTCTTCACAACATTGAAACTCAGGTATTAGTTAAGCACATGAGTATGTTTTAGTTTTTTTCTGTCTGTTATGTCTCTGAGCTGTGATAAGCCTTAATGCTGACACTGTTAGTTTAACTGTATTTCCCAGCTGTAATGTTGTAGTAGTAATCCACGCGATCACGGAGTGAGAGACAATGCCGATGACTTCAAAGAAACCGCTCGCTGATTGATGTGCGCTGACTCATTGCACATCAAACTTTACTGGCTCATAACACACAAAAATTGTCTTTTGACGCCACCTGCTGGCTAATATCTTTAATGTCACAGGGAAAAATGAAAAGACACACACCTAGCTGCTTTTACACATCTGTGCTGCTCTTACCCTTTGGTTTATAGCCACAAAAACAAGCGGAGTGATACAAACAGTGAAGCGTCTGAGTGCTGATATTGAAACATCAGTACTGATGGACCATCTCTCGGCCAATCAGATTCGATGACTGGAAATAATTGTTGTATATACAGCATACATCGATGAGCTTAAACATTATGACCACTCACAGGTAAAGCGAATAACGTTGATTATCTCCTAACAAGGCCACATGTCAAGGTCTCGGTAGATTAGTCTAGTCAAGTCATTTTTATTTGTTTCACAACACACATAGTTTCAAAGCAGCTTTACAGAAGATCAGGCATTAACAGAAGATAAAACTGTAATATCTATAATGTCTTAGAGTCATCATTGTGTAGTTTGATAAAATACAATTGTGAATTGTGTTTAAAAATAAGTTATTAAATAATTATTGTATTTATAACCCCGGTGAGCAAGCCAAAGGCGACTGTGGCAAGGAACACAAAACTCCATAAGATGTTGGTTAATGGAGAAAAATAACCTTGGGAGAAACCAGACTCACTGTGGGGCCAATTCATATTATGAATATAATGCCAATATTAATTATTTATGTGCAGTGCAAGTCATGGTTTAAAATTATTAAACTAAGTAAGTGTTAAGGATCAGTGTTTAAAACAAAGATTTTGGATGAACTGTAACATTAATGACTAATGTCTTTGAAGTCCATCCTGGATTAACTGCAGAAGTTCACATAGATGCAGTTGTCCTTGTTAGTTGGCTGATGAAGGGTTTTATTGGCAATTATTTGATAGTCTATGTATTCCATTTCAAGAGTGTAGTCCATCATTTGACCGAGGTGATGCAGGCAGAGATCATTTAGGTGAGTCGCAGTTCAACCTGGCCGGTAATTTCGGTGAGGTCTATCCAGAATCCAAGGTTCAGGCAATGGCATATGGTTGGAGTTGGCATCAGTTCATCCTCTGAAGTCTATTGTAATAGACTGAAGTGATGTTTGACTGGCACCGGCTGCTATTAGTCATCATCGCACAGCCACACGGAGCAGTGGAGTCCAACACGAAGCAGGAATGGAGCTGGATCCAGCCGGTTCTGGTGACCTCAGGTCAGGAGTCCCGAGGTTGAGACAGGGAAACAAATAAAATAATATTAGCATAGATGGCATTCAATTTATTGCAGAGTTATAGATCATGATCACTGTTTCTGGTTCCGGCAGACCTAACTAAAGCAGCCTAATTGTGAGTTGATGGATAAATTAGGTGTATGCCTGGCTAAATAGATGAGTCTTTAGTCTAGACTTAAACTGAGTGAGTGTGTCTGCATCTCAAACAGTGTTAGGGAGACTATTCCATAGTTTAGGAGCTAAATATGAAAAGGATCTACCTCCTTTTGTGGATTTTGATATTCTAGGAACTATTAACAGGCCAGAATTTTGCGATCGTAATGAACGTGATGGAATATAGCATGGTAGAAGGTCACTTAAGTACTGCGGAGCTAGACCATTCAAAGCTTTGTACATAGTTAACAGAATTTTAAAATTAATACGAAATTTAACAAATAGCCAATGTAACAATGATAAAATGGGGCTAATATGATCATATTTCTTGGTTCTCGTCAGCAATCTGGTTGCTGAATTCTGAACCTATTGAAGTTTATTTATTGATCTTGCTGGACATCCTCCCAGTAATGCATTACAATAATCTAGTCTTGAGGTCATGAACGCATGAATTCATTTTTCGGCATCAGCAACAAAGAGCATGTGTCGTTATTTAGCAGTATTTCTTAGGTGAAAGAATGCTGTTCTACAAACATTGGTAATTTGATTTTCAAAGGACAGATTGGTATCAAATATTATTAATACAAATTATATTTTAGCGGCTTATTTTTAGAGGTTTTTGGACTTAGATGGTAAGCAAACAATCAGTTCTCATAGTTAACATGTTGAATGCAGGAGAAATAGGCAGGAGTAAAGACCTGAGCGACTTTGACAAGGGTCAAATTGTTATGGCTGTGTCAGAGCATTTCTGAAACAACAAGGCTTGTGGGGTCCTCCCGGTCAGCAGTGTTGAGTATTTACAGACAGTGGTCCGAGGAGGGACAAACCACAAACCGACCAAGGCCTACAATGGGCATGCATGCGTCAGAACTGGACCTTGGAGCAGTTCAAGAAAGTAGCCTGGTCCGATGAGTCCTGTTTTCTTTTACATCATGTGGACGGCTGTGTATGTGTACGCCGTTTACCTGGGGAAGTGATGGCACCATGATGCACTGTGGGAAGACGACAAGCTGGTGGAGGGAGTGTGATGCTCTGGGCAATGTTCTGGTGGGAAACCCTGAGTCCGGCCATTCATGTGGACGTCAATTTGACACATGCCACCTACCTAAACATCATTGCAGACCAGGTACACCCCTTCATGGCAATGGTATTCCCTGATGGCAGAGGCCTCTTTCAGCAGGATAATGCACCATGCCATACTGCACGCATTGTTCGGGAATGGTTTAAGGAACATGATGAAGAGTTCAAGGTGTTGCCCTGGCCTCCAAATTCCCCAGATCTCAATCCGATGGAGCATCTGTGGGATGTGCTGGACCAACAAGCTCCCGTTAGCTTAGCAGGGGTTTGACTCTCATTAGAGATGTCTCCTAGCAACCCAACTGATAAACAATGCTACAGAGCTAGCATTTGTGCTTCAGGTGTACAATTATCAAAAGAGATTATAATTTACCATGTTTAATACACCTGTTTCTGCAGGCGTTTGTTAAACAAGCTTTAATATCATGTAATGTGGAAACAAACTCATTTATCGATATTACTTAATAAAGTGAATGTTTATCACTTACTTTGTATATCTCCCTGAGTGTCGACATGTTTGTGTGACATCATGCACCTGCATGTCGGCGAAATCGGAGTTGAGAATTTCTGCCGAGCCTACAAGTTGTAATTTCTGACTTAAAGATGCATTCCATTGCACTTTTCCAAGTAGGAAGTTGTAAAATCCGACTTTCCGAGATGAATGGAACACAGCACTACTTTTCTTGATCCGACACTGAATGATCAAGCAATCTAATTTACACTTAGAAAACTCCTGATGTTGCTATAACAATGCAAAAAGCACTAACCAATTTATTGAAGTGAAAATCAGTCCTCCTTTCCTGTTTAATAAATTAAGCAATTACATGGTCATGCAGAACATCTCTTGTTTGTATCTCTTTCTCAATGGCAATAACAGCAGTGATGACAGCCGACGCATCAGCAAGATCTCACGCTTTTTGCTTTCAAATTACATCACTTAAAGCGTGTTTGCATCACTCAAGGCCAGCTAGAAGGCCTCGACCGGGACATATCCTCAAGATCACACCCACCAAGAACAAATAAATCAATCTGATTGGCTGATGAATCTGACAGTCTGACATTAGATGCTCATTCATTTGAAATGTTTAGGGATTCTCTGGAAATTCTGAAGGCTTGACGGAGTGGAGCTCAAACTCATGCGCTGCTTCGGGCATGCAATTTGTGAAACAGCTGTCACGCTTCGCTTGTAAGCATCAAGGAATAAATTCTGACTGGATTTTTCTCTATAGATTAATTAAGAGTGGAAATCGATTACAAATACCTAAAAAAAAAAAAAAAAAAGGTGATTGAGAATGAAAGTGGCAAATATATATATATATTATATATATACACACACTAACGGTCAAAATTTTGAAACACTTGACTGAAATGTTTCTCATGATCTTAAAAATCTTTTAACCTGAGGCGTATGCTTAAATATTTTAAATTAGTTTTGTAGACAAAAATATAATTGTGCCAACATAGTAATTTATTTCATTATAAAACTAAAATGTAATTAAAAAAAAAAGTTTTTGAAGTTATATATATATATATATAATAAAGAATGAATAAGTGTTTCAAAATTTTGACCGGTAGTGTGTGTGTGTGTGTGTGTGTGTGTGTGTGTATATATATATATATATGGCTGATCCCGATGTGACGTGTGTGTATATATATATATATATACACACTGGCGGCCAAAAGTTTCTTATGGAAAGAAATTTGTACTTTTATTCAACAAAGTGGCATTCAACTGATCACAATGTATAGTCAGAACATTAATAATGTGAAAAATGACTAATACAATTTAATTTTTTTTTCAGAACTTCTTACACTACTTCATAGTGTTCTCATCAAAAAATACTTCACATGCAGCATTGACAGCTTTGCAGATCCTTGCATTCTAGCTGTCAGTTTGTCCAGATACTCACATTTCACTCCATGCTTCCTGCAGCACTCGGTCTTGTCGGGCACTTCTTATGCACCTTACAGTCTAGCTGATCTCACACATGCTTAATGGGGTTAAGATCCATAGCACTCTTTTCCAATTATCTGTTGTTCAATGTCTGTGTTTCTTTGCCCACTCTAACCTTTTCTTTTTGTTTGTCTGTTTCAAAAGTGGCTTTTTCTTTGCAATTCTTCCCATATGGCCTGCACCCCTGAGTCTTCTCTTTACTGTTGTATATGAAACTGGTGTTTAGGGGATAGAATTCAATGAAGCTGTCAGCTGAGGACATGAGGCATCTGTTTCTCAAACCAGAGACTCTTATTTACTTATCCTCTTGTTTAGTTGTACATCTGGCCTTCCACATCTCTTTCTGTCCCTGTTAGAGCCAGTTGTCCTTTGTCTTTGAAGACTGTAGTGTACACCTTTGTATGAAATCTTCAGTTTTTTGGCAATTGTAAGCATTGTATAGCCTTCATTCCTCAAAACAATGATTGATTGATGAGTTTCTAGAAAAAGCTGTTTCTTTTAGCCATTTTTGACCTAATATTGACCTTAAGACATGCCAGTCTATTGCATACTGTGGCAACTCAAAAACAAACACAAAGACAATGTTAAGCTTCATTTAATGAACCAAATAGCTTTCAACTGTATTTGATATAATGGCAAGTGATTTTCTAGTACCCAATTAGCAATTTAGCATGATTACTTAAGGATAAGGTGTTGGAGTGATGGCTGCTGGAAATGGGGCCTGTCTAGTGATGGTGCTGTTTTTTACATCAGTAATGTCCTGACTGTACTTTGTGATCAGTTGAATGCCACTTTGGTGAATTATAGTACCAATTTCCTTCCAAAACAGCAAAATATGTACATTATTCCAAACTTTTGGCCGCCAGTGTGTGTGTGTGTGTGTGTGTGTGTGTGTTTATATATATATATATATATACACACACACACACACACACAATATATATATATATATATATATATATATATATATATATATATATATATATATATTACAGTCATTCGTTGTTCTAAATTGTAGTTTTCTAATTAGTAACGGATGCTTGTGCGCATATTTCAAACTAGTAATGGCTGATCCTGTGGCGTAAGAAAGTAGTTACACATACAAGAAAATTTTTTGGGACAGTCCTTAGTTGTTGTTTTTTTTAATAATTTAACCTTGTGCCTATGGCCAAATCACAATTATCAGTTATCCATGTTATTATTGTTTAAAATAAGTAGTATGTTAAGAGTGACGCCCATAAACTGTATCAGAACCCATAACATAAGATATGAACACATAAATTAGGAATTCATAATAATAATAAATAAATAAATAAAAAGACCAGGAATGCTGTCTTGGTACATTTGCCGGAAAAAAAAATGCTGATTCTAATTAATTAAAGCTAATAAGATAATTAAAGCTGCCAAAGCCTATAATAGTTTAGTAAAAGATTATGAACAGTACATAAATAAATCTTTCCACATCTGCATTGTAATACAGACAACATATGCATTGAAATACAGACAACAGTGTCATACAAATATATAGACATTGATATACAAACACGGCTCACACACATGCACACATGAGTGTAACATGTCTCTTTCACACACATCAGTGGTTGAGGTACAGAAAGAGCTGGGAGCAATGGCTCACTATAATTACCTCTGATTTATAATGTAATGTGACGTGTGAAAAGGCCAGCACTTACACACACACACACACACACCCTGGGGCATTCACAATCACTCATTAGGATGGGTGATAGATGCAATGTGATGATCAGATATGCTGAGCTCAATGATATTGTGATAATAGTGGATAGGCATATAGATTCTCCTATAGACAGAAGGCAAACCTATAGCTCATTCAATTAATTTCACCAAACATGACTTCATTTTAATTTTTAATAAGGTTGATTTTAATGAGGTATTAATTCAGTGGAATGAACTATAATTTAACCGGCATTATATGCTCTCAATTTACACAAACACAAACACACACACACACACATTCAATGTTTGTCATCAGTACATTTCCATCTGATCCAATATGATTTTATGTTTTATTGAATGATGCATTTTGTCCATGTGCATTAATATTATAAGCATCACAGACTGAAGAATGGCTGCTGCTGTGTTTCAGGGTTAATCTGTATGATTATCAGGCCATTTGTAGAGTTTATGCAGAGAGCAGTGACACTGCACACACACTCTTACACGTGAGTACTACACAAACCCTATTCTAATGTTGTGTGTCTTGTCTCTGATTTTGCTGTCATGTTTCCTTATCTTCCTTCCAGCCCTGGTTCTAGACTCAGGGAATGATAGTTATAAAATGGGTGGGCACAGTGAAGTGTGTTCTATTTATGTGTACTACAGACTAATATTCACTGTGAATTTAGAAACAGTAGGTTGACATTTCTTAAAGGTGCAGTATGTAAGATTCAGAAACCCTTGTTATTAATGACACCTGTGGCCGTTAAGTGAAATGCAGCCAGCTACCTGTTGCTTATGCTCACGCTCGTGCACACAATCCATAGGGACGTGACTGAGCGAGCATCCAAAACAATGACGTAACGTACAAAGAGACAACGTGATTCACCCGCATCATGCTGACAGATGAGGTAGCATAATTAAAATTACACAGTTATGATAGCTTTATCAATAGCTGTTAGCTAAATTTGGTGGATGATGGCAGTAGCTGTTTATAAAATAGTGTACATTATAAATATGTTGACACAATTGATGTATTGATGTGATTCCATCACAACTGTCATTTTGATATATCGATGCGCTATTGTTTTATAATAATAGAGTGTATATATTTTCTGTATAACCAAGTTACTTTACAGTAATGAATGGGTCTTTTTGCATTATCTTGAACATTGTCTAGCATTCATTTAATGTGTTATTGTAGTTTACCTTGCTGAATAATTACAGATTAACATTGATTATGACAGTTACTGTGCAGGCAAGATCAAGTTAGCTAAAATTACACAGATCAATCCTTATGGCACTGTATTTCACTTGCTTTGCAGTTATGTAAACTTGTCCAATAAGAAGAATGCCAATTCAGGGTCGGTTTTGATCCCCAAAACTGAACGAAGGTCCCTCCAGGAATCAAACGCCCTGCCGATGTTCACTCTAGTTTTCGCTCGACCATGATCACGTTCCCACTTAGCCAGATGGGATTCAGGAGATAAATGTTTTTTGGTTTTTTTGGCTTACTCGGAGTTTGTGTAGCAGTCGGTGTTGTGCTGGGAGCTGGACGTTTGCTAGATTCCATCTCTAAGATAATGTTACCTAGTGTTGCAGTTTGTTGTCGCTGTTGAATAGCGGATAAGAAGCTATTACTGTCTGTGGCAAGGCTCTCGGAAGCGCGCATAAATGTCACATCCTTTGGAAAAGCGACTCGCTCCCTTTGCATGGCTTTAATAAGCAATCTAAGTCCAGGAAGGGCTAATTTTTTAAGTTGCGTTACAAGCCGTTCACACATTGGCAAAAAACAAAAAGGCGAATATTACATGAAAATTGTTACATATTGCACCTTTAAGCTAAACTTGATATGTGCTTATCGAAATCTGAAGCACTGCCCCCAGTGGCCGACGCAGGAACAAAGGTTTTTGAAGATGGGGCACATATGAGCTCCAGTTTCTGGGTGAAATGTCCAGAATGGGGCTCCAAAAGCCAGTTGTAAAGGGATTTTTTTTTTTTTTTTTTTTTTTTAGCTGTAATACAGTGAAGAGAAATTGATATTTTATTAACTCTACCCCCAAATCCAAATCCAAACCCCAAACCTAAACATCAGAGTAAAAATATAGTTTTAGTTGCAAAAATTTTATGGGCACTTGCCCATAAAATTCAGTATGGGCAAGTGCCTCGACAGAATGGGGCCAAAGTCAGGTTATAGGAACATTTAGTAGAAACATGCTGCATACTTAGTCATGTTTTATTTTTTCACAACTGTTTGCAGATGAAAGAGAAAAGGACCTATCTGTCATAGGAATTTTTATGTGATTTGCACTTTTCAATATGCCTAAAGTCTGTTTAATGTGTGTGTAGTATACTGTCCATCATGTTCTCTTGAGCTCTGGTTTTCACTAATATTTTTATATATTATACAGTATTCTTTTTTTTTTTTTTTTTGTACCTGTTGTTTAATGCATGACTGGTTACAGCCCACATCCTTAAAGGAACTGTTCACCCAAAAATGAATATTCTCTCATTATTTACTCACCCTCATGCCATCCCAGATGTGTATGACTTTCTTTCTTCAGCAGAACACATTTGAAAAAAAAAAATATATATATATATATATATTATGTAGGGGTGTAACGGTACATGTATTTGTCCCGAACCGTCACGGTACTGATGTCACGGTTCGGTGCATGCAGTCAGACGAAGAATACGTCTGAGTCAGTCACAGGTGATCCACTCCAATCCAGAAGGGGGTGCATGCGGTAATGCAAAACTGTTTGCTAGCCACCACAACAGGAAAAAGAGCAGAAGAAGAAGAGACCATCTATGCACCAACCCAAAACAAGAATGGCTTCTCCTAATGCACAAGTATTATTTTTCATTATTCTATTTATTTAGTACTTTTATAACACAAGAGATGCTTTTCAGTTTTGTAGCTGATTGTGACCAAATACCTTTTGTTTTTTTATCAACGCTACAAAAAAATGTGGCCTATGCAAGAGTGCATTCTGTTTACTGCTTAATACACTAAAGGAGGCTGTACTGTACCAACTACCTTAGGGGGGACTAAATGCTGCTAGGTGGAACAAACTGTAATTTGCACTACTGTCTGTTCAAAATAAATGAAAAGAAACCTAGCATTTAGGATTTGTTGCTTTTTCCTGTTGTACTGAACTCGTATCGAACTGTGACCCCAAAACCGAGGAACGTACCAATCTGTGACTTCTGTGTACCGTTACACCCCTAATATTATGTGAATGTGAATCTGACCATTGAAGCTCCAAAAATCACAGTCAGGATAAACGTCGCCCATACGACTTTACTGGTTAAATAAATGTCTTCCAAAGGGAAACTATCACTTTTGGTGCGAAAAAGAGCAATTTTTAATTATTTATTTTTTTTTTTTGAAACTATAATTCATTGCTTCTGGTCAGAAGCAGTATGCACATTCATGAGAGTTCACGCGGTCTCAAGTATGACGTATTCGCGTCTGCATTTTATGGATGTAATCTCACATTTTTCTCTCAGTTGAGACAACCAGGATGAGCACACAAACGCACCATTAAGAGTATACAAACAGATACAAATATCAATCTAAAACAAAACCAACAAAGCATCTGTAGAGTGTTCCTCCTACTCAGTTGTAAACAGCACCACTCTTCTGGGTGTGTCACACGTGTCTGTTCTCGAGTGAACATGCAACGCGATTACGCACATACTGCTTTTGACCAGAAATGACGATTTATAGTTAAAATGTACTTAAATATTGATCTTTTTTGCACCAAAAGTGATCATTTTGCTTTAGAAGACATAAATTTAACCAGCAGAGTCATATGGATGACATTTATGCTGACTGTCTGTTCTTTTTGGAGCTTCAAAGGTCGGACCACCTCCATTTGCATTTTAAGGACTTGCTGAGCTAAGACATTTTTCTATTTTTCTTCAAATGTGTTCTGCTGAAGAAAGAAATTCATACACACCTGGGATGGCATGAGGATGAGTAAATAATGAGAGAATTTTCATTTTTGGGTGAACTAACCTTTTAACCAATAAGATGCTACTAATATTTTTGTCCTATGTGACTCTCATTTTTTGATTGATGTTATTTTCCTTGCAGCCATACTTTGCTCTCTTTGCGGCTGTCCGGTGGCTGCTGACAAAGTTTGTCATGTAAGGCTCTTGAGATCTTCTCTGATATCTCATGATGTGTGTGCTGTGCTTTCCAATGAAACCTCTGACAACATCCTCAACTAAATCTGTGTTATCATAAAACAAGGCCACATGTGACTGTATGTGATCTGGATAACCCACTGTTGCGCTCATAGATGTCATGAATTCATTGATAAAGTTTTTTAGATTGCAGATGTTAAAGTTAACGGCTAGAGTGTTGACCTTTATAATTGGTTAAAGTGATCCATACCAAGACCACGTTCTTCAGTTCTTTTGAATTATTTTGTATTATTTGTATAATCATATCTCTGTCTTGCTGTCATTAATTCATCATCTTTCTCTCTCTCTCTCTCTCTCTCTCTCTCTCTCTCTCTCTTGTTTTGACAGATTTCTGGTTGAGTTCAACCTGTACAGCTGTTGGAACACTGACCTCACTATTAAGGGTATGTTTCATACATGTATGTGCTCAATGAACTTGACAATGCCCACATTAAAATATAGCTTAAGCATGCAGCTCAAAGCAAACACAATCTAATAAATCTACAAAATTCACTGAGCTGAACAAACAGACAACAGAAATATGCAAACAGAGAAAAAGAGGAATGCCTGTTTACAGTGTGTCTATAAATGTCTATGCAAGTTTGGGAATGCAAGTGCTTCTAGCCATGCAGGCTCAGAATGTAATTTATAATGCAATGCAAGTATGTGTAGATTCTCAGCGTGTGCATTAGTGCAAACTGTGTTTTTTTACAGTCATTTTCAAGTCAACTGTCATGGCGAAGAGCAACAGTCTCGAAGAGAATCTTGCTGTGCAAGTTAGTTAAAGTTAGTTTAACTGCTGACATGTTCATAGATAGCCACCTGAAAAATAACAGTAGTTCAGTAGTTCATATGCTAATATAATCCTTGAATAGGGCAAAGGTAAACTGATTTGGCTCACTGTCCATAGTGGAGGGCTTGAGCTCCAGTTTGACTTTATTTGAGTTTAGTAACAGATAGAAGGTGGAGTTGGGGTGGAGAAGGGATGTCGGAAGAATTGTCGCTGCTGGCATTGTGATTGGTTGAATTAAATGAACATGCTGAGGAGAACGGGAGGGGGTCAAGACCAACAATTCACTCTCTTCCACAACGCATTCACAAAAGAGATGGCTGATCTTCGAAATATGAGTGGAGACATAATATTTTAATGTTGTACACTTTGCTGTATATCAATAATGGGACAAAAGTGTGAACGTGTCAAGAGTGACGACGATAGAACCATTTGCAAGTCAAAGATTTGGATGTTTTGTTCATACTTTTAAGAATGAATTCAGAACAGAGCAGACATTTCCACCAAAATGTAACATCTCTCTTTCGCTTAACAGTGAGAAATCAGTAGTGTGGAAAAGCTTCACAGCATCTCGTTCCCTCCTTTCAGGGATCCAAGATTACAGTCATAACCAAGAAGATCCCTTTCAAGTCAGTCACTTTGATGCTGCATCTGTAGCTGATGCTATGGGAGCTGTATACCATAACACCATGCTACTGATTTTCATGCAAGTGGCAATAGGGTAGTAAAAAAACACTGAATGACCTCCTTTTGTATTGAAACATAGGAAGGAAGAGGGACAAGAAATAAACCATTTATGGTAATAGCATGACAATGACCCTAACCATTCTCGGTAGTGGAACATTGCATAAATATCTCTGCTTCACACAGAGTGGGAAGAGAAGAGACAAAAACTGTCATAAACTGGAATGTAAAACAATGGCAGTAGCCAAAAGGGTAGTGGTCCAATGAAAATAATAATTTAGCGATTAAGCACAAAGTGCTACACAAAACATAAAATCAAAAACACACACAATAAAACACAACACGTTCAAATCGTATAGTAATAAAAGCATATCTACACAGATGAGTTTTTAATTGAGACTTAAAAACAGACACAGATTCAGCAGATCTAATATCCCAGGGCAGGCTGTGCCATAATCGTGGGGCCTTCACTACAAACGCTCTGTCACCTTTAGTTTTGCATCTAGATCTTGGAACAGCCAACTGTTCATGACAAGATCTAAGAGGTCTAACTGTTTCACAAGATCTTACAAGTTCTGCTAAATATTCTGGTGCCAACCCATGTAATGCCTTATATGTAATCAATAAAAACTTAAAATCAACATTAAAATGAATTGGTAGCCAATGCAAAGAAGCTTAAACTGGAGTAATATGATTAAAAGACCTAGTTCGTATAAAAAAAAGTCTAGCTGCAGCATTTTGCACTGATTGCAGCCATGCTAAAGTGTGTTGATTTAAAACTGAAAACATTACAATAATCAAGGTGAAACGAAATGTACAAGATTCTCTTTATCCTTGAAACTCAAGAAATGTCTAACCTTTGAAATATTCCTTAACTGATAAAAACAAGACTGAACTAACTTCTAGATGTGATTTAAATTGTGATTCAAATGTGATTTAAAAAATTTAAATTAGTATCAAAGTAGACTCCCAAATTTTCACCACCTGCTGATTAGGACTCAAGTTGTGTCAGAGCTCGCTGCGTTGCGAGCTCCGACACAACATGGTAGTGTTTTGTTTGTATTGTTCTTCTTATTTTCTTATGTTTTTTGTCTTGGATGTTGTCTGCCTTATTGTCTACGACAGACAAACACTTTTGGACATTGGTTCAGCAATTACACACCGTAACCCGGACTTCAAATTCCTCAATGACGACCCGCTGTTTACGAACACGCAAGCGGAGCCCTTTGTCTGGGCAGCCCGGCTGCGGAAACGCAGGAGGAAAAGGGGAAACAGAGTCGGCGTTCTCATCAGAGTAAGACGCCGCGCAAATCGACCCCCGCTACCCAGTATTCTACTGGCAAACGTTCAGTCTCTGGATAACAAGCTCTGCGAGCTGAAAGCACGGACCTCTTTCCAACGAGAGATGAGGGACTGCTGCATTATCTGCCTTATGGAAACTTGGATGTCTGCGGAGATTCCAGACTCAGCCATCGAACCCACGGGGTTCTCCGTGTACCGAGCGGACAGAGCGAAAGACCTCACAGGTAAAAGCAGAGGTGGTGGTGTATGTTTTATGATCAACAAATCCTGGTGTGATCAGAGGAACGTACATTCTATCAAGTCTTTCTGCTCTCCTGATCTGGAATTTCTCATGCTTCTGTGTTGACCATTCTGGCTACCGAGGGAATTCACAGCGATCATTATCACTGCTGTGTACATCCCCCCACAAGTCGACACAGACCGGGCACTCAAGGAACTGTATGGGATTATAAGCAAGCAGGAAACCGCGCACCCTGAGGCCACGTTCATTGTGACCGGGGACTTTAATAAAGCCAGTTTCAAATCAGTCGCACCAAAATACCACCAACACATCAGTTTCAACACACGAGGGGACCAGGTTTTGGACCATTGCTACTCTCCCTTCCGGGATGGCTACAAATCCCTCCCCCACCCACCACTTGGCAAATCGGACCACTCTTCCATTCTGCTTCTGCCCGCTTACAGGCAGAAACTGAAACAGGAAGCACCCACCCTCAGAACGATCCAGTGCTGGTTGGACCAATCAGACTCTACGCTACAAGACTGTTATGATCACACGGACTGAGAGATGTTCCGGTCCGCCTCTGATGACGACATCGAGGTTTACGCTGATAGTGTAATGTGTTTCATCAGAAAGTGCGTAGAGGACGTTGTTCCGATCAGAACAATACGGATCTATCCGAACCAAAAGCCATGGATTAATAGCGATGTACGCGCGGCACTTAATGTGCGGACGTCCGCTTTTAATTCCGGGAATGCAGAGGAGCATAAACAAGCCAGTTATGCCAGAACAGAACGGCAAAATGCCAGTACAGAGACAAGATTGAAGGACAGTTTAACACCACCAACTCTAGAAGCATGTGGCAGGGAATTAACATCATCACAGACTTTAAAGGGAATAAAAACTTTGATGAACACCGCTGCCTCTCTCCCGGATGAGCTAAATACTTTTTATGCTCATTTTGAGGGAAATAACATCGCCCTCATGGAGAGAGCTCTCACGGCCGAAGCTACAGAGGTTAGTTCACTCTCCGTCTCTGTAGCGGATGTAACCCAATCCTTCCAACGGGTGAATATCCGCAAAGCCGCGGGTCCAGACGGCATTCCGGGCCGTGTCATCAGAGCGTGCGCAAACCAACTGGCTGGTGTTTTTACGGACATTTTCAACCTTTCCTTCTCTCTGTCTGTAGTCCCCACATGCTTTAAAACGTCCACCATTGTGCCTGTTCCAAAGCAATCCAAAATCACTTGCTTAAATGACTGGCGTCCTGTTGCTCTGACCCCCATCATCAGCAAATGCTTTGAGAGACTAATCAGAGATTACATCTACTCTGTGCTGCCTCTCTCTCTTGACCCATTGCAGTTTGCTTACCGCAACAACCGCTCCACTGATGATGCCATTGCATCTACAATACACACTGCTCTCTCCCACCTGGAAAAAAAGAACACTTATGTGAGAATGCTGTTTGTAGACTACAGCTCAGCATTCAACACCATAGTGCCCTCCAAGCTTAATGAGAAACTCCGGGCTCTGGGCTTAAACAGCTCGCTGTGCAGCTGGATCCTGGACTTCCTGTCAAGCAGACGCCAGGTGGTTAGAATAGGCAGCAACATCTCCTCATCACTGACCCTCAACACTGGAGCCCCACAGGGCTGTGTTCTCAGCCCACTCTTGTATTCTCTGTACACACATGACTGTGTGGCAACACATAGCTCCAACGCCATCATTAAGTTTGCTGATGACATGATGGTGGTAGGTCTGATCACTGACAATGATGAAACAGCCTACAGAGAGGAGGTGCACACTCTGACACACTGGTGTCAGGAGCACAACCTCTCCCTCAACGTCAGTAAGACAAAGGAGCTTGTGGTGTACTTCAGAAGAAAAGACAGAGAACACAGTCCCATCACCATCAATAGAGCACCAGTGGAGAGAGTCAGCAGCTTCAAGTTCCTGGGTGTCCACATCACTGAGGAACTCACATGGTCCATCCACACTGAAGTCGTTGTGAAGAAGGCTCATCAGCGCCTCTTCTTCCTGAGATGGCTGAGGAAGTTTGGAATGAACTGCCACATCCTCACACGGTTCTACACCGCACTGTAGAGAGCATTCTGACTGGCTGCATCTCCGCCTGGTTCGGCAATAGCACCATCCACAACCGCAAAGCACTGCAAAGGGTGGTGCGAACTGCCAGATGCATCATCGGAGGTGAGCTTCCCTCCCTCCAGGACATATTTACCAGGCGGTGTGTGAAAAAAGCTCGGAGGATCATCAGAGACTGGTGTTGGCTGTTCTCACTGCTACCGTCAGGCAGGCGATATCGCAGCATCAGGACCCGCACCAGCCGACTTCATGATAGCCTCTTCCCCCAAGCAATCAGACTTTTGAACTCTTGATCTCCCACGATCAAAATACATCAGCACTGCACTTTATTACTCTTATATCTCACACCGGACTGTCATAAATTATATTATTATTATATTATATTCTCTCTTAACAACTTACTATCAACCGACAGCCTGAATGTCAATACAGTACAATTCAACCTACTGTACATTCTATATATACTATATATACTTTTTTTTTATTGAATAATGTGTATCTATATCGTGTGTATTGTATACTGTACAGTGTATGTTATTATTGTATATTGTGTTGTGTGTAATTATGTGTATATTAGACTTTAAATTGTGTTGTTAATCTGATGTTTATTGTAAATTGGTATATGTCTCATCACTGTCACGACTGCTATGTGGCTCGGAACTGCACCCAAGAATTTCACACACCATTGCACTTGTGTATATGGCTGTGTGACAATAAAAGTGATTTGATTTTGATTTATTATTTTGGGCCACCTTTCTAAGTGCTGACTCAATCTGACTTTTTTTAAAATCATGACCGATTATAACAACCTCTTTTATTAGGTAGTATTTACCTGAAGAAAATTACATGCCATCCATTTTTTTATGTCTCCTACACACTTGAAGAACATTTAAATTAGTCAAATCATGGGATTTGTAATGAACTGGCCATGGAGACAGTGTTAGGATCCATGTGCTGGAAGTTTATTATGAACACAAGCAAGTAATCCAAATCAGCAGACAAATAGAGGTAGTCGTTAAGCAAGCGGTATAATCCAATAAACCAAAAAGACAGTCCAACAAGGCAAACAAAACAAAGGGGTATCCAAAAGGCGGTAAATCCAGGAAAGCAGGCAATGGTCATAACGTGAAAACAATCAGCAAAGGCAATGGAAAAACGCTTGGTAAGGCAGGGTAAACTGGCAATACTTCGCAAAGTCTGAATGGAACAGCATGGTATTTATATAGTTTAAACAGGAAGTCACCAAAGAAGAAACGGTACAGAGTTAGTATTCAGTGGTTGGTAGGAGGGGTAACAACCTCGGATGTTACAGAATTCAATGACAAACACAACTGCAAGTTGTCTGCATAGCAATGAAAATGAATGTTGTATTTACGAGTCACAAAACCAAGCAGTAATATATATAGTGAAAACAATATTGGCCCTAAAAGGGATCCTTGCAGAACACCACAATTAACTTTTGAAGAGGAGGACATCTCATCTCCAACAGACACTACAAATTTCCTATTCGTCATGTAGGAAACAAACCAGTCTAAAGCCACCCCAGATATTCCAACCCATCTTTTCAATGTTTCGATTAAAACTGAATGATCAACTGTATCAAATGCTGCAGTTAAATCAAACAACACTAAAATGGAGCACTCTCCAGCATCCTCTGCCATCAGTAAGTCATTTGTCACCATAAGAAGGGCACTTTCTGTCCTGTGGATTTTTCTAAAACCTGACTGAAATTTCTCAAAAATATTGTTATCCTTCACTACCTCCAACAGTTCCAAACTACTGCTTTCTCTATTATTTTTTAGATGAAAGATATTTTTGAGATTGGCCTATAGTTATTTGCAACCAAAGGATCTAATGAGGGTTTCTTCAGAAGCAGTTGAATTATCACAGTCTTTAACTCCTCTGGATCACACCCTGACACAAGCGAGCTATTTTCTATAGACAACAAAGAAGGGCCTAAAGTCCCAATAACTTCCTTGAAAAGTCTTAAAGGAACAACATCTGTATGGCAACTAGATGGTTTCAGTTGATGTGCAGTTTTATAAAGATCCTGCTCTGAAATAGGTGAGAAATAATCCAACGAAATCTCCCTACAACCCGATTGTTCCACACATTGTAATGGAGGAATAATTGATGCCCTTATATTAGAGACTTTATTAACAAAAAAATATAAAAACATGTTACAATCTATCAGACAACAAGTGCACTAGACACAGGGTTAATCATATTATTAATTGTATTGAATAAAAACATGGCGTTATGGCATTTAGTAGGTATTAATTCAGAAAAATATACAGTTCTAGCAGCTTTAATCATCTTATTGTACAGCACTAAGAGATTTCAAAGGAAGAAAAATCCACAAACACTTTGCTCAGTGCAGATAAAACAATCTTTAGAAACCAGTGCAGTACCTCCTCCACAACCATTTGGCCTAGTCTTACTAAAATTATTTTATTGTGGTGGACACACTTCTCGAAGTTGGCTATGCTCTTCCTTATTTAACCAGGTTTCTGTTAGAAATCTAAATCCAAGTATGCAATAAAAGTATTTAGAATAAACATTTTATTTTACAAGGATCTGACATTTATAAGAGACATCTTTGCGGTGACTCCTGGCAAAGATTAATTAAAAGAAGTATTAACCGTTATAAGATTATTAAAATTTACTGACCTTTATTTAGTAAATACTGGCCTGTCATAAGTAACAACACAATAGATCCCCAGAAAAGTCCAAATTAAACACAAAATCAATATTACTAGCTGTCCACCACCCGGAGAAACAGTCACTGAGTACTAACAGTCTGCTAAAAAGTTCACTGCTTCTCCTAAGCACCAGAGACGATAATCCTTGCGTCAGTGGAGACACCACGAGCCGTATCCACTGAAGTAGTAAAGTCTTTCTTGAGAATCTCCGACTGTTGGTGACAAATGTCATTTACACCGACATGAAAGACCACAGTGCTAATGTTCTTGTGTTTCATTAAAACCGAAGCAACTTGTTTTGTCACATCAGTGACCCAAGCCTGAGATTTACAGGTGGGGAAAACTGGTGGTGGAGGAGATATAATCCAATTTTTGTGGCTGCACTGGAATATCCGTGGACCCTTCGGTGAGGGTACAGGTGTAAAAGATATTTGAGCTGACCTTGTTCGAACTGTGGCACGCTGCGGAGACATCGCTTTTGGAAATATCCCCTGGGTAATTATGCCATCATTAGGGCCTTGGACAGGTGTACTCTGAACCCACAGGCTTTTTCCCAGACAGCCTCAAGCAGTTTTTCTTCTCTAGCAATTTGGACTGCCTCTTCAGTAGCTCATGAATTTGATTCCACATCCAAGTTATAAACCTGGCGATTGTGTTAGGGGAAGCCCAGCCTGCAGCCAGACAGATGTCTTCTAAGGACACACCCTTCACTCATGCCCAGGAGGAGGCCACACTCTTGATGGAATGAGCCTCAACACCCATGGGACACTGTATGCCTTGCGATTCATAAGCAAGTGCAATGGCGTACACAGTCCAGTGGGAAATTATTTTCTGAATACGCCACACCCTTTCAATGGACTCCAAAGCATACAAAGAGCTATTCAGCCTGAATTGACTTGTTGGGTCAATGTAAATGTGTAATGCCCTCACAGGGAAATGCATGTGCAGTCTTTCAGCCTCATCTGACTCAAATGGAAGAGAAGAGAACGCTTGCAGGGAAACCACTAGAGCCCTAAAGGGAGTGACAAGGCCTGAAAGGAATTGTTTTACTATTGATCTCCACTTTCACTTTCACATTCTTCTTCTTCTCCAAAGTAATTTCCCATGGCAGAGTATCCAACAGCTCTACCAGCTCTAGGAATTGCCTGTTGGGCCACTGCAGTGCAACCAGCAGCACAGTTTCCCTGTCTTCCTGGATCTTGCACAACACTTGGTGTAGAAATTGGATGGGAGGAAACACATATTTGAATTTCGCTGACCATGCGTCCAAGCCCAGCAGAGTCTGGGTCATCGGGTACCAGTGTCTTCCCAGCCTGTTCGCCAACTTTTCATCTGGCCACATACCTAGCACGGTTAAACAAAGGCGCATCAACAGGAGACATAAACAACCATGTCGCCACATTTTATGAGGGACTCTCGAGTTGACCCAACATTGGAGATGCATTGGAGAGGTCTCATATGTAATAAGCCCAGATGGGTTACAGCAGCCACAGCAGCCATGAAACCCAAAACCCACTGGAACTGTCGCAGCATTAGCGCTAACCCCAGCTTGAAACTCGTTGAGTTTCCAGAGGATAAATTGAGTGCGTTCATCAGTCAGATGCACCGACATGGCAGTTGAATTTCATGCCAAAGAATGGCCTGTGGCAAGGCACTAATAATACATGAAAGTACGCATCTTTCAGATATTTTCAGATTCGTAGTCCAGTATAGGCCGCAACCCACTGTCCTTCTTGGTGATTTTCCAGAAAATAGCGGCTTTATAAGCCTTTCTGTGCATCACATCTTTGGAGAGGAGACATTCGTGATGGTGGTGGAGAGGACGCCATTAAAGTGAGGCAGGCACCTTGCGAACTGAAGCACATTGTTGTGTATGACTGTGTTCAGTAACCAGCTGGAGATCATAACATCCTCGCCTGTGACCTCCAGGGTCCGATCGCCACCCACCCTCGGGGGCAGTCTCTCAGCATAACCGCGTTTTTCAGTTCAAGCTAGAAATTTGCTTATTTTTGTGTGTAATTTTGTGCCTCATGCAACTGCAATAGGGTTTGAAAGCTTTACTGGAAAGTGACAAACATGACATGGAGCCAACAGCAACATAACCATTGGGCTCACAATGAATGTGTTCTCGTTCCTGGTTCGCCATGGCGTACATGTTGTTGTGTTGCTACATGGCAGTCTTCTGGAACATCACTAACAACAGCAAGACGGGCAATGAAGTGACCAGCATCTCGCTATAAACCAGGAGGATATTATGGTAAGCATCTCACCTGAGTCTTAGTAATGAAAGCCCAGTGACAAAATATCCCTGACATCATCATCACTGCCTAACATAGACGATAGCAGCACGCTGAAGTGAGCTGCAAATCGCCCTGGGTGTACTGAACAGGCGAAACCGCTTGAGATGGAGAAGAAGAGAGACGCAAGGCTCAAGCCTGCAACAAATCATCATCAAACTCTCCATGCTCTATATACTGTCCTCAATAGATATAGGGAGGAAAGGGGACCAGTGTCAGCTTTCCAATAAAGCAAGTCGAGAGCGAAGCATTTTAAGTGTCATGCGCTCGCAATGAACACAATCAATCTCAGCGAGCGCTGTGTCAGGTAGGGCTCAGCCCAGGCAATAAGCAGTGCTCATACTGAATGGGCAAAGTTGCTTGATATGGAGAAGAGCATGCAAGGTTTGGGCCATTGACAGAATGACCTCCTAAAATCATCGCACTGTATATCCCCATCTCACACGACTCTAGAGGGATGGCTTCGGCTTTCAGAACGAACGTCAGCCGAGACTGAAGGGTCTCAAGTTTCATGCGTTCACAGTGAATGCAATCAGTCTCATGAAGGGCCGCTTATAAAACAGTGCTCGTGCCCATCAGACAGAGGGATATATCTCTTGTTTTCATGTGCTTGTGAAAACATATGCAAAACTGTGTCTTTGTAAAGACACTATTATATGCAAAAGGCTCAAGAAAAACACACAATGAAACTCAATGTAAACAATGCAAAGATAGAAGTGTTCAAAGGATACGCTGTCTGTCAGAGCTCACAGGGAGAAAAAAGATAATCTACCCACTGTAAGGTGTCAGATCCAAACGACGAAGAGTTCCAGAGCGCGAGAGATGTACCCTCGACCCTGAAGAGGAAAATTCTGGTGTTGTGGCATTGTGGTTTATATGCCCACAATGACGCATGCATGGGGCAGAACGCTGAGTGCCACCTTCCAATTGAAATTGGTGTGATTTTATAGGGTTTCAAAGATCATCACTCCTGACAAGAGCTTCCATAGCATCAGCTACTGACGCAGCATCAAAATGACTGCCTTGAAAGGGAATCTGGACTGTTTTGAGACTTAACATGAATTCATCTATATTTATTCTAACAAAGAATGTTTTAGGTTTAATACAAGTTCATCTCTGTTGACTGTGTTTGTGGCATAGTGTTGATTACCACAGAAAATAATTTAAACTTATCTCACTTTTTCTAAAGAAAAAATGTAAGGCACAGTAAGTTGCAAGGCAAGTTTATTTATATAGCACATTTCATACACAATGGCAATTCAAAGTGCTTTACATATACATTTTAAAGAAAATACAAGATACATAAAAATTAAAACCAATTAAGAACATGAAATAAGAATAAAAAGTAATACACACATTGAGAAAAAGTTATATAAAAATAAAATAAAAAGAATAAAATAGTATAAAAATCAGAAGAACAGGTATTAAGAGTGCGAACTGAAAAAGTAGAGAACATGAAATGATCCAAATCATTATTGAATTTCTTTTCCTTTAATTTTAGTCTCAAAGGCAGATCTCAGTGTACCCATGAGCAACCAAGAATTATTAAGAATATTAAGAAAGTAAACATGTCTAGTGCAAAAGAAATAAATAAATACACACTGTTTCAAAAGTATTGCCTTTATACTTAATGAAAATCTTTGACTATTAGTGAGTATTTTAGGAAAATCCTGCTGAAGTTTCAGACATTTGACACTTTTTGACTTTGAGTTGCTAATTTGTGGGCTGGACTCAGCATTTGTTGAGATATATAACAGACTAATTGCTGTTCACCTGGCAGGACAAGCTCTTGGTCTGTCAGAGGAAAACAGCTACGGTTTAGTTTGTTTGCTGGGCTTGTACTGTGATTCTGGACTTAGTAACAACTATTGTTAGCCAGGAGATTGCACTGCACTTCAGTGACATAATTAGTATTAAGGTAAATCTTTTACTATTAGTGAGTATTTTAGGGCAATCCTGCAGAAGTTTCAGGCAGGTTCACCTCAGAGGCCAAACACGGAGCTGCAGACAGTCTGGAACTGGGTGCCAAATCTGACCTAAAATAATTGTTGTCCCTGTGCTAAGGGGCGCTGAACAGATCGTGTTGTGGCTGGTTCCTGGGAACAGTACCTGAGTGTGTTAAAGGCTAAGAGCAGTCCAGATCTCACTGCGTAGGGGGCTGCCAGTATTGAAAGTGGGATGGAATTCTCCTAAGATCAGCAAACTGCTGCCTGCTCTGGTTCACCTGGACACTGCGTTCCCATGTCTGTTGCACCACTGGACCAAAGTGCTGGCCTGGAACTACTGGGAGGTTTCAAAGTGCTTCTCTGCAGATCCTCTCAAGCTCTGTCAGGTTGGATGGGGACCGTCGGTGGACAGCCATTTTCAAATCTCTCCAAAGATGTTTGATTGGGTTCTGGGCTCTGGCTGGGCCACTCAAGGACATTCACAGAGTTGTCCCTAAGCCACTCATGCATTTTCTTGGCTGTGTGCTTAGGGTCATTGTCCTGTTGGAAGGTGAACCTTCGGCCCAGTCTAAGTCCTGAGCGCTCTGGACCATTAAGGATATCTTTATATTTGCTGCGTTCAGCTTTCCTTCAACCCTGACCAGTCCCCCAGTTCCTGCCACTGAAAACACCCCCACAACATGATGCTACCACCATGCTTCACCGTTGGGATGATATTGCGCAGGTGATGAGCAGTGCCTGGTTTCCTCCAGACATGATACTTGGAAATGAGGCCAAACAGTTCAATCTTCATTTCATCAGACCAGAGACTCTTGTTTCTCACAGTCTGAGAGTCCTTTAGGTGCTTTTTTATGTGTCTTGCACTGGGGAGAGGCTTCAATCTGGTCACTTTGCCATAAACCCCTGATCAGTGGAGAGTTGCAGTGATGGTTGTCCTTCTGCAAGTTTCTCCCATCTCTACACATGATCTCTGGAGCTCAACCAGAGTGACCATTGGGTTCTTGGTCACCTCTCTTATCAAGGCCCTTCTCCCCCAATTGCTCACTTTGGCTGGGCGGCCAGCTCTAGGAAGAGTCCTGGTTGTTCCAAACTTCTTCTATTTAAGAATTATGGAGGCCACCCTTGGGAACCTTCAATGCAGCCAAAAATTGTTTGCAGTCTTCCGCAGATCTGTGCCTTGACACAGTCCTGTCTAATGGCTTGGTTTTTTCTCTGATATGCATTTTCAGCTGTGAGATCTTATATGGAGTGGAGTGGTGGTGGCATAGTGGACTAAACCACTGAACTGGTGAGCAGAAGGTTGTTGGTTCGATCCCCACAACCACCACCATTGTGTCCTTGAGCAAGGCAATTAACTCCAGGTTGCTCCAGGGGGATTGTCCCTGTAATAAGGGCACTGTAAATCGCTTTGGATAAAAGCGTCTGCCAAATGCATAAATGTAAATGTTATATAGACAGGTGTGTGCCTTTCCAAATCATGTCCAATCAGTGGACTCCAGCCACAGGTCAAAGTGTAGAAATATCTCAAAGATGATCTAGAGCAGGGGTTTTCAAATTGGGTGAAAGTGAGCCTCCCCCTAGAGAACCTGAAGACAGCCACCCCAACACCTCCACAACCACTACTTAGGCTATTATTATTGGTACTACTAGGCTACTGCTATAAGTAGTAGTAGTAATGCTATTATTAGTATTGCTTTTAGGCTATGTTAATCAATATACATAATTTTTTTTATTAAGATAAACTTTTTTATTAAGCTATCAACATTACATTTTAAATTCAGTTTCATTTTGAAATAGGTTATATTTTTTTTAAAACATTTCAAACACGTTTGTCTTTCTTTTTAAAACATATTGTGAACACATACTTTACAACACATTTTTACCACATTCAAGCAACTGGGAAACTGTAAAAAATTAGCCTTCTAAACAGAATCCTCCACAGTCAAAAAACTAAACAAAGTATTCTCAACAGCCCTATAAACAAAGAGCCAACAAAATCAGACACAGAACGAAATCAGCACGATGGACAGCTCTATTTTCTGATCACTGAACAGATAACCCTCGACGGTCAAATAAATAAACTGGAAACATGTTCATTAACAGCCACAGGCTACTAACGTTATCTCAATTGAATAAGAGCTATTTTGGAGATTTTAGGCTAATTAAGCCAATTCAACTTTGAAAACATCAACATCAACATCAGACATCAAACATCAGCAAGATGGACAGTGCTGTTTTGTCACAGTATCAAATGTGTAAAAATCACTTCCATATAGGCAAAAAAAAAAAAAAAATCTGATTGCCTATTTTGCTTCTCATTTTCACCGCCCCTACATCAGTGGGAACAATGATTCCGACTTTTTGATGTGCACAGGTGATCGATGCGGGGCTGCATGGTAGAAAGGAATAAACGTAAATCGTCCTCCACCTGCAGCCTTGATCAGTATTTGCTTTTAAGCAGGGTCAAAGTGGAAAACCCGCACTGACATAAGTGGAGGTGAAGGGAATCTGCCTCCTCTCCTGTAGACTTTTGTATTGTAGACACTACAAAGCGATCCATTTTGCAACACGCATATGCATAACACGCACTTTAACACACAAGCTAGCAGGACAGATGTGTACAGAGGTGAACCGTTATGGGTTTTTTTCCCCGCGCTGCACCTCCCCTGGGGCTCTCTGGCGCCCCCCAGGGGAGGCGCGCCTCACCAATTGAAAACCTCTGATCTAGAGAAATGGGATGCACCTGAGCTAAATTTCAAGTGTCATAGCAAAGGGTCTGAATACTTATGTCAATGTGATATTTGAGGGGTTTATTTTTTACACATTTGCAAAGTTATCAAAAATCTGTTTTTGCTTTGTCAATATGGGGCATGGATTGTAGATTGATGTGAAAAAAATAAAAATTATTTAAAGCATATTAGTATAAGGCTGCAACGTAATAAAATGTGAAAAAATTAAGGGTTCAGAATACTTTCTGAATGCACTGTAAATGCAATTGCTTGCAGTTAAGCATCATATAGGCTTTTGGCTGAAGGATCACCCCCCCCCCCAAGGACTGAAGGGACTAAGGCAGCACTAGCATGAGATGGGAGAGTGAATTTCCAATGTGACCCATGCATGCTACTGTGTTATAGGCCTGAATGAGGAGATCATCCGTAATTCAGCATTGAGGCCATGGGCAGTTTTGGGCCTCATGTATTCAGATGGAAGACAAAGGCAGGCCTAACACAGTCGTAAAACCTAACTCAGGCCCACATAACAAGTCATAAATCTTACTGATAAAAACCGCGCCAAAATCAAACAAAGGGAGTCCAAAACAGACTACAAATCCCATGAAGCCTTGCTCACTAAATGATCTAACTCTCAACTCCTATTGGATGAGGCACACAACAGAACGCACCTCAACCATGACATCATCAGGAGTAGAAATACCTCTGGAATGCTTCCGGGATTTGCCTTCAGCAACTTTCATCGCTCATCGCTGCTCTCAGGTGTAGCCTCGTGGCACAAGGAAGTAACATCTGACTTGAAACTGTGGCCATACAATCTCCATCTCGCTGGACGAATTGAGATTACTCTGTGTTCCACCGAACACTCTAACGGATCCAAAGGAGACCGCTGAGCAGTCCACATCTTCATCCGTTTGTCTGCAGAAGTGAAGAGATAAAAGATTTCTTTTGCATCTTCAATCAAGTCGATGTTGCTGATTTCTCTGGCAGCCCGCCGACAATCAGCAGCCGTACCGCCTGCTAACAGAATGAGGAAACAGCCTCCCGTCATCACCCGAGCCTCAAGGAGGAGTTAAAGGACAGATGAACACACATTCTACCTGTATCCTCACACGATTCAATTAAGAGGTTTACGTCTGGGCAGAGATAGAATATTATAGTGTGTTATTCTTGTGTATCAAGATTATTGCTTGTACAGTTTACGGACCGCCATGTCCGCTCATTGCGATTAATACTCAAGGTATTAATTATCACGAATGAGATTTGCTGTGTTGTAGTCCAACCACATTGGACTGTTGTGCATTTCCACCATCACGGGTGAGACCGGCACACCGAGTTTATCCATTAAAGAATCAAAGACCACGGGACGGTTTACGAGCCATCCACTGCGTCTCTGAGTGATAAACTAACAGCTGCTTTCTCTCCCACGATCACGAAACCTTTGGGGCTTTGGGGCCGTCACTTAATTCTCTCTCTCTCTCGTACTAACCACACACACACACACACACGCACGCGACCCTTCAAAAACATTCTCGCACACATTTTTGGCTAGTAGATAGCTTCGTGATAAAGTTCAGCTTTGTCCCTAAGCTATCATACAAGCAGATACATGCGGTAAACTGGTAGACACCATTTGACTGGTTTCTCTCCGCCCATATTCTCTGGTCGGAAGTCTCGCATGACACACTCTCCACGAGAGTCACGTCCGCCATTTTGTGCGCGTCCCTCCTTACACACACACACACACACACCTTATGTGTTATAGGATTATTTTGGTTTCCATATCTAATCATATCACTGTTTAGTTTGTAGTTGTAAGTCGGAAGTTTATTGACTGCATTGTATTAATTATTAATTGATATTACTGCATAAATAAACTTTGTTATATTACAAAGAGAAGTGTTTTGGTTTGTTTCGCATACACCTGTGTCATGCTGATGGGATGTCAGTGCTCGGATTCAAGCCTTCATTCATTGTTTTTTTTTTTTCCGAAAATCGATATTCTTCGGATGTCGATTTTCCTAAGAAAACAATCTAATATTGAGACTGTTATACTATCTGGTTATTAGTCCTTGATTCCAGGGTGGTGCCCCGGCAATATTAATTCTTATTAATATTCTATTGATTTTTGATAATTGATAATTATCTTTGATGATTGTTGAATTTGAAGGATCAATAAGCTAGTGTTAATTTTAATTAATGTTTCATCGATGTAAATGATTAGTGATTATCTTTGATAATTGTTGATTTAAAGGATTAAAAAAGCTAACATTGATTCTCATCAATGTTCTGTTGATTTTAATAATTATTAATTATCTTTGATAATTATTAATTATTGCTAATAACCCAACCCGCTCCTAAACATAGCGCACTACATTTACTGGAGCCCCATATGAGGTTTTAATGAGTTAGATTCAATTAATTAATTGAAATATTAACTCATAACTAAAGAAATAATCACCAATTATTTCTGATAGTAACACTGATCAAAACAACCAGTAAAGCCCTACAGCAGTGAGCATTAGGCTTCAAGGCCTTCTCTGGAGAGACAACAAAAGAGGCAATAAGCCACTTTAGGCATCTGACCCAAGCCATAAGCATCTGCCTCCTGCATTGTAACCAAAGCCCTGCTTGCACTAGTGTGGAATGTAAGGGACTTAGGATTTTCCCAGCACTTCTGCAGCTCCTCAATATAGTCCTTGGATGGAGGAACACTAAGAGCAGAGGGTTGCGAAGCTCTTCTGAAAAAAGCACTAGTGGGGGTTGCCACTGTAGGGGCTGTGTTGAGATTTAAGCGTGCCAATGCAGCACGGAGAGCTTGCTTCACCACATCCTGATCTGACTCTAACCCCTCTGCGGACCCATGCGCAATGTCCTGGGAGCCATCAGGGGAGAGGTGAGAGTGGAGATCAGAAAAGATCTCCTCCTCTTCCTCCTCATGGAACTGGCCATGGGAAGCCATCATCGACAGAACGGAGTAGCAGTGCTGCTCCCTCCCTCTCTCTCAGTCTCTCTTTCTCTTGCTCGCTTGCTCACTTACACACGTGCATGCAGGACGAGATTTTTAACATGTCATTTGCACTCTTTGTATGACAGAATTCAATAATCATCAAAGCTCAACCCACAACTGTTTAAAGTTTTTAGAAAGTTGCCAGTCATACACAAGTGAGTCAGACACTTGTAGATGCGTGAGACAAACAGTAAAGTATTTTTTATTTGTATAGTGCTTTTCACAACTCACATCGTTTCAAAGCAGCTTTACAGAAAATTATGCTGTAACGTCTGTAATGTGTTAGAGTCATAATTGTGCTGTTTGATAAAACATGATTGTAGATTACGCCTTAAAACTTATTTTAAATAATATTAGTATTTAGACCCTCAGTGAGCAAGCCAAAGGCGACTGTGGCAAGGAACACAAAACTCTGTAAGATGTTGGTTACTGGAGAAAAATTAGCCAGGTCGCCTCTGGCTAAATAGCATGAATATAATGCCAAAATTAGTTATTTATGTGTAGTACAAGTCATGAGTTAAATTAGTAAAGTGAGAAAATATTGGTGGCCAGTGTTTAAACTAAATGATTTTGTATGAACTGTAATTGTGATTAATGACTAAAAGTCTTTGAATTCCATCCTGAATTAACTGCGTAAGTGCACCCAGATGCATTGCCCTTTGTTATTTTGCTGATGAAGGCTTTAGTTGGCAATTAAATTGTCTATGTATTCCATTTTAAGAGAGCGTAGTCCATCCTTTGACCAAGGTGATGCCGGCAGAGGTCAGAAAGGTGCATCGCCGTTCGACTGGATGCTTGTGGCAGTTAATTTAACAGCTGAAAACCAGCCATTACGATGTTAGTAATGAAGTCAACAAGGGGCAGGCTGTCACAGTCCAAAGGGACCATCTCCTTCACCGAAGCATTCAGTCCAAGCCAGACATACTAACATGTTAAACAAACAGGCAAACTAACAAGAACCAACAAAGACTAAGGGAAACATGAGGGCTGTATATACAAACATGGGTGATGACAAAACACAGAACACCTGGGAACAAAGATGGGGAACAGATGAGTGTAATCAACAGGTGCATCATGGGAAGTGTAGTCTAATAGACAAAATATAATGGGAAGGAGATGGGACAAACACAAGGGAGTTTGTGACAGGAGCATAGAAATGTAAGTGTAAAACAGTAGAAAAACCAGTCGTTTTATTGTTATCGTAATGGGAGAAAACAAGATGATAGTAGGTTGTTTTCGTGCCATCTTGCCATTATTATATTTTATTTTTTATTTTTTTCAAAATGTCATAAAATGTTTTTCTGTATAATTTTTCCATTTCCCCAGGCTTTGTTTTTCCTTCTTTCACAAGTTGTGTCTAATGGGAAATACCTGAAAAAATATATTTAAAATGTTAATTATTTAAAAGTATTATTATTTATAATGATTCTAATATATTTATTATATGTTGGCCTATTTATAAATATATTTTGCTGCCTGCCTTTTTAAAATCAATTACACTCCCAAATTTATTTTCTTTTCAAAATAAAATAAAAACTCAACTTTTAAATTTTTTGTGGGACAGTTGAGGGTAAAGAAGGACAGGGGGTGGTTTCAGTTTTTAAAACTCTAGCAAAAGTAAAAAAATAAATAAATAAATAAAAATTAATGATGAATCTTTTTTTTTTTTTTTTTTTTTTTTTACATCAGTGGAGCTATAATAAAGCAATTTGTTCAGTGTTTTATGGAATTGTATGCCTCTCACGTTTTGTTTGTTTTTCATAATGGAATTATATTTTATTTTTCTCTCTCTCTCTAGCTCATAGAGGAGGCAGGACTATGTTGGTTCCTTGCGATACAGAGTACCCAGCATTCGTGTCAGAACGCACCATTAAAGAAACGGTGGGGAATATTGACTGTGAGGGATGTGTCAAGTACGTGCAATGCTCACACAAACAATTACACATGCATGCACATGTAAACACAGAACAGAAGAACAGATCAAACTACAAGATCATACATCCTTCAATATAGTCTGTGTGTATTACATTTTTATTTTGCAGTGCCTGTACACACTCCTCACATAACACACAGAGAGCACATGCACTTCAACACTTCAACAACAGAATTAAACAGTAGCACAGGAATATGTAGAGGATGTGTTTACAGCAGGGGTATTCAATTAAAGTTTCAAGAGGTCTGGTCTCTACATTTCCTTCCCAGCACAGGTCTGGAAAATAATAACTTGCATGGTGTCAGTATGGCTTTGAAATTATTTTTTGTTATTATTTTTTTTTTTTATTTAGGAGTAGTTATTATAACTTTCCCTGTTGGCAGCAATAGTACTTCGTAAAAGAAAAAAAATCTTCAGAGATGAGGACATTGGGGGCAAAGCAGTGCAGTCTGAGAGATCTTTTCTATTATCTGTTAGGCTAATATATTTCATAGAATTCATCAAGTCGAGGGCACTTGGATATAATATTACAAGATCAGATGAACATTTGTTTGAAGCTGAGTCCAGTTTTTGTGTTCCAATGTTTTTACATTCTGATTATATATAATTTTTATTTTAGCATTCAGATACTTATGTATGGATCATAGGAGTACTTTTGACTGAGAAAAAAAATACTGTAAAGAGAAATTTTAGAAAATGTAAAAGTCTGAATGGACCATTTTTATATTTTCCTTGAGAATTTAGTAACAATAAACTAACAAGTTGTACATCTTATTAATAATATTTGCTTAAGTTAATTATAAATGGGCTGACTATAAATAATAGGAACGTTCTCATCATAAGCAGAGAACTGGCCAGGCTAACTAACAATTTCTATTAATTATAACTATTAATCAGTGATGAATACATTTCGGAAAAATTTTCACAAAATTAGAACAAAAAACTGTTTGTCATGAAAGGCACGTACATTCTGATTAATAAAGCTAAATTTAGACGGAAAAAGACAAGTTAGTTGATTTAAATACATTATACACCCAGACCTTAATATGGAATATTCCTTCCAACGGAGCATTTAAAGCTTAAGTTACCACCTTCATGTTCAAAGCACCCAGAATCATTAATGAAACAAAAAGAAAAAGCTGGAAAAAATATGCATCAAGTTTAACATTATATGCACCAAAAAAGAAAGTATGGGACATAATCCGAAAGATGAAGGGCAAAGAAGGTGGATCACAAATACGACATATTAAGAGTCAAGGCACTTTATTAACTACAAAACAAGAAATTACTAACAAGCACGCAGAGACTTTTGAGAGGAACTCTTCACTAGAAAACTGTCTCCCTGAGTTCCAAGAAATAAACATACAACAGGAACAGAACCAACTTGACTTTTCTTCTGATAACACAGAGCCATACAACCAGCCCTTTATAATGGAAGAGCTTCTTAAAGCTTTAAAGAACTCAAATGATACTGCTGTTGGACCAGATAAAGTTCATTACCAGTTCCTAAAGCATTTACCTCATAATGTATTATTAATAATTTTGGACAATTTTAACACCATTTGGAAATCAGAAGAAATACCATCCTATTGGAAAGAAGCAACAGTCATACCCATACCTAAACTGGGCAAAGATCATACAGACTCAAACAATTAACGCCCTATAGCCCTCACCAGCTGCCTATGTAAAACCATGGAAAGAATGGTCAATGACTGGCTTGTGTGGATGCTAGAGAAAGACCATAAGATCAGTGATTACCAATGTGGTTTCAGACCACTTTAGGTAGGAAGAAGCACTTTAGACCATCTCATAAGACTGGAATCATTTGTACATAATGGTTTTATAAAAAAAAGAGCATGCGGTGGCAATTTTCTTTGATCTAGAAAAGGCTTATGATACTACTTGGAGATTTGGCATTTTAAAAGATCTGTATGAAATGGGTTTTAGAGGGTACTTACCCATTTTCCTTTCAAATTTTTTATCGAATAGACTTTTTCGGGTCCGAATAGGAACTACTTTGTCAAATATACACACACGAGAATTAGATGTGCCTCAGGGAATTATCCTTTGAGTTACCTTTTCAGTATTAAAATTAACAGTATTGCAAATGTTATCGGGTCAAATGTATTCTGTAGTCTGTATGTCGACAATTTGTGCATCTGCTACAGGGGGAAAAATATGATTTTACTGAAAGGCAATTACAGCTGTGTATAAACAAAATATATGATTGGTCAGTTAGAAATGGATTTAAATTCTCCAAATCAAAAACTGTCTGTATGCATTTCTGCTTGCTGCGATCTCTACATCTGGACCCAGAGCTCTTCATGGAGAGCCGGTGTCACCTATAAAAGTCACAAAAGAGAAGTTTTTAGGGCTAGCTTTGAACAATAAACTTTTTTTTTTTATCCCACATATAAAACTGTTAAGAAACAAATGCCTAAAAAAAAATGAACATCATAAAGGTACTGGCTAAAACAAAATGGGGTGCAGATTGCACTACACTTCTATGTCTCTACAGAACGCTGGTGTGATCCCAAATGGACTATGGGAGCATAGTTTACAGATCTGCCAGGAAATCTTACATTAAAATGCTGGATACTGTACACCATATAGGATTATGACTTTCTTTAGGAGCATTCAGGACTTCACCCGTTCAAAGTTTGTATATTGAAGCAAAGGAGCTATCACTTGACAACAGGTGCTTGAAACTTGCTCTTTAGTATGCAGTTAAGATGAAAACAAACCAATGCAATCCAGCTTACTCTTCAGGTTTCCACTCTCAACATCCAGATTTGTATGAAGCCAGACCCAAGTATATTAGTCCTTTTGGCATCCATATAAAACCCCACTTGGAGAACATGGACATTAATCTAGACATACTAACACAAACCCATCTATGCCCTATTCCTCCCTGGAATCTAAGAAAATTAAACATCATGTTGAATTTGGCCCAGCAAAAGAAGACAATGATCCATCCAAATAAACACAAACAGGAATTTATAGAAATGAGATATAATTTTCCGCTTCATAAACCTGTGTACACAGATGGATCCAAAACAGAGAATAGTGTATCTGCAGCTGCAGTATTTGGACAAAAGATCTTTAGTATCTGTATTCCAGGAGAAAGCTCAATTTTTACAGCTGAGGCCCGTGCTTTACTCTTGGATTTAGAGCAGATAGAGAGCACAACAACAGAATTGTTTTAATTTGTACAGATTCCAAATTTTGCCTCCAAGCAACCCCATAATTGTTAATATAATAGCAAAACTGAATCTCTTAAAAGAAAAATATTTTAATTTTGTTTTCTGCTAGATTCTGGGTCATATGGGACTGTTTGGTAATGAACAGGCAGATACTGCTGCAAATAAAGCGCTCACTCTGAGAATTACAGACTGTCAAGTCCCACCATCAGATCTCAAACCTGTACTAAATATGTGTATATATAAAAAGTGGTAAATTGAATGGAACAATTGCATCCATAATAAGTTGTATGAAGTCAACCCAATTATAAATGAAAGATCTTTCACAAGTTTACCTTTTGAGTGTAGATATGACCAGACTGTTTACACAAGATGCCGTATTGGTCATTCCAGATTTACTCATATGATTTTATTGAAAGGTAAAGTGCCAACAACATGTGATTTTTGTCAGACACCACTGTCTATAAAACACATTTTACTGGAATGTCCTACTTTTAATGCCCCTAGGCAATGTTTTTTAGTGGATGTTTTCAAAAATGTCTCACCAAGGAAAATTTAAATTTTTTTTATCAAATATTGAAAAGAAAGGTCTTATATAATGTTCTTTGTGTATATTACTGTATTATATACTAAATTGTGTATATTACCTTTTAAAACTACCTTGATGTGGCCATGAAAATAGCCAGTGATGCTGATATGGCAATAAAAATAAATAAATAAACCACCTTCATGTTTTTATCCCAACAGAACACACTCACTAACAGCAGAGAGCACAAGATGAGGACGCGTTCTTGCGTTCAAACACAGCTGGACGGAGTGCAACTCTGAATGCAGATGTGTTTTTTCTAAGTTTCAAACTGTTTTACTTGACACAGCATCCTAAAAACGCTGTTTATGATGCAACGCAACCAAAGCGAGACTCTCCAAAAGCGTCCGTTTGATGCATGTGTACGTAGACTCTAGGGATGTGCCCAAAGCCGAATACCTTATCTAGAAAGGCACAAGTAATGACTTCAAAATGAATGACAGAGTCATCCAATAATAGAAAAAATATTTGTTTGACCGATTATCCAAGAGGCACAAGGATAAAGTGACATTTTAAATAAACACATACAAAATTACAAAGAATTTATTAATCTATGCAGCCAATATTCCTAAAGTGTAAACCTTATGAATGAAAATGTGCACATTGTGATTTTAAATCGGATGGGCGCGGCCTCTGTTAATTTATATGCGTCATGGTGCTTATCAAGTGTAACATTAAGATAGACATCAAATACACTTTCCACTTCTTGAAATGTTCATGTTAATGTATCACATGATTCACATGTGATTCTCATGTATTTACAGTGCATCCGGAAAGTATTCACAGCGCTTCACTTTTTCCACATTTTGTTATGTTACAGCCTTATTCCAAAATGAATTAAATTCATTATTTTCCTCAAAATTCTACAAACAATACCCCATAATGACAATGTGAAAGAAGTTTGTTTGAAATCTTTGCAAATTTATTAAAAATAAAAAACGAAAAAAATCACATGTACATAAGTATTCACAGCCATTGCCATGACACTCAAAATTGAGCTTAGGTGCATCCTGTTTCCACTGATCATCCTTGAGATGTTTCTACAACTTGATTGAAGTCCACCTGTGGTAAATTCAGTTGATTGGACATGATTTGGAAAGGCACACACCTGTCTATATAAGGTCCCACAGTTAACAGTGCATGTCAGAGCACAAACCAAGCCATGAAGTCCAAGGAATTGTCTGTAGACCTCCAAGACAGGATTGTATCGAGGCACAGATCTGGGGAATGGTACAGAAAAATTTCTGCAGCATTGAAGGTCCCAATGAGCACAGTGGCCTCCATCATCCGTAAATGGAAGAAATTTGGAACCACCAGGACTCTTCCTAGAGCTGGCCGCCTGGCCAAACTGAGCAATCGGGGGAGAAGGGCCTTAGTCAGGGAGGTGACCAAGAACCCGATGGTCACTCTGACAGAGCTCCAGCATTTCTCTGTGGAGAGAGGAGAAACTTCCAGAAGAACAACCATCTCTACAGCACTCCACCAATCAGGCCTGTATGGTAGAGTGGCCAGACGGAAGCCACTCCTCAGTAAAAGGAACATGACAGCCTGCCTGGAGTTTGCCAAAAGGCACCTGAAGGACTCTCAGACCATGAGAAACAAAGATTGAACACTTTGGCCTGAATGGCAAGCGTCATGTCTGGAGGAAACCAGGCACTACTCATCACCTGGCCAATACCATCCCCACAGTGAAGCATGGTGGTGGCAGTATCATGCTGTGGGGATGTTTTTCAGCGGCAGGAACTGGGAGACTAGTCAGGATCGAGGGAAAGATGAATGCAGCAATGTACAGAGACATCCTTGATGAAAACCTGCTCCAGAGCGCTCTGGACGTCAGACTGGGGCGAAGGTTCATCTTCCAACAGGACAATGACCCTAAGCACACAGCCAAGATAACAAAGGAGTGGCTCCGGGACAACTCTGTGAATGTCCTTGAGTGGCCCAGCCAGAGCCCAGACTTGAACCCGATCGAACATCTCTGGAGAGATCTGAAAATGGCTGTGCACTGACGCTCCCCATCCAACCTGATGGAGCATGAGAGGCCCTGCAAAGAAGAATAGGAGAAACTGCCCAAAAATAGGTGTGCCAAGCTTGTAGCATCATACTCAAAAAGACTTGAGGCTGTAAATGGTGCCAAAGGTGCTTCAACAAAGTATTGAGCAAAGGCTGTGAATACTTATGTACATGTGATTATTTATTTATTTATTTTTTTTTTCATTTTTTATTTTTAATACATTTGCAAAGATTTCAAACAAACTTCTTTCACATTGTCATTGTGGGGTATTGTTTGTTGAATTTTGAGGAAAATAATGAATTTAATCAATTTTGGAATAAGGCTGTAACATAACAAAATGTGGAAAAAGTGAAGCGCTGTGAATACTTTCTGGATGCACTGTATTTATAGCCTAAACCTGAGCGCGATGTCAAATTCCTGACCTGAAGTGATGATTTCACATCAGAGCCCATCTATCTGTCTTTTAAAGTTGACCAAATTTCAGTCCACATCAGCAATTAAGGAAATTATCTTAAGACTTTATTACAAAAAAAAAGTTACAATTCTCCATAAAGGTTTAAATTCTCCATAGAGTATTCATCTATTAGGAATATTCCTCCTTATGTAAAACGAAGAAACTGAAACATGCTCTGCTTATTCTTTAAACTGTGCTACCTCTAGTAAGGCGCTATATAAATGTAACATTATTATTATTATTATTATTATTATTTAATTAAATTATGGTGTCTTATCATAAAAATTCCTGATAGATTTACGGTACTTTCACCTGTTTGTAGGCTATATTGATTTGATTTTCATTTCTTTTAATGTTTGAATTTATTATTCACTGCAAAATGTGTGCTTGACATTTCACATTTTGCTTGACACCACCTGCCTTCAGAATGATGTTGTTATACATGAACAGACGAATGTAAATTCTGTTTCATGCAGATATTAATATCAGAAATACTAGGAGAAACCACAGTTAACAACATATTCCATAGTTAATGTAGCCTACAAATTCAGCGTCAACTGGTATAGTTGTATAATAATAATAATTATTATTATTATTAGGCTATTATTATGAAAAGGCATATACAAGGCAGATTTTATTAATAGAAACTGTAAATGTAAGAGTAACATTTCAAATTGGGCATTTCATTTAGTTCTGACGCACTTCCGGTTTAAGGAAATAAACACAATATTTCTTTCTAAAGCCACTTTTTGTATTGTGTAATCAATGCTTTACTCATCTGCCACAATAATGCAATGTATTTTAATTATCTAAATGATTGTTTTTATTGTATAAAAATAGTTATTTAGTCATTATATATTGTATTATTTTTATTTGGCAGGCCTTTCTCTGCAAATATTGATATATGTGATTAATTGTGATTAATAAATCGGCATAAGACATAATTAATTCAATTAAAAATATAAATTGATTGACAGCCCTAGATGTAACACAACATTTCTTTGCAGTAAAAAGCCGTTTACAATTTAGTATGCACATTTATGTAAGAAAGAACACAAATCCCAGTTCTATAATTATATATTATGATGATGTCTGTTAGATTTTGAATGCTGAACAATGTAAGTCAATGGGAGATGTTTAGGGATGCACCAATATGAAATTTCTGGGCCGATACGATAATCGATCATTTATAGCTCATTGTGGCCAGTACCGATAATTAAAAAAATAAATAAATACAAAATAATAATTTTAAATCCTTTAACTTGGAACTGCTAGCTAATTCATTAAAAGCTATTCGTTTAAAAAAAAAAATGTGTCATTTAAAAGCTTGGAATTTGGACTTGCTGCGATTTAAGGTTTGAACCAAAAATTTGCCTATGTTACAGATGTTTTCTGATTTAAATGACAAATAAATTAAAATAACTTGCATAAATTGTATGGTGCCCATTTATATGAGTGCTTACGATAATCCTGATGTAACGAGTGGCTGCTGACGCTGGCAGTGACAAAGACGATGATGTAGGAACCCAAGTGCAGTTTATTTCCAAACGTGAAATCCCAAAAACGTAAATCCAAACATGAACAAAACATAAACATGGACTTGACTTGACTTAGCATGACACATTACCAAACTCAACCAAAGTTACATTCAACAATACCTGACAATTGACAAAGGAAAACATGAGGCTTAAATACATGAACATGGGAGAACACATGACAAAGATAACCAATAAAAACTGAGAACTCTAAACAAGATAACGAGACAAACCAATGAAAACAAGACACGTGAACATGGAGGGAAAACATGAAATCACATGACAAGGGAACCACATGACATGAAACAGGAACTAGAAATAAACTTTTCAAAATAAAAGACATGAAAAACATGAATCAACAAAATACACATGACATATCCCCCCACTAAGGGGCGGCTCCCGATGCCCCAAAACATGAACACACACATTAAACATGACATAGTTCCGAATTTCTGTAGGGAGCTGGGGGGGGGTCTTGAGGCGTGGGGAGTGGCCTGGTGAGACAGGGCGTGGGGCATGGGACCAGGGCAGTGTCAATGGAAGGTGGGGCCCTGAGAGGCTCGAGGGGTGGAGCCGTGGAAGGTGGGGTTGAGAGAGACTTGAGGGGCAGAGCCATGGAAAGCGGAGCCATGAGAGACTTGAAGGGCGACACCATGGAACTTGGTGCCCGGAGAGTAGTCGAAGACTCGAAGGGCCAGGGTGGAGCCAGAGGCAGGGAGGACCAAGGTGGCGCTGGAGGCTCGGAGGTGCAAGGCGGAGCTGGGGGATCGGAAGACTGAGGCGGAGCCGGTGGGACTGAGGACCAAGGTGGAGCCATAGGGAAGGAGGTCCCCGATGGAGCTGACAGATCAGAGGGACTACGCACAGCCAGAGGATTGGAGAGCCAAGGCGGAGCCAGGTGACCGACAGACCAAGGAGGAGCCGGAGGGACGAGGGACCCCGGCAAAGCCGACAGGCTGAAGGACCACAGTGGAGCCGAGGGAACGCAGAGCTGAGGCAATGTCGAGGGACCGACAGGCCAAGGCAGAGTCCAGGGCTCAGAGGGCCCAGGCGGGGTCGGAGGGTTGAAAGTTCCCCTTGCCTGCTCAGGAGAACTAAAGGTAGGTACAAGGGTGGGAACCATCTCCAGGTCCAACTGCTCAGATGTGGCCATGACATGGCGTGGAACAGACTCAGTCATGGCTGTGACGTGGCATGGAGCAGGAAACAGGAATTTGCATGCCACTCTCCGCCCCGGACATACAGGTATAAAAGGAGATGGCGTGCATTACTCATTCAGATTTTTCTTTGGAGCCAAATGCTTGTGTGTTCGTCCTCTCACCCTTTGCTATGCTGCTGGATTCTTACGGCGCATATCAGCGGTCACCCTCACACGGTTGAGTGCTGTGTTTCCCCTGGGCGCTTCGGCAGCCTGAGTCTGCAGGTGCTAAAAGAGTATATTAGAAAGAGTATATTTCCTTCTAAAAGAGCTCGCACAAATGCTTGGCATCTTTTTAAAGATGTCCTTCCGTGTTTGTGCTACTGGATGTGGCCGTTATCTCTCCCCTCCGGATACCCATGAAATCTGCCTCAAGTGTCTGGGGTGCCAGCACACCGAGGCGGCTTTCGTGGAAGGGTTATGTTCTCATTGTGAGAACATGCCCATGAGAATGTTGCGGTCGCGGCTCACTTCCTCCTTCAGTCATGGCTGTGACGTGGCATGGAGCAGGCTCAGGCGTGGCTGTGACATGGCATGGAGCAGGCTCAGGCGTGGCTGTGGCCCTGATATTGTAACACCTATCTCTTTAACTTTTGTTTAAGTGCTACATGAAATGAGGGACCAAACAGACCAATTTTACTCATGAGTCAGGTGTATTAAACAGAGTTACATAGCACATACAACTTCAACATGACACCAATAATTGATGGTCAAACATTCGGGGGGGGAAAAACAATCCAGCACCACAAAGCACAGTCTTTAGTTTGCAATCAGTTAGGACCATACCCTTGCTCGGTCTTTGTTAAAGAATGAAGTGAGAAAACAGTACTTAAATGCCAAGATGATTTCACAGCAAAGTTCAACTGGAAGAGAGATTTGGCATCAATGTTTGAAGTATAGTGTTGCTTAACAAGTAACAATCAAGCAATAGATGGAAATCCACTCTCTTAGTTCCAGTCTTCTCAGTTGTTTAAGCCACCAGATCCATATATGCACAGAACACAAATCCTCTATAAACAAAACATTTAAACAAACAAACCATAACCATATGCTACAAACACTCATTGTTAACAAAGAAAAAATACCAATGACAATTACTTATGGATGAGCTTAGAACTATAAAGTTCCTCAAACAGGGTAAAAAAGGCCTAAACCACCATGAGATAAGCTTCTCCATGAAGGTAGAGAATTAACTTCCTCCCGTTTCTCCTTCTTTGCTCTCTTAAATAGGTGAACTCATGTATTTCTTAAACAGAATGCCCTAAATGCTCAGGTGAGTAATGACAATGCTGCACCGAGAAGACTACTGGTATATGAGTAACAGGAAAACTGTTATAACGTTGGAGGATGAGTTGAATTGCTGGGTTCATTGTTCAGTCAGGTATTTCTGTAACGAGTGGCTGCTGACACTGGCAATGACAAAGACGATGATGTAGGAACCCAAGTATAGTTTATTTCCAAACGTGAAATCCCAAAAACGTAAATCCAAACATGAACAAAACATAAACATGGACTTGACTTGACTTGACTTAGCATGACACATTACCAAACTCAACCAAAGTTACATTCAACAATACCTGACAATTGACAAAGGAAAACATGAGGCTTAAATACATGAACATGGGAGAACACATGACAAAGATAACCAATAAACACTGAGAACTCTAAAAAAGATAATGAGACAATAAACCAATGAAAACAAGACATGTGAACATAGAGGGAAAACATGAAATCACATGACAATGGAACCACATGACATGAAACAGGAACTAGAAATAAACTTTTCAAAATAAAAGACATGAAAAACATGAATCAACAAAATACACATGACACCTGACTCTAACAGAGGGAGAATAATGAGCTTCAAACAGCTTTAATAATGCATTAAGCCAAAACGAGGTGATAAACAGCATGTAACAAACATTAAACAACAAAACACACAATACTAACCCTAATCTTATAGAAACATTATAAGATTCCTAGAGCAAGCATTCCCTGTCTGTCACTCACTCGACATTGTGTCGATGTAGGGACACTAGGGGTTCGATCTTGAGAGCCACAATCACCTTTGCTTAAAATAGAAAAGACCAATGAAAATTGGCAAGTGGAATTTGCATGCCACTCTCCGCCCCGGACATACAGGTATAAAAGGAGATGGCGTGCATCACTCATTCAGATTTTTTCTTTGGAGCCAAATGCTTGTGTGTTCGTCCTCTCACCCTTTGCTATGCTGCTGGATTCTTACGGCGCATATCAGTGGTCACCCTCACACGGTTGAGTGCTGTGTTTCCCCTGGGCACTTCGGCAGCCTGAGTCTGCAGGTGCTAAAAGAGTATATTAGAAAGAGTATATTTCCTTCTAAAAGAGCTCGCACAAATGCTTGGCATCTTTTTAAAGATGTCCTTCCGCATTTGCGCTACTGGATGTGGCCGTTATCTCTCCCCTCCGGATACCCATGAAATCTGCCTCGAGTGTCTGGGGCGCCAGCACGCCGAGGCGGCTTTCGTGGAAGGGTTATGTTCTCATTGTGAGAACATGCCCATGAGAACGTTGCGGTCGCGGCTCACTTCCTTCTTCATGAAGCAAGGAGCCACCGCGGCTGCTCCCCAACCCAGTCCGTCCTGAGCTGACACTCAGCCGGCCGGGATGGCAAGCACTGCAGGCGATCTGGATGTGGACATTTTCATTTTCTGCCGGCTCAGCCCCCGTGGACCTCCCATCCCACAGAACACTTGTTCTGTCCGGACGAGCTGTTGAGCAATGCAGGCGGTCTGCCTCAGGGCAGGTTTGTCTTGCCGCGAACCACCCTGCCCGGGCACGTAAGTCCAGTCGTCCCCCTGATGCCACTGTCACTGAGGCTAGAGGCCTGGTTAGAGCTCTCCAGCCCCTCACGGTGGCTCATCAGGATGATTCAACTCAGCTACGCGATCCAGTTCGCCAGACGCCCGCCCCGGTTCAGTGGCATTCTCTCCACTACGGTGCAGGACGAGGGTGCCTCTGTCCTTCGGGTGGAAGTTGCCACCCTTCTGGCGAAGGGAGCAATAGAGCCTGTCCCTGTAGCCGAGTTGTGCAAGGGCTTCTACAGCCCTTATTTTATCGTGCCCAGGAGAGGGAGAGGGTCGCACCCAATCTTGGACCTGCGTGCCTTGAACAAGGCCTTACACAGGCTTCCGTTCAGGATGTTAAGGCAGAAGCGCATCCTGGCATCAGAACGACATCAGGATTGGTTCACAGCCATCGACCTGAAGGACGCGTACTTTCATGTATCGATCCTTCCTCGACACAGACCCTTTCTTCGGTTTGCTTTTGAGGAACGAACATACCAGTACAAGGTCCTCCCCTTCAGTCTGTCCCTGTCCCCTCACATCTTTACCAAGGTGGCAGTGGCTGCCCTGGCCCCGCTAAGGGAGAAGGGCATACACATTCTCAATTATCTTGACGACTGCGAGATCTATTGTGTGCACACAGGGATCTTGTGCTTCAGCACCTCAGTCGATTCGGGCTTCAGGTCAGCTGGGAGAAGAGCAAGCTCTCCCCTGTGCAGAGCATCTTTTCTCGGTATGGAGCTGGACTCGGTCTCTCTCAGGGCATGTCTTACGACCGAACGTGCTCAGTCAGTGCTGACCTGCCTGAAGATCTTCAGGCAGAAGGTAGCGACACCAGTGAAACAATTTCAGAGGCTCCTGGGGCATATGGTATCCTCGGCAGCAGTTCTCCCCCTCGGGTTGATGCATGTGAGACCGCTTCAGCACTGGCTACAGACTCGAGTCCCAAGGTGGGCATGGTGCCACAGCACCCGGTGTGTGAACATCATGCCACAGTGCCGTCAGACTTTCAGCCCTTGGTCGGACCTGCCATTTCTACAGGCAGGTGTTCCCCTAGAGCAGGTCTCAAGGCACATCGTGGTCATGACGGATGCCTCGAACTCGAGCTGGGGCAACGGGCAGGCAGTGTCGGGGCTCTGGACGAGGCCCCAACTCAAATGGCACATCAACTGCTTAGAGTTGCTGGCAGTATCGCTGGCCCTGAAGAGGCTCCGTCCGTTGATTCAGGGCAAGCATGTGTTGGTCCGAACCAACAACACGGCGACCGTATTGTACATAAACCACCAAGGCGGCATACGCTCGCATCGCATGTCGCAACTCGCCCACCACCTCCTCCTTTGGACTCAGCAGACCTTGAAGTCTCTGCGAGCCATTCACCTTCCGGGTGCTCTCAACTATGCAGCGGACGCGCTCTCACGGCAGGTAATGCACCACGGGGAGTGGATGCCTTAGTGCACAGCTGGCCTTGGGAGTTTCCTCCTGTGAGCCTCATTGTAGAGACTCTGTGCAAAGTCAGGGAGGACGAGCAGCAAGTCCTGTTCATTGCACCATACTGGCGATCACTCAGGCCAGGACCCCCTCTACAAGGTGGCTGTATGCCTTGAAGTGGCGTCTTTTCGCTAACTGGTGTTCTTCCCGTGGGGAAGACCCACAGAGATGCGCTGTCGGGTCTGTGCTGTCTTTTCTTCAGGAAGGGCTGGAGAGACGGCTGTCTCCCTCTACCCTGAAAGTGTACGTGGCTGCCATAGCAGCTCACCATGATACACTGGACGGCAGTCCCTCACGACAGCGTGATCTGATCAACAGGTTCCACAAAGGCACGAGGAGATTGAATCCACCTAGACCGCGCCTGATCCCCTCTTGGGATCTCTCTGTGGTTCTACCTGCCCTACAGAGAGCCCCGTTTGAGCCCCTGGAGCAGGCCGAGCTCAACACTCTGTCTCTGAAGACGGCCCTCCTGGTGGCGCTCACTTCCATCAAGAGGGTGGGGGACCTGCAGGCACTCTCTGTTACCAGCGAATGCCTGGAGTTCGGGCCGGCACACTCTCACGTAATCTTGAGACCCCGGCCCGGTTACGTGCTCAAAGTTCCCACCACTCCTTTTCGGGACCAGGTGGTGAACCTGCAAGCGCTCCGTTCAGAGGAGGAAGACCTAGCCTTGTCGTTACTGTGTCCAGTTTGTGCCCTGCACATCTATCTGGACCGCACGCAGAGCTTTAGATGCTCAGAGCAGCTCTTTGTCTGTTTTGGAGGACAGCAGAAGGGGAAAGCTGTCTCCAAACAGAGGTTGGCCCATTGTATTGTGAGTGCCATTTCTCTCGCATACCAGTCTCAGGACTTGCCATGCCCCTTGGGGGTCCAGGCGCACTCCACTAGAGGTGTTGCGTCCTCCTGGGCACTGGCAAGGGGGGCCTCTCTAGCAGACATATGCAGAGCTGTGGGTTGGGCTACGCCCAATATCTTTGCAAGGTTTTATAACCTATGCATAGACCCGGTTTCGACCCGAGTGTTACGTGGTAACAGCAGGTAGACCGGGTGGCCGGTTGAGTGTACCACTTGCATTGCGCCTTTCCCCTTTTTCAAAGGTGATAATGTGCGCTTTTTGTCCACGACAGTTCCCCATACCGGTGAACTCCGGACGCCTCTTTAATTCTTTAGCACTGTCCGGTGACGAACTCGGCAGAGAAGAAATGCCACCAGGCCCAGTACTCATGGTATTCCCCTTTTCAGGTGAGCCCATGTGCTTGGGCTCAGTGCTCCATGCATGGTGATTCCCCTTTGGTAATCTCGTATGATGAGTTTCCACTGTACGGTTTCCCCTCATCAGAGCTTTCTCTGTCTCGGCCACTGTGCTGCATACCCTCTCTGTAGATAGGGTCCTCCTGTGGTATCATTCCATATGTGTAATTCCCCGTTGGTATGTCCATGTGAGGTATGCTCCACATGTTAACCTCCCGTGATGCACGCCATCTCCTTTTATACCCGTATGTCCGGGGCGGAGAGTGGCAAGCAAATTCCACTCGCCAATTTTCATTGGCCTTTTCTATTTTAAGCAAAGGTGATTGGGGCTCTCAAGATCAAACCCCTAGTGTCACTACATTGACACAACGCCTCGTTCCCTCCATCAGGGAACAGAGGTTACATCAGTAACCAAGATGTTCTGTCTGTCCACACCAAATGCAACATGGTTGCACAACGCGGTGGGGATCTCCTAAACATAAAATACTAATGAGATCAGAAATTAGAAGAGTCAGGCAAAACACACAGTTTGTTGTTTTTTACATAAAGCTGAAGGACATGCGCTTTCTATGGCAATCGCCGAGGGGATGAATACACAATCACACACCTTCACAGTGTAAAGTTACTTCATGAATCACATCTGAATTCAGCAAGATCTCAGCAGAACTGTCGGGAGGTGTGACACCCTTGTACAAAAAAAGTTGTTTTGCTAGTGAGACGCTAGCTTTATGCACTGTTATGATAAGGATTTTGGACCAATGAGAGTTCACAGGAGACAGGGTTACCCAGCGCAACACCACAGAAATACAAAAGATCTGTCCCTTGTCACTGCTGATTAGGATGAAAACTCTGATTTACATGGAAAAGAAACCTTTTATCACTTGTGTCATGTCTGGTTTGGACACGGTGAGTCTGAAATTCTAAAAACAAAAAAAAAGTTCAAATGGAGTCTGTAAATTAAGCGGTACATTTTGTACTTTGGATTAGGGGGTTAGAACAAACCCTAACCAGAATGTTTGAGGAGTATAAAAAAGTGCTGCCCTGCAAACAATGGAATATAAAGAATAATAATCATGGTTATTTTCACGGTTACACTAATTTTGAGTCAGAGTGTCAGGCATGTCCGAGAGACAGGTTAAGATGGAGTAACTTGTGGATCAGTGTTAACTCGAGATGCGAACTGTTTCAAATGATTCAGTCCGATTTGGTTATCTGGTTCAACTCATTCACTGAAAAGAACCGCTTCAAAAGAACAATTTGTTCACGAACCGGACATCACAAGTTCTATTCTATTCTATTCACATCGATTGGTTCCTGTTGCTGCTGGCGCATAGCTTGAGTCTCTGTCTGTAGCCAGCTAGCCTGCTTAGCATTGCTTATTTTTATATTTTCAGTGTTTCATTTTTAATCTCTGCCATATTACCACACATCGTTTTTTCTGCTTCTCTACTTTTATTGCGATTGAACTGCATGCAATTTACCATGCACATAGTTTTTTATGCTTTTGTACTTTTATCACGATTTATCGGCGTGCATTTGACTGCGCATCCGTATTTTTTGCTTTTCTAATTTCATTGCTATTCAACTGCATGCATCCGTTTTCTCCTCTGAGTTTTAACACTGATTATTGCATCGATCTGAAACCCCAGCTGCTCAAGCACCACCACCACAACAACAAAAAAATTGCGGTAAGTCATGGCATCAGCACACGTTATCACAACTTGAACTGCATGCCAAATGTTTACGATAGCTTCATTCGTCAGCAGTGAGGAATTTACATGTGATAAATGCAAGGAATTAGTTAAGCTGATGGAAAAGATTAATGTTAGAGACATGCATCCAAACGCTAATAGAGGTCAATGAGAAAGAGAAGCTGGTATATATTGTTTCGGATGCGGGTAGTACAGAGAGCAACACACACACTTTGGTTCCAGCAGTAGAGCCTCTGCAGCAGGGCATTTGGGTGACGTCTCGGCTGCTTATTCATAAGGCAAAGTGATAACATTCTCCTGTTCCTGTTAGGATTTCCAATAGATTCTCCCCACTAAGTGATGCACCCACTGAGAAGCCTGTTGGAAGCACCCATGTTATAGGTGATTATATTGTAAAGAACATGAAAACAGAGACTTCAGCCACCATTGTGAAATGCATGCTTGGAGCCAGAGCATCTGACATAAGATCAAATTTACAAGTGCTGACTAATGCTAAACATAGATTTTCTAAGATTGTTAGAAAATTAATGTCGGCATTAACAATGTCCAACTTCACCTGTCAGAAATCACTAAAGACAATGTTAAAGAGGTGTGTGAACTTGCTAAAACGATGTCAGACACGATAATATGCTCTGGCCCCCTCCCTGCTCGTTGTGGTGATTAAGTTTATAGTAGATTATTGTTACTGAATGGCTGGATGTCTGAGTGGTGTCTGGAGAATAGCATAGGATTTATAGACAATTGGACAAGTTTTGGGGTGGACATGACCTGCTAAAGAGAGACGGACCCCATTCCTCCATGGAAGGAGCCGCTTTCCTCTGTAGTAATTTTGCTCATAGTCTTAATAGAGATAGTATTTGACTAACTGGGGCCCATGTCAGGAAGTAGACAATTTGGCTAATTTGACCGTCTGCTAGCTGCCATTAGATGTCACACAAGTCACATAAACTACAACACACAGAGATATCTATCACCTAGATATCATATAGAGACTGTGTCTGTTCCCTGAACTACCAAACACAAAACCCTCATTAAGTCAATTAGAATTTTTTTATTGATGTTAATCTTGGAAAAAAAAAAAAAGGAACAAAGAAAATTGAAGATAAACATCATATAAAGGTTGGGCTACTAAACATTAGATCACTTCAATCAAAAGCACTATTTGTAAATTAAATTATTATAGATCATAGTTTGGATTTGCTATGTTTAACTGAAACCTGTATTTAACTGGATGAATATATTAGTTTAAATGAATTCACTCCTCCAGGTTATTGTTATAAACATGAGCCTTGCCTGAAGGGTCGAGGAGGAGGTGTTGCTACAATTTACAGTGATGTTTTTGGTGTTACTCAGAGGTCAGTATATGAGTTTAATTCTCCTAAACTGATAATGCTTAGTGTGACGGTGTCACATAAATCAATAGAAAATATCTGTCGTCTTTTGCTCTTGCTACAGTATATAGACCACCCGGGCCATTTTCTGATTCCCTTAAAAAAAATTGCTGATTTTCTGTCAGATCTAGTAGTTACTGTGAATAGACTTTTAATTGTTGGTGACTTTAACATTCACGTAGATAACAAAAGTGATTCACTGGGATTAGCATTTATCGATATTCTCAGCTCTTTTGGGGTCAAACAAAATGTGACAGGACCAACTCATCACCGTAATTATATGCTAAATTTAATTCTGTCATATGGAGTTGATGTTGATAATAGCTTAGCTAAGGTCACTCAGTCTACACCTTGTTATCGATCAAGTAGAACTATTCTTCTGACCACTAAAGATAGCTTCACTAATAACTAGATTTGTCTCAAATACTCAGTAAACCAAAAAGTTCAGAAAAACTTAATGTAGTCACAGAAAATATAGATACAGTCTTCTCTAGTACTTTAGATAGTGTCTCCCACCTTCTATTAAAGAAAATTAAACAGAAAAGTCCCACACCGTGGTACAATGATCACACTCATGTTCTCACGAGAGCAGCTCGGAAAATGGAGCGCAAATGGAAGAGTACAAAATTAGAGGTGTTTTGTGGTACATGGAAGAATAGTGTCTCTAGCTAGGCTCTAAAAGCTGCCAGGTCTGCATATTTTATCAAACTCATAGAAATTAACCACAAAAATCCTAGGAGCTGAAATGTGCTTATAATAATATTCACTGCGGTTCTGCTGAAGAAGGAAAGTCATATACATCTGGGATGGCTTTAAGGTAAATAAATCATGAGGATTTTTTATTTTTGGGTGAACTAACCCTTTAAGCCAGCTTCTATCACGCCATATTCCATCGCGTTCACTACGATCACAAAATTATGGCCTGCGATGCACCTCACTGACCTTAAAATGGAAAATCTAAACAATAAATTAATTGCCAACTAAAGCATTCATCAGCCAACTAACAAAGGGCAATGCATAAGTATGCACTTCTGCAGAAAATGTAGGACGGACTTCAAAAACTTTAGTCATTAATCTTAGTTCATACAAAATGTTGTTAATAAATTGGCCCCTAGCACTTATTTAGTTTAATAATTTTAAACCATGACTTGTACTACACATAAATAACTAGTATTGGCATAATATTCATGCTGTTTAGCCAGAGGGGAACTGGCCCCCACAGTGATCTGGTTTCCCCCAAGGTTATTTTTCTCCATTAACCAACATCTTATGGAGTTTTGTGTTCTTTGCCACAGTAGCCTTAAGCTTGCTCGCTGGGTGTCTAAATACAAATATTATATATTTATTTATTTATTTATTTTAAGGCACAATTTACTATCACGTTTTTACCAAACTGCACAATGAAGTCATTACAGATATTACTGTTAAAGTATAATTTTCTGTAAAGCTGCTTTGAAACGATGTGTTGTGAAAAGCCCTATACAAATAAAAATGACTTGCCTTCACTGAAAGGTGCTGTAAGAATTTTTTTTATGGAAAGGAATGCAAAAACAATTCCTACTCCCTGAAAGATATGACTCAAATATGTGTCCTGAGATGTCTTACCGGTCTCTGTTGCCGCTCTAGACTTTGTAAACAGCGAACATAAATGTGTCCATGGGCCACGGTCTCTGGCGCTTTCTGCCTGTCAATCATTTTGCGCGTTCTCATAGTATTGTCAAAGCGAATTATTATGGCTTAATACCATATTCTGATTTGTAATTTGTCAGTTGAGGGTTTTATTACGCTACTGTTGTATTTTACAACCGTGGGAACATGCTTTGTGTAGGTTTCAGTGGTATCAGTTCATTGTTTTGGAAAGAGGGGGCATGGCTAAATCAATGGCTCAGTCTCGTGGAAGTTAGAACAGCTAACTTGCAGGACCTTTAATGAGTGCATGTTATCCTAACAGAAGAATTAAGAATAGTTTATAGCTGTATGTGTGTTCAGCAAAGTCAGAAATTTGTAGGGACATGCTTTACCTTAATGAGGGCACATGAGGGTGTTCTAATCATAAAAATAAAAAAAATCCAAATAGGCTACTTAAATCTATTTATTAACATTAATACTCAAGCAGTAATATGTAGTGCTCCATGCAATAGTATGTATACTTAAGTCCAGAATATGAAGAAATAAATAAGATGTTACAAATAAAACAATGTTTAATTTCAGTGGTATTTTTGCTGTTCATTTCTGACCCTGGTTTTCGGTAATGTTCAGTGGTGTGATCACACATGATAATCCAGTTAATGTTGGGAACTACAGTGACTGCATATGGCAACAGAACTGCAGCTCCATGAACACATATTGAGGAAATGGAGAAAATTGATCAAACAAATCCACTGCAATCTTGCCCAAATTACAATAAGCTGCTTAAAGTGTATCTGCTCTCGGGCTAAAATTAGCGTAATCACATTTGGATGAAGGAAATTGAACACAATAAAGTAAATGCACACTCACATACATACTCCCCATGCCAAAATCAAGCATCATTATATCAGGAGAACATAAAGATACTGTGAAGAACTATGCAGTGAAGGAGGGAGTCGAATTATTGTTTTAGTTTAGTTTAACTTTTAAAAAATAATTGTTGAAGGAATTGTTAATAAACATCTGTTTGAAATGGACCAGTCCTTTTTCTATTATCACTGACAAAAACTAGAATGCCATTATAGCTCCACACTTACATAATCTGATATTTAATTAATTAAAAGTTGTTTAAAGGCACATATTGAATAAAAAATAAATTGTTTGAAAAACTGTTAAGCTTATTATTGTGGTTTACCCTAAAGAGACATATGCTTCAGAAGGGTTTCAACTTCAACAAAAAGCACCTTTATATATATTTCACTCTCAAGGAATTACAAGACATAATGGAATAATTATCTAGGTATTTTGGTCTGATACAAATGTTGCTATTTTATTGAACCAACAACAACTGAAAGTCTGCTATATATATATATATATATATATATATATATATATATATATATATATATATATATATATGAAATGTGATTTTAAATAGTTCACCCTTTTCCCAGAAAATTATGGTTCAACCTGGAATCAGTAGGGTACAACGGGGCTAAAGGCCCTTTTGATTTTATGTTCTACCAAAACACTAAACAGCAACAAAAACTACAAGTGTACTTTCCTAAACACCTGTTTGTCACTATACACTGCAAAATATTCCTGATCCATGAGATCATTCATTAGAAGCTTATCTAACATTTAATCATTTTTAAATTGTTGCAAATGTATGTTGCTGATGAGAATCTCTAAAATTATTACATTTATTTTTAGACAAAATACTTATTTATCATTTTCAGTTTTGTTCAAGGTGATTGAATCAAAAGTTGTTCAATAACTGCCCAATAAGTGAAAGGATAGTATCTGGGGTAAAAAAAAAAAAGGGTTAGGGTTAGTAACCGACACCTGTGGAACACCTATCCCACTACAGGGCATATTAGCACACATACTGGGTCCAGCTGCGAATTCCTCTGCTGAATTTGCAAGCCACAGGGCTAGGGAGGAAGGACATCCAGGGTTCATGGCTTCGTGAACTCGCATGGGAGAAGAGCGCACGTCTTCACCTCACGGAGGGGAAAGGTGCTATACGCAAGTGATACACCCGGCCAGCTGTTCCGTATTCCCAAACTTACCTGTTCGTACCTGACAAAACAGAGAAACTGGCTCAACCCGGAAATTGTAAAATCTCATAAAGGTATTGGGTGTTGCCCAGCCCGCTGCTCTGCAGATGTCTGCTAAAGAGGTGCCATTGGCCAGTGCCCATGAGGATGCCACACTCCTTGTAGAGTGTGCTCATATTCCCAAAGGAGTGGGCACGGCCTGGGCCTGGTATGCCAGAGCGATGGCATCCATGATCCAGTGGGCAAGCCTCTGTTTGGAGACGAAAGAACTGCTCAGAGCGTCTAAAGTGCGATCCAAGTAGATACGCAAAGCACACACCGGACACAGCAAAGACAGGGCTGGGTCTGCCTCCTCCCGGGGCAGTGCTTGCAGGCTCACCACCTGATCCCTGAAGGGGGTCGTGTGAACCTTGGGCACATAGCCCGGTCGGGGTCTCAGGATCACGTGAGAGTCTACTGGACCGAACTCCAGGCAAGTATCGCTACAGAGAATGCCTGCAGGCCCAACCCTCTTGATGGAGGGAGCGCAGTCAGGTGGACCGTCTTCAAGGAGAGGGCTTTCAGCTCAACTGACTCTAAAGGCTTAAATGGGGCTCTCTGAAGGCCCAGGAGGACCATGGAGAGATCCCATGAGGGAAAGAGGCATGGCCTAGGAGGATTCAGCCTCCGGGCGCCTCTGAGGAACCTGATGATCAGGTCGTGCTTCTCTAGGGACTTACCCTCCACTGCGTCATGGTGTGCCGCTGAGCGTCACCTGCTGCGACAGCGCGTCCACTGTGGCATTGAGGCTGCCCGGGATGTGAGTGGCCCGCAGCAACCTCAGTCTTTGCTGACTCCAGAGGAGGAGATGGCGGGTGAGATGCGACATGCGACGAGAATGTAAGCCGCCTTGGCGATTTATATACGCTTCTGTCACTGTGTTGTCCATCCGGACCAACACGTGCTTGCCCCGGATCAATGGCAATAGCCTCCGCAGGGCGAGTAGTACAGCCAGCAACTCGAGGCAGTTGATGTGCCAACACAGCTGGGGTCCTGTCCAGGAGCCAGCGGCTGTGTGCCCGTTGCACATGGTGCCCCAGCCTAACTTGGAGGCATCTGTCGTGACAGGAGATGCCTGCTGTAGGGGGACTCCTGTCCACAGAAATGCAAGGTCTGTCCAAGGGCTGAACAAGTGGCGGCAGACCGGCATGATAGCCACGCGATGTGTGCCGCGTCGAGTAGACGGGGTACGGGATCTTGAGCCAAGTCGGGGTAAGATATGCTGTATTGCTTCCATCTGCTTCTTCACCGCCGAGAACTGCTGAGCAAAGTCCTCGACGGTGTCGCCGAATAGGCCGATCTGGGAGATGGTCGCGTTGAGAAAGCGAAAATTGTCGGCGTCCCTCATCTCAACCAGATTCAGCCATAGTTGGTGCTCCTGGACCACCAAGGTGGACATCGCCTGCCCGAGTCCTCGCGCCGTGACCTTCGTCGCCCGGAAGGCGAGGTCGGTCGCCGAGCGCAGCTCCTGCATCACATCGGGATCAGGACTACTCACGTGTAGTTCTTTCAGTGCCTTGGCCTGGTGGCCTTGCAGGAGGGCCATGGCATGCAGGTGGCGGAGGTGGCCTGTCCAGCAGCACTGTAGGTTTTAGTTGCCAGAGACGATGTAGTCCTACAGGCCCTGGAGGGGAGCACTGGGCAATCCCGCCAGGTGGCGGTGTTTTTCAGGCACAGATGCACCGCAACCGCCTTATCCACCTGAGGGATCTCCGCATACCCGTGGGCCACCCCGCCATTAAGGAGCGGACGAACTGGGAAGTCGGGTTTGGGCAGAAAAATATGTCCTCCACGACCTAGTGCACTTCCGGGAAGAAAGGGACGGGGGTGGGGGTGTGGCCTTGAGCGGTGCCCCGAACCCAGGAACCAATCATCTTGCAGCGAGGGCTCAGGGGAGGGTGGAGGGTTCCAGTCCAAACCGACACTCGCAGCGGCCCAGGCAAGCATGGTGGTCAGCTCTGCGTCAGACTCAGACTGGGCGGGCAGACCCGAAGGTGGCAGCCCTGTCGAGTCCTCGGTGTCCGACATCGCCAGCGCACTCTCCAATGCAGCAATCGAGGACTCATCCTGCTCACAAGCCCCAAAAGAGACGTTAAGCTGGCTACGTGAGGCTTTGCTGGTCTCATCTCGGAACTCGACGGGGGAAAATGAGCGTGCTGGGGAATGGGAGGTCTGCGGGGGTTTACCCGGCGAGACTGGGCCCCTTGGAATCCCCAAATCGCCTCCAGTGCCAGCTGGGCCGGCCTTGTACCCGTAGGTAGAAGGCCCAGCACGGGGGGCGGCTGGAGTGGCTTTCCCCCGGAGGAAGAAAAGCTGCGACCGCAATGTTGCCATGGTCATGTTCTCGCAATGAGAACATGAACCATCCACGAATGCTGCCTCAGTGTGAACATGGCCCAGACATGTGATGCAGCGCCCGTGGCCATCAGAGGCGGAGAGATACCGACCGCATCCAGGAATCACACAAAGACAGAAAGGCATCTTTAAAAAGATGCGTCTTTAAAAAGACGTTCACGTCAATGTGTTTCTCTAATAGAGAAAATATACTCTTTGCAGAAATATATACTCTTTTTAGTGCTGTCGAAGCACCCAGGGGTGTACTCTGCACTAATCGTGCAGAAGGAGAGAAAGCCGCTGGAATGCGCCATATATCCAACAGCATAAGCTTCTTCGAGGTGAATGGACCAGCAGACAACCGCTCAGCTCCGAAGAAAAAATCTGAATGAGTGGTTGGCGAGCCAGCTCCTTTTATACCCGTATGTCCAGGGGAGTGGCATGCAAATTGCACTTGCCAATTCTCATTGGCCTTTTCTCAAAGATCAGAGGTGTTTGGGACTCCCAAGAGTGACCCCTAGTGTCACTACATCGACACAATGTCGAGTGAGTAACAGAAGGGGACCACTAGTTTGTGAGTGAAATGAATGTGCTTGTTGTAATTTACGAGTTGCGAGTTTTGTACCATTATAACTCATGACTATTCGATCTGTATGATATTACCTATTCCCGTTATGATTTTTGTGTTCACATTTAATTAGGTATACAGTGGAACTGTCACAGATAAGCACTGTAACATCTGTGAATGAGACGTGCATAAGCACATAAACACATCACATGCAAACAACCGCTGCACTCGCAGTCTGACTGCTAGCATAAATATTACACTACGTATACAGAGATTAGGGTTGGTATTGTGCGTTTTGTTGTTTAATGTTCATTACATGCAGTTTATAGACTCATTTTGATAAAGAATACCAATCTCTAGGAGTCACATGACGCTATGCAAGGAGCGGACGTGTAAACGGCGAGCTCTGCGCACTTTGCTAGTTTTTAATTATTTTTAAGTCATAAACCAGTGAGAGTCGATACACCCTGCTACATATCTGTTCTTTGAAGTCAACATGGCAAAGAATTCAAAATCTTTGGGCTCTGGAGATATTAAAAGGCACTTACGTGCTCAAGCTGATACCTCTGACAGGGCCGCAGATCAGGGACTTGGTTTGGACGGTGCAGCGGGAGAGATTCAATGCCAACTGGCGAGCATGTCTGTAATGCTGACGAAAGTTGTTGCTGACATCTTGCTGTAATAAGTCGATCAATTACTGTGATGGAAATGAAATTCTCTGAGTTGGTTACAAGAATAGGGGACATCGAGAGATGGAGCGATTATCTGGAGTCATCGGAGAGGGAGTTAGCTGCTAACCCGCTAGCGCCCAAAGCAGATTTGGAACGTGTTTGGGAAAAACTGGAGGATTTGGGAATCGTAATTGGAGAAACAATGTCCGAATTGTTGGAATTTCTGAGCATGAAGAAGGCAGAGATATGGTGAAATTCCTAGACAAGCTCTTCCCAAGTCTGCCTGATATAACAGGCCATAAGTTGGAAATCGAGCGAGCTCACAGGGTCCCGGCTCGGAGATCGGTTGAGAGAGACAGGCCTCGATCAATTCTGGCCAAATTTCTGAGATCATACGATAAAGATCACGTGTTGCGCAAGGCGAGGAGCAAAGGAAGCTTTCTTGGAAGAATCACAGCATTTTCTTGTTCCCAGACTTTGCAAACTCGACAAGAGAGAAACGTTATCGATTCAAGGAATGCAAGAAACTCTTACATCAATGGAAGATCGCTTTTGCTCTGATGTTTCCGGCCAAACTGAGAATAGATACTAAGGATGGCCGCAAAATATTTACATGCCCACAGCAAGCATTGTCTTTCATAGAGACAATGGGGTGAGTAAGCCATCTGGTGATTTTCATGTGGCCCCCGAGTGAGCTCCTCTCACTGAGCATGTTCTCTAATGTCTGAGGAAGCTGGGCGCCTTTTAGTTTCTTTTTGTGTTGGTTCCGCCTAGCGGCTGGAATAACACTCCTACAAATTTGTGGAATAACACTCCTACAAGAAACTCTTGCATCAACGGGGATCACTTTTGCACATTTGTTTCAGGTCAAATTGAGAATAGATACTAAGGATGGCCGCAAAATATTTACATGCCCACAACATGCAAGGTTTTTCATAAAATCGATGGACTGATGAAGTCATGCGTGTTTCTCGTGTGGCCCCCAAGTGAGCTTGTCTTGCTGAAAATACACTAGACCGTCCGAGGAAACTGGGCGCCTGTTTTGTTTCTTTTTGTGCTGGTTCCGCCTAGCGGCTGGAGTTTGTTTTGTGGAGTAACACTCCTTCGGGACACTTGTGGATGAATCTGCACGTTCCTTGTGTTTATGCCTCCTATTGGCTGAAGTTTGTTCTGTGGGGTATTTTTTGTAGGACATTGGAAGGATTAGGTCATCTGCTGCACTCATGAACAGCTGGGCTCACTGAACATTCATTTGACTGTCCAAGGAAACTGAATGGAAATTATTATTATTTATGTATTTATTTATTTTTGTGCTGGTTCCGCTAGCAGCTGGAGTTTGTTTTGTGGAGGAACACACCTTCGATACAATTTTGTGAATGAAACTTCATGTTCTTTGTGTTTATTCTGCCTATTGGCTGGAGTTTGTTTTATAGATTATATTCTGTTATGTAATTCTGTCTCCCAGAATTTGTATAGAATCACCGGACATGAGCAATCCGATGGCAAAGTTGTCGCAGGGACTCTCGTAGGCGTACATGGACTTTTTGAGTTTAGAGCGATGGACAACAGATGGCGCTGTCGTGCGCGGGGTTAATGCGCATGTTTTTCTTTTTTCTGTTTGTTTGGTTCAGGGGGAATTTCGGGGTTTGACTGTTGCACTAATGTGGGAATGTGGTCTTTATAATTTTATGTTTAACACACAACCTATTTTTTCGATATGTCAAAATGTCAGATGTTAATATGAGTTTATTATCTCTCTCCATGTGGAATGTGAATGGGCTGAGGCACCCCATAAAAAGAAGGAAGGTTATTTCTTTTATTAAACAAAAGAAATTTGATATAGTGTTTCTTCAAGAAACGCATCTTCCCTCGCAGGAAGCTGAAAAATTTGGGAAGATATGGGGTGGGCATGTTTTCTTTAGTGCTGGCTCAAGTAAGAGCATGGGAGTCATTACACTGATAAACATCTACAATTCAAATGTCTCAAACAGATTAAAGATAAATTAGGTAGAGTCATTATTGGTTTAGCTGAAATTCAGGGGCAAAGATTGATTTTGGCTAATATTTACGCACCTAATGCTGATGATCAGGGCTTTTTTATAGATCTTGAAGGAATGTTGCAAGCCGCTGGCACCCCTTAATCTATTGATGGATTCAGTCCTTCACAGGATGTGTAAAAATCTTGGTTTTACAGATATTTGGAGACTTTTAAACCCATCTGGGAGGGACTATACATTTTTTTTCATCAGTCATTTTTTTCATCAGTCCATAAGATTTATTCTAGACTAGATTTCTTCGTGATATCTAACTCCCTTAAGTATTCACAGTGCTTCACTTTTTCCACATTTTGTTATGTTACAGCCTTATTCCAAAATGGATTAAATTCATTATTTTCCTCAAAATTCTACAATCAATACCCCATAATGACAACGTGAAAGAAGTTTGTTTGAAATCTTTGCAAATTTATTAAAAATAAAAATGAAAACAAATCACATGTACATAAGTATTCACAGCCTTTGCTCAATACTTTGTTGAAGCACCTTTGGCACCAATTACAGCCTCAAGTCTTTTTGAGTATGATGCTACAAGCTTGGCACACCTATTTTTGGGCAGTTTCTCCTACTCTTCTTTGCAGGACCTCTCAAGCTCCATCAGGTTGGATGGGGAGCATCGGTGCACAGCCATTTTCAGATCTCTCCAGAGACGTTCAATTGGGTTCAAGTCTGGGCTCTGGCTGGGCCACTCAAGGACATTCACAGAGTTGTCCTGGAGCCACTCCTTTGTTATCTTAGCTGTGTGCTTAGGGTTGTTGTCCTGTTGGAAGATGAACCTTCATCCCCGTCTGAGGTCCAGAGCGCTCTGGAGCAGGTTTTCATCAAGGATGTCTCTGTACATTGCTGCATTCATTTTCCCTCGATCCTGACTAGTCTCCCAGTTCCTGCTGCTGAAAAACATCCCCACAGCATGATGCTGCCACCACCATGCTTCACTGTAGGGATGGTAATGGCCAGGTGATGAGCGGTGCCTGGTTTCCTCCAGACATGACGCTTGCCATTCAGGCCAAAGAGTTCAATCTTTGTTTCTCAAGGTCTGAGAGTCCTTCAGGTGCCTTTTGGCAAACTCCAGGCAGGCTGTCATGTTCCTTTTACTGAGGAGTGGCTTCCGTCTGGCCACTCTACCATACAGGCCTGATTGGTGGAGTGCTGCAGAGATGGTTGTTCTTCTGGAAGGTTCTCCTCTCTCCACAGAGAAATGCTGGAGCTCTGTCAGAGTGACCATCAGGTTCTTGGTCACCTCCCTGACTAAGGCCCTTCTCCCCCTATCGCTCAGTTTGGCCAGGCGGCCACCTCTAGGAAGAGTCCTGGTGGTTCCAAACTTCTTCCATTTATGGATGATGGAGGCCACTGTGCTCATTGGGACCTTCAATGCTGCAGAAATGTTTCTGTACCCTTTTCCAGATCTGTGCCTCGATACAATCCAGTCTTGGAGGTCTACAGACAATTCCTTTCTGTAACTTTCTTAATGTTTCCCAACTTCATGGCTTGGTTTGTGTTCTGACATGCACTGTTAACCTTTCCAAAGGCACACACCAAATATTGAATAGCCCACCTGTTGGCGATGCAATTCAGAAGATGGTGACACAACCCATGTTTTTTGGGGATGTGTTAAGATACAAGAATTTTGGTTGAGGGTTCAGATATTTATGTGTGATGTATTGGACACACAATTTTCATTTTGCCCCTGACTGCATCTAAGGTGATGGGGCGGTCATTAATTTTGGGGATAGCGACTTAAAAAGTTGGGTCCTAGCCGGAGTTATGGTGGGCAGACAAATTATTCTTAGGGGGTGGAAGACAGCTGGGGCACCCTCATTTCGGGAGTGGTGCAGGTAGATGGGCAGGGTGGCAGTATATGAGTAGGCGATCTTTAGAAGGTTGGGAAAATGGGATTTGTTTAATAGGAAGTGTTTTTTTTTTTTTTTTTGGAGGGTTCTTGGGGAGGGGCAGTGGAGAGGGATTTTTAATTTTTAGTTTGATGTGTATGTGCGTTCTTGTTTTTCGAAAGTATATTTTTTAAGGTTTTTAAAAAATATATATATATATATATATATATATATATATATATAATATAATAACATATATATATATATATATATATATATATATATATATATATTTATGTTATAATTGTAAGTGACCACTGTAGTGCGTGTTTGTTTCGGGTGGGGGGTGGGGGGGAATGTTCGGGGGAGGAGTTTAATTTATAAAACGAATTCCGTATTTTATGTTGTGTTTATCTGTCTTGTGATGGAATCAATAAAAAAAAATTAATAACCAAGAATACCAATCTCTGTTAGTGAGTCATCAGGATTACCATAAACACTCAAATAAATGGGCACCATGTAATTTATACAAATTGTCATTTATTTGTTATTAAAATCAGCATGCATCTGTAATATAGGCACAGTTCTGGTTCATGTTACATCCACCAAACCTTAAATACCAAGTCCAGATTCCAAGCTTTTAAATGACATATTTCTCAAATGAGAAGCTTTTTATTAACTAAATAATACATATTTAATAAACCAAACACAAGGGGTGGGGGGTGTTTAAATTATGCAGAAATATGTGGGGCTTTCTTTGGGTGCAAATAGTGGTGTAGGGCTTGCCTTTAAACCTTGCCTTTGCAAATTCACACAAACATACTGTCAGCAAATGAAGAGCCCCTAATCTTGAAGGTCATATACACTAAATGAGTTAAGTTATAGCCCTAGGTGGACAAGAGTGAAAGAAACAGTGTTCAGTTTATAGCTCATTATAGTAAGTGAAGTCATGAGTTTGGACAAAGCAGAGTTTTGTGGTATAAAAATGTATACATTGAATACAGGAAAAAAGGGTCTGCCAAATCCATACATGTAAAATGTTACAGTTAAAGGACTTTAGAAGAACTGCATCGCCACCTTTTTCCTAAATTGGGTACTTTCATCCACACTACTTTTCTTTCTTTGAGCAGCTGTGTTAGCAACAAGCATTTCCCAATAAGACCCCAAACAAATAAAGACCTCACTGAATGTTTTTGTTTGTTTTCTCTTCAGATCATTTGTTATTCAGCAGATCCCCAGCAGTAATCTGTTCATGGTTGTCATAGACAATAAATGTGACTGCAGCCACTTTGGACCCATCACTATGGAGCCCATCAAGATCATGTATATCCTTCACAAAGAGAAAGCATAATGGCAGAGAAGTGCATGGTGGTTAATTAAAAATAAAACAGTGTTGATACCTTTGGCTTGTTATTTATTTCTTTTCATAGAGCACCTGAATACCTCATACTGACATCCTCATATGCTGATATGATATTTTAGAGTTGTATTGATTTCAGAAACACCAGTTTGATTTTAATTACAGACATAATACAATTAATGCTTTCCTTGTCTCAGACACTCGCACATCTTAAGTCAGTGGTGTAAGATGATCTAGGTTTTAATCCAAGTGCCATTTGTCATGTTTTTTTTTCTTCCTTAATTTCATTGTACATAACGAGTCTCTTAAATGTGAGCGGTTGAAGTTTCAAAAAGACAGAAGGCGACCAGACACATGCCATCCCTTCCACCAAGAGGTACAAAAGCAACCATAAATTACATGAAACTGAGTTTATTGAATTTTAAAGGGGTTATATCATGCTTTTTACTTTTTATTTTGTAAATATTGTATTTTTTATTTATGATATTTAATGTTAGTAAATATGCTAAAATCTATCATAAATATTTATTTTTTATTTTTTTTATTTTTTTTATAAGATAACGGAAAATGTTACATGACCCCTTTAAAGTAAGATGCAGGGTGGGGCATCTGTGACCATGTGTTCAGAGTTCAATACTTTGTTTTAGCTGGTGATTTAGTTTCCAGAATACAAATTACCTTTAATTTTGTTAGAAAAGAATATCCATTAAAGTTTAGAAAGCATTAGTTCACGATGCTACACAGAAGTGTGAAGTTTTTATTCAATTTGTCCTTATTTGCTCCATCTGCAGGAAAACTCTATGGAGTGTGGAGGTGCTCTGGGTTTGACTCCGTCATTAACTATAACAGTTCTCACCCTGTTAGTCATCACCTTCCCCAGTTGACGAAAACAGGATCTGACCCCTCACTATTCCCACCTCAGTTGAGCATGCAAAGTGATTCTATGAATATTTCTTCACACTGAAAAACTGAACAAATGATCAAAATCACTTGTTGAATGAAAGTTGAAATGAATTTTTTTCTTTGTAGTGACATTACGATTTAATGGACACATATTTAGAAAGTTAATATTATCATTATAATTATGGGTGCAAAAGACATATAGCTGTGTTTATAATAAGAGTGAAAAACAGCTTAATCATCTGAGCCAAACACTAAAAAGCTTATATATCATATATAAGGAAAGAAAAATCTCGTACACAATATCCATAGAAACAATCCTCCAGGATATTTATTAAGAGGCCAAAAGAGTGCAAAAAGTGCCAAAGTGCACTTTTATATACCAACTATTTCATGTAGATGTATTGGTATTTTGATATAATTTATTGAATGGAAATCAGTTTTTTGTGTTTAATCGAATGCATATCCTTTCTTGATATGTATGCATACTCTATGCATATACTGTATGTATGTTTATCTCTTGATATGTGTGTATGCTAGTATGCCATGTATAAAAGTACAACACATGTCTGACTTTTTTTCTTTTTTTTTTCTTTTTTTTTTACAATTATGTTGAGTATGCATCAGCTAGAAGAGTTAGAGTTAAATGCTTTACTCTGGAATCAGGAGTGCTGCTTTTACTTGGACACCGATGACAATGTATATCAAAAACATTTTGTTCTTGCACTGAGCACTTTGGCACTTTTTTGGCCTCTTAATAAATATCCTGTATGATTGTTTCAATGGACATTGTGTGCAAGCTTTTTTTTTTTACTGTATATAATTAAGCGTGCAAAGGACTTACTATTGTGTTTATTTATTGAGTTTAAGTAAGGTCAATAAAAAAACTATTAGAACAAATGCAATTGTGTCAGAAAACGTCTTGGTTACTGATGTAACCTCTGTTCCCTGATGGAGGGAATGAGACGTTGTGTCGATGTAGTGACACTAGAGGTTCGATCTTGAGAGCCCCAATCACCTTTGCTTAAAGTAGAATAGGCCAATGAAAATTGGCGAGTGGAATTTGCATGCCACTCTCCGCCCCGGACATACAGGTATAAAAGGAGATGGCATGCATCACTCATTCAGATTTATGCTGAGGAGCCGATAGAGAGTCCCGGCCATGTCAGCGGCCGGTTCAGTGCTGCTGCAGGAGGTACACAACATCTCATTCCCTCCATCAGGGAACAGAGGTTACATCAGTAACCAAGACGTTCCCTGTCTGTCACTTACTTGACGTTGTGTTGATGTAGTGACACTAGGGGTTCCTATAGGAAATGCCGCAGGCTCTGAACCACGTCACAAGGCATGGAAGAGTGGACACGGGCAAGCTGCTGCGTGCCTCGCAGTGAGCGCTCAACCATGTCGTGACCTTCCAATGAGTTAGGTAAGGCATCTCCCTAGTCCCGTTAAGGGGGGAGAAGACACTTACCCAAGTAGGCTACCGGCGGTGCCTTTCTTAATTTGCTGTTAAGCAGTCTCCCACCAAGCGCTTTCTAGAATAGCGCTGGGAAGTGCTCCTCCCTCTCCAGGAAGGAGAGCACTACGGAGACCACATCCTGCCAGAGGCAGGTTAACATGTGGAGCATATCTCACATGGACTTACCAACGGGGAAGTACACATATGGAATTATACCACAGGAGGACCCTATCTACAGAGAGGGTACGCAGCACAGTGGCCGAGACAGAGAAAGCTCTGACGAGGGGAAACACAGGTTTCACCTAAGGGGGAAACCAAATAGTGGAAACTCATCATACAGGATTACCAAAGGGGAATCACCACGCATGGAGCACTGAGCCCAAGCACACGGGCTCACCTGAAAAGGGGAATACCACGAGTACTGGGCCTGGTGGCGTTACTACTCTGCCGAGTTCATCACCGGACAGTGCTAAAGAATTAAAGAGGCGTCCGGAGTTCACCGGTATGGGAAAATGTTGTGGACAAAAAGCGCACATTATCACCTTTGAAAAAAGGGGAAAGGCGCAATGCAAGCAGTACACCCAACCGGCCGCCCGGTTACCTGCTGTTACCGTGTAACACTCAGGTCGAAACTGGGTCTATGCATAGGTTATAAAACCTTGGGCGTAGCCCAACCCACAGCTCTGCATATGTCCCCTCTTGCCAGTGCCCAGGAGGATGCAACGCCTCTAGTGGAGTGCGCCCGGACTCCCAAGGGGCACGGCAAATCCTGAGACTGGTATGCGAGAGAAATGGCATCCACAATCCAATGGGCCAACCTCTGCTTGGAGACAGCTTTCCCCTTCTGCTGTCCTCCAAAACAGACAAAGAGCTGCTCCGAGCATCTAAAGCTCTGCGTGCGGTCCAGATAGATGCGCAAGGTGCAAACTGGACACAGCAACGACAAGGCCGGGTCTTCCTCCTCTGAAGGGAGCGCTTGCAGGTTCACCACCTGGTCCCAAAAAGGAGTGGTGGGAACTTTGGGCACATAACCAGGCCGGGGTCTCAAGATCACGTGAGAGTGTGCCGGTCCGAACAGGATGCACTTCAGTCTTTTAGGCCTTGTTAGGGTACGCAAGTCCAAGATTGGGCGTGACCCTTCCCCTCTCTTGGGCACGATAAAATAAGGGCTGTAGAAGCCCTTGCACAACTCCGCTATGGGGACAGGCTCTATTGCTCCCTTTGCCAGAAGGGTGGCAACTTCCGCGCAAAGGACGGAGGCACCCTCGCCCTGAACCGGTGTGGGCGCCTGGCAAACTGGATCATGTAGCCAAGGCGAATCGTCCTGATGAGCCACCGTGAGGGGCTGGAGAGCTCTAACCAGGCCTCCAGTCTCCGAGACAGTGGCACCAGAAGGACGATTGGACTTACCGTGCCCGGGCAGGGTGGTTTGCAGCAAGGCAGAGCAGGCACCCCACCTGGAAGACTGCCCAGGGGGGACGTGCTGCTCCGCAAGCCCGCAACGGTGGCCGGTGACTGGGGCGGGCGAGCAGCCCCAGAGACCAGCACACTTACCTGTTTGCCGGCTGTCTCTCAACGGAGAACGAGGGAACGGGAAGTACTTGCGTTCGCCTGATTGACCGGAAAGACTTCCAGCGCCTGGCCATTGCGAGTGCACTGGCCCAGGGAATGAGGAAACTGCTCTTTTATTGACCATGTTGGTGCAAAGGCCCAGAGGGCGCTCGGCGATGTCACACTCGCCACACGCTGACCCAGGGGCAATGGTGGGGCTGGAGAGATGTTCCGGGCCAGACCGGTCAGGAGCGGTCATCTCATCCCTGGGCGGGCCATGTCAGGACCGCCTCGAAACCCATCTGAAATTCTTGGGGGCCGGCTGACGGGCAGGTGGAGCCGACTTCCCACGGGAGGATCTTTTTCTCTGAGGCCGGCGTGTGGGCTCCGATGGTACAGGAGCCAGGGCCAGCACAGCAGGGGAACAGCTCTGGTGAGAAGGAGATGGGGTGCGGAACCTCGGTGGCCTGAAGGCAGCCGGGTCGTGCCATGGCAGGATGTGTTTAATTGCCTTGGTCTGTTTTCTCACCGTCGAGAACTGATGGGCGAAATCCTCGACGGTGTCGCCAAAAAGCCCCCCTTGGGAGATGGGTGCATCTAGAAAGCGGACTTTCTCGGTGTCACACATCTCCGCAAGGTTGAGCCACAGGTGCCGCTCTTGGACCACAAGTGTGGACATCGTCCGCCCCAGGGCATGCGCCGTGACCTTTGTTGCACGTAAGGCAAGGTCCGTCGCAGTGCGCAGTTCCTGCATCAGCCCTGAGTCGGTCCTACCCTCGTGCAGGTCTTTTAGTGCCTTGGCCTGGTGGACCTGCAGGATGGCCATGGCGTGCAGGGCGGAAGCGGCCTTGTAAGCCTTCATCATTAAAGAGGTAGAAAACTTACAGGCCTTGGAAGGGAGCCTTGGTTGGTCGCACCAGGTGGCTGCGCCTTGCAGGCATAAATGCACCGCTACGGTGCGCTCTACCTGGGGAAGCTCGACATATCCCTTAGCTGCTCCGCCGTCGAGGGTAGTCAGAGTGGACGAGCCCACGAGGCATGTACGGGCAGTTAAGTTGCCTTCTGCAACTTTGTTAGCTCCTCGTGCACTTCCGGGAAGAAAGGCGCGGCCGTGAGTCACGCTCTGAGCACAAAAACCAATCATCCAGCCGCGAACGCTCAGGGCAGGGTGGAGGGTTCCACTTCAGCCCGATGTTCACAGCCGCCCGGGCAAGCACGGCTGCCATCTCAGCGTCCGCCTCATCCTGTGCTCTACCACCCATGGGTTGGAACTCAGAAGATTCGTCCACTTCTGATAGCAGAAGCCCACCCTCCGATGCCGCAACCGAAAGCTCATCCTCGTCGCGAGCCGCGAACGACACATTAAACCCGCCCTGAGGCAGACCGCCTGCATCGCTCGACAGCTCGTCCGGACAGAATGAGCATGCTGGGGGATGGGAGGTCCGCGGGGGCTGAGCGGCGGAAACGCACCCATGCCCACATCCAGATCGCCTGCTGTGCTTGCCTACCCGGCCGGTTGAGCGTCAGCCCCAGACGGACCGGGTTGGGGAGCAACCGCGGTGGCTCCTTGCTTCATGAAGAAGGAAGTGAGCCACGACCGCAATGTTCTCATGGGCATGTTCTCGCAATGAGAACATAACTCTTCCACGAAAGCCGCCTCGGCGTGCTGGCGCCCCAGACACTCGAGGCAGATTTCATGGTTATCCGGAGGGGAGAGATAACGGCCACATCCAATCGCGTAAACATGGAAGGACATCTTTAAAAAGACGGCAAACGTTTGCACGAGCTCTTTTAGAAGGAAATATACTCTTTCTAATATACTCTTTTAGCACCTGTAGACTCAGGCTGCCGAAACGCCCAGAGGAAACACAGCACTCAACCGTGTGAGGGTGACCGCTGATATGCGCCGTAAGAATCCAGAGCGTAGCAAAGGGTGAGAGGACGAACACACATGCATTCAGCTCCGAAGAAAAAATCTGAATGAGTGATGCACGCCATCTCCTTTTATACCCGTATGTCTGGGGCGGAAAGTGGCATGCAAATTCCACTTGCCAATTTTCATTGGCCTTTTCTATTTTAAGCAAAGGTGATTGGGGCTCTCAAGATTGAACCCCTAGTGTCACTACATCGACACAACATCGAGTGAGTGACAGACAGGGAACAGAACTCTCTCTTAGGCTAGATTAAACCAATGAGCATTTTGCATGAAGTTTGAGATTCTTGAAGTATATTTGAAAATATGAACCCGCAAAGGCCAAGAACATTTAAAGTGAAACCAAATCGCTTTGAATTCACTATCAAAATCCTTGACTGTATTTTCGTGGGAGTATGGCGTGAACCTCCCCAGACAGCGTGTGCATCAGAGCGCTTTGGAAGCAGTTAATCTTCACACACTCTTCAGCAGGGCCAGCCCATCCTACAGGCGATACAGGCAGCCATTTAGGGCCCCAACATGCCTGGGGGGCCCTGCGAACATGTGCGCAGTAAATTAAGAAGTCATAAGATTAATAACATTTATTCTGAAATACTCCGCAGTTGAACGGTTCCTATCACGCACACACTCACAGGAGAACGTGCAACACGTGTGGACCTGATCATTTAACATACTAAAAACAAAAAAAACTAAAAACTAAAAACATCATATTAAGTATAAAATGAGCTCTGAATAATAACAAAAAGACAAATAACTGAAGGATACAACAAATAAAATAACAGCAGTGCATCTAAAATTGGCAAGAAGAAAAGCTAAGTATTGCATTACACACTAATCTGCATAATTTATTCATAATGCAAAGCATTATTGGGAACTGGAGCGCAGGTTCTTTTCACAGTATTATTAGACAGATCACACACCTTGCTAAATAATGCACACGCCTAACAGAAACGCAGGAAATAAAGTATGAAAAATATTGCTTTGTGGCTATTTGAGTCTTTGAGGATTATTTTGTGTAAAGATAACAGAAACAGCGCTTGTCAAATCATTAGGGTTTTTCATGTTTTGTCAAGAGTAATCTGCTGCGGAAGGAATTCAGACACTGTCGATATAAAGACACAAAAGCTCACATAGAGTAAAAATATGAGCAATTAATCTGGAAACCAAACCATCCTATCTGCAAAGATCTCTGCTCTCCAAGATGTCTGTGTTTATTCTTTACATTTGTTTACAAATATATATTTTGAAGTTTTGTGTTTATAGGCCCTATTTAAAATATGTTATTTTATTTATCCATAATTTCCCCCCCACATTGCTGTAGTTACATGATTCTTACTGATGTTTTAACTTTTATTCACTTTTGACCACATTCTGGCCAACTTTTTGTTTTCATTGATTTTGTTCCTCTAAATAAACATTTATACATAGTTATGTGCGTAGTTGAAATGGAATTTCAAGCACTGTCAGCCGTGTCCTATATATTAAAACTATCTAAAACTATTTTAAACAACATTTTCCTATTTTGTGTTACTTTCATGAGTAACACTTACACTTGTATTTGTTAATATTACTTAACTACATTAGTTAACATGAACTAACAATGAACAATATGTCACTCAATCTACACCACGCAATCGTTCAGGTAGAACTATTATTTCAACCACTAAAGATAGCTTCAATAATAATCTTCCAGAATTATCTCACATACTCAGTAAGCCAAAAAGTCTAGAAGAACTTGATGAAATAACAGAAAATATAAATACAGTCTTCTCTAGCACTCTTGATAGTGTCGCCCCCCTTCAATTAAAGAAAATTAAAGAAAAAAGCCTCGCAACGTGGTACAATGACCACACTCATGCTCTCAAGAGAGCAGCTTGGAAAATGGAGCACAAGTGAAAGAATACAAAATTAGAGGTATTTCGCGATGCATGGAAGGATAGTGTCTGTAGCTACAGACAGGCACTAAAAGCTGCCAGGTCAGCATATTTTAGCAAACTCATAGAAAATAACCACAACAATCCCAGGTGTTTATTCAGTACTGTGGCTAAATTGGTTAGGAATAAAGCATAGACTGAACCAGATATTCTCATCTATTTAGCCAGGCATACACCTAATTTATCCATCAACTCACAGTTAGGCTGCTTTAGTTAGGTCTGCTGGAACCAGAAACATCCATCATGATCTATAACGCTGCATAAAATTGAATGGTATCTACGCTAATATTATTCTATTTGTTCCATGAATCCCGAGGTTACCAGAGCCTGCCAGATCCAGCTCCGTTCCTGCTTGGTGTCGGACTCCACTGCTACGTGTCACTGAGAGATGACGACAAACTACAGCCGGTGCTAGCCAGACATCACTTCAGTTTTTTGACTTCTCTGCCTGCATCACCTTTGTCTATTGATGGACTACACTCTTGAAATGGAATACATAGACTAACATTTAATTGCCAACAAAAGCCTTCATCAGCCAACTAACAAAGGACAATGCATTTATGTGAACTTCTGCAGTTAATCCAGGATGGACTTCAAAGACATTAGTCATTAATCTTAAAGTTTATTTTAAAGTTATCATTAATCTTAAAAAAATATATTTTTATTTTTAAAACACTGGACCATAACGCTTACTTAATTTACAAATTTAAAACCATGACTTGCACTGCACACAAATAACTAATATTGGCATTATATTCATGTTGTTTAGCCAGAGGGGAACTGGCCCCCACAGTGAGCCTGGTTTCTCCCAAGGTTATTTTTCTCCATTAACCAGCATCTTATGGAGTTTTGTGTTCCTTGCCACAGTCGCTTCAGTTTACTCACAGGGGTTCTAAATGCAATTATTATTTAATTATTTAATTTCTATACACATTTTACAATTATATTTAATTAAACTACACAATGATCACTGTAAGACATTATAGATATTACAGTTTCATTTATTTTTTTATTTTTATTTTTTTTTAATGCATGATTTCCTGTAAAGATGCTTTGAAACAATGTGTGTTGTGAAAAGCGCTATACAAATAAAAATGACTTGACAGTACTTAATAATCTTGGTTTATGTTAATTTCTGCATTATACTAGTCCATTTTTAACATTAAAAATTATACTAAAGTTAACATTAGTTTATACAATATGAACTAACATGAACAAACAATAAACAATTGTATTTTTTTATATATTGACATTAGCCAAGATTAATAAATGATGGAAAATTGTATTACACATTGTTAATGATACCTAATGCAAACCTTATTGTAAAATGTTACCCAGTAATTGTCACACTTGCAGTTTCCATGACTTCATATTAATTGAGACACTGGTTTATTTGTACTTCTAGTAAAAAGTCGAAAGGCCATCAAAATAAGGCGATAAAATGGTGACCTGTCACAGCACCTAAAATACACATATTCCATTAAGCATACATGTACTTTTTAACCTAACATCAAAAAAAGCTATTGGACATGTTATTTGCCATCTACCGAGCTATACAGTAAAGTGCTTCTGTAAAAAATCTGCTCATCACGTTTGCAGTGACTCTATGGATGTTTTAAAGTTATGACAATTTTTACACCGGGGGCCCATTTTTATGATTTCACCTTCGGCCCCACAAACCCACGGGCCGGCCCTGCAGCCATTGTTGGGCAAGCTACTCAAAAAATGAAGCAAGCTAAGCTACATACTACTCAACAGAAAAAGCAGTTAAGCTAAGCTAAAAGCTACACTTCAGAAGAAGTAGCAAGTTACACTACAAGCTACCAACATTTAAGCTACTTCATTTCTTTTTTCCAACCAGATGCATGGAGCATACTGTTATAGACAAAGCACCAAAAAGACTTATTCAGATGATGTTTATCCAAGCCATGGTAGAGCATAGCACATTATGTGCAATAGTGCAATACATTATGCAAGTATACAGTATGATGCAATTTAAAATGTATGCACATGTAAAAAAACATGTGAATTCCTATTTTTACATGCTACCTATACAATACCCATGTGTTCAACATGAAAAATCTCTATTTTTACATTTTATTTTTCATATTTATCCTACTACCTCCACAAACCCATACCCATTTGAACACAAGTTCCTTTGCACATTCCTGTATAAAATGTGTGTGTGTGTGGGCAGGTTTAAGTGGTTTATACTAAACAATGTTTTATTGAAAATGTAAAAATGCAGAACGTTTTTTGTGAGGGTTAGGTTTAGGGGTAGGCAGTGGCGGTTCTAACTTATATGGCGCCCTGGGCGAAAGCCGCTTCAACACGCCCCCAAAGTTGTTGACCGGGTGACTGGGGGTGGGGGGGTGGGTGTGGGGGGGTGACTGTGGGTGCCTCGTGCTGCCCCCCGCAAGATGCCGCCCTGGGCAACTGCACATGTCGCCCATGCCTAAATCCGCTACTGGGGTTAGGGGTTAGGGGATAGAATCTATAGTTTGTACAGTATAAAAAACATTATGTCTGTGGAGAGTCCTCCTAATGATAGCTGCACCAACGTGTGTGTGTGTGTATGTGTGAACATCTGGGCAATAACAATGTGATTTTTGATGGTATCAGATGGTAATACCATGGTACTTTGGTACTTTATCATATTTTTGTTCCATTCTGTATTTGCATAGTGCTTCAATGTACTTCAAAGTATACCATGGTACTGCAATGGTAATTTGATATATGATTACCATATTCATATACCACTGTATTTACATGGTCCTTCAAGGTAATTCAAAGAATACCATGGTACTTCGTTATATGATTACCATATTCATATACTATTGTATTAACATGGTGCTCCCAGGTAATGGTACATGTCCAAAAAACATAGTAATGCCACTACATTTTGAGTGTTTTGATACTTTTTTGGTTGGAAAATGTCTTTACCTGCAGAAGTCGTTTACAAGCTGCACACGTGTTGAACTTAATAAAAAACTTCTTCATCACTGGCAAACGATAGGACACATTTGCAGGTTTGGTTTCCATTGATTGTAGATCCACTGCAACCAGAGTTATCTTTATTTTCCATGTTATAAAATACTACGTGAGCATGTGGGCAAGTGAGAGCGCACACTAAATGATTCAGCAGCACGTGCGCAAGTATTCTGAGTCATTCAGGTTGAATCGCAAACTAATTCAGACCGCTTTGCTATCACGTGTGACTAATTCATTGTAAATAACCGACACAGATAGCATTTCATTTGTTAATCTGACATCTTTAGTTCTGATTCAAAGATGGCGTATGTAGCGGTGTAGCTTTTGTCAACGCTGCACCGCTACCTAGTTAAAAATATAGCTTAGCTACATAAAAGCTACTTGATTTAAAAACTAGCAAAGCTACCACCTCACTACTCAGAAATTTAGTTAAGCTAATAGCTTTGCTATTTGTAGTGAAGCTACTGCCCATCACGACATACAGCATTGCAAAACTGAATGGTTAGAAATACAGTGGTTAGATGCATAGTTCCTTGTTGGTTTGCAGTGTGGACATCATTTGACTTCGGTGAGGCTTCGATATCTTTTATTCCATACATATCTTTCATTCTTTAAAGATGTTTACTACATTTATAAACATTTAAGAAAGCTGCTTATTCCAGGGTTTCGCAGAAAGCGGTGTTCTGAAACATCATCTGAACATGAATGCAGTGGTTTAAGGGATTTAGAGTTAAGAGAAAGCGATTTAACACACACGGATTTTGTCAGAGAACACTGCTTATGTGTCAATGTTATAAATGATATAAGATGTTCTCTGAACAATTATACCTATTTGAGACATGAATTAGGCAACATTTATTTTTAATCAGTTATCTAAAATTCAATCATAAGTATCAAATATCATAAAAGTGCTTGTCCCCAGTGTCATTTATGGAGATTTCGGGGCCTATTTGAGTTTAAAAATATATTTCTTTCCCATTTTAAATGTAATAATGTATACCTCAATTTCACATTAATTACATGAATGACATAAATCTATGAAATGCCAAATAAATATAATATATAATATGATGGAAATAGCTGTCACCTGGAGTCATGTCACTTGTGTTACCATGTATCAAAGTTAGGCAGACAAAAACATTCCCTCAGAGTACTTGGCACCATAGACACGTGCAGGGCCGCATTAAGGTACTCCGGCGCCCTGGGGCTTACAGTTCCCTATCTGTCACTCACTTGACGTTGGTGTCGATGTAGTGCTAGTTCGGACAGACAGCACGGCAGCGGTAGCAAATGTCAACCGCCAAGGCGGTCTGCGCTCCCGCTGTATGTCACAACTCGCCTGCCGTCTCCTCCAACGGAGTTAGCAGCACCAAGTCGCTGCAAGCCACTCACATCCCGGGCAACCTCAACACTTCGGCGGACGCGCCGTAACAACAGGTTACCCTCAAGGGAGAGTGGAGACTACACCTTCAGGTGGTCCAGCTGATTTGGAGTTGATTCAGTCAGGCACAGGTGCACCTGTTCACCTCCCAAGAATCCTCGCACTGCCCACTCTGGTACGCCCTCACCGAGGCCTTCCTCGGCATAGACGCGCTGGCACACAGCTGGTCCCCTGGCATTCGCAAATATGCGTTTTCCCCCAGTGAGCCTGCTCGCACAGGCCCTGTGCAAGGTCAGGGAGGATGAGGAGAAGGTCGTCCTGGTAAGCACCCTACTGGCCCGCCCAGACGTGGTGCTCGGACCTCACGCTCCTCGTGACAGCTCCCCCCGGGCTAATTCCCCTGAGGAAGGACCTTCTTTCTCAGGGAAGGGGCACCATCCGGCACCTGCGCCCAGACCTCTGGAATCTCCATGTCTGGCCCCTGGACGGGACGCGGAAGACCTAAGCTGTCTCCCACCTGCGGTGGTAGACACGTTCACTCAGGCTAGGGCTCCCTCTACGAGGCGCCTGTATGCCTTTAAGTGGCGTCTGTTCGCTAAGTGGTGTTCTTCCCGTCAGGAAGACCCCCAGAGGTGCGCAGTCAGATCAGTGCTTTCGTTCCTGCAAAAGAGGTTGGAAGGGAGGCTGTCCCCTTCCACCTTGAAGGTGTACGTTGCTGCCATAGCAGCACACCATGACGCAGTCGACGGTAAGTCCTTAGGGAAGCATGATCTGATCATCAGGTTCCTAAGAGGCGCCAGGAGGCTGAATCCCTCCAGGGATTGTTCCCTCATCGGACCTCTGTAGTTTTTCAGGGTCTACAGAGAGCCCCCTTTGAGCTTTGCAGTCAGCCGGGCTTAAGGCACTCTCCTTGAAGACTGCCCTCCTGACTGCGCTCACTTCCATCAAGAGGGTAGGTGACCTGCAAGCGTTCTCTGTCAGCGAAACGTGCCTGGAGTTCGGTCCGGGCTATTCTCATGTGATCCTGAGACCCCCGACCGGGCTATGTGCCCAAGGTTCCCACCACTCCTTTTAGGGACCAGGTGGTGAACCTGCAAGCGCTGCCCCAGGAGGAGGCAGACCCAGCCCTGTCGTTGCTGTGTCTGGTGCATGCTTTACGCATCTATTTGGATCGCACGCAGAGCTTTAGAATCTCTGAGCAGCTCTTTGTCTGCTTTGGTGCACAGCGGAAAGGAAGCGCTGTCTCCAAGCAGAGGATCGCCCACTGGCTCACTGACGCCATAACTATGGCATGTCTCGCCCAAAACATGCCACCCCCGGTAGGGCTACGAGCCCATTCTACCTGTGGTGTATCGGCTTCTTGGGTCCTGGCCAGAGGTGCCTCTCTAACAGACATTTGCAGAGCAGCAGGCTGGGCAACACCCAACACCTTTGCAAGGTTCTACAACCTCCGGGTGGAACCGGTTTCGTCCCAGGTAGTGGCATGCAACACAAGCGGATAAGCCCGGGATAGCCGGCCGGGTGTATCACTTGCACATAGCGCCTTCCACCTCCTTTTGAGCTGAAGACGTGCGCTGTTAATTCCCAGTAGTGTTCACAAAAGTTGTTCCCTGGTTGACTTCCTCCGAGCCCTGTGGCAGTCGAGTTTTCGGAGAGACTCGCTGCCGGCCCAGTACACGCGCTAACTAAGAGCCCGGTTCTGGGGTAGGTGCTCCGCATGTGGCGGTTCCCTGTAAGGCTAACCCCATGCGATCTATATCTTCCGCTAGTTCATTTCCCTACTGGCAAACTGCGTCTTCCTTGGGCAGAGCCCCTCAGTCTCCATGTTGTAGTAACTCCTCCCCCATTGGGCAGGATCTACCTTGAAGGCTCTCCACAAGGTTGGAAAGACCATGTGATGTATTCTTACACTTAAATATCCCCCCCTTTCTTGGGGCGAGGTGTGGTCTCTGCGGTGTCCTCCCCTTGGGAGGAACACCCCCCCAACTAGACCTGGTGGCCCAGTCAGATAATCCCCCTTCTTTTTTAGGGAGTGGAAAAAGAGAAGGGGAAAGAGGCCACGACTGCGTTAAGCCTGTCTCTATCTCTGGGTAGTCGACTTGTCCCCAAAAAGGGCCGTTCGACACTCATAACTGTGTTGGGGGAGGTTACGTGTCGACCTGGTGCACTGGCTATGAGGCATACAGCAAGTCTGCCCACCACACACCGCCAGTTCACGTAACACAGTTCAGCCTTGTGGCGTTTTGTATAGGGACCCCTAGTGTCACTACATCGACACCAACGCCGAGTGAGTGACAGATAGGGAACGTCATGGTTACTGGTGTAACCTCCGTTCCCTGATGGAGGGAACGAGACGTTGGTCCCTCCTGCCACAACGCTGAACTACCCGCTGAAATGGCCGGACCTTATATCGGCTCCTCAGAGTAAAACCTGAATGAGTGGTTGCATACCAGCTCCTTTTATACCCGTATGTTCGGGGGAGTGGCATGCAAATACCACTCGCCAATTTTCATTGGCCTTTTATCAAAGACCAGAGGTGTCTCGGGCTCCCAAGAGTGACCCCTAGTGTCACTACATCGACACCAACGTCTCGTTCCCTCCATCAGGGAACGGAGGTTACACCAGTAACCATGAAGTTTTACTGGGCTCAGCAAGTCGTCGGGGGTGGTAGGTTGGTGTTGTTATAGACGGAACATTCTTATGATCATGTGCTCCTGCTGATGCATTTACACAAATCTGGGAACACCTCTTTCAGCAAGCATCTGTGTTCTGAGATTAAGATAATGTCTCATTAAAAAATATCCAGTAGCCAGAATATATTTCCAAGTTTTGTCTCCCTCTTAAACTCTGTGATCAATGGCAGTAGTCTCAACAGAATCCCATTTTCATGGCTATTTCCACTAATTGAATGCTTTGACACAAATTACTTTGAAATGTATTGTGGTCTGTTGGTTTTAGCGGTAAACTTAAAAGGAATGGACTTGTTGGCATTAAGGCCATGTAATGTAAAGTACCTTTTGGAAATCAGGGACTTTATGCATAGACTTAACTCTGTTAGTATGATGCCTTTAAACAGGTCATGTGTAAAATCTGGAGCAAACCCTTGTACAGTGTGGAAATTAGAAATTTTCTCAAGAACACAGTCTCTCTTTATTCCATCCAGGAACAGCATTGAATTGTTTTTCAATTCCTCAAGAGCCTGTTTGTGAGTTTTTATTGTTCTCAGTGGAAACACTTCCTCTTTGGCCTCGTGCTTGTCAGTATCTTGTCGACTAGTTGAGCCAAATCTACAGAATTTATCAGCATTGAAACTGTCTTGGAATCCAGCTAGCGAGTGGAACCACAAGTTATCAGCCGACACATTCATACAGATCCTCTGACACTTGTTCCCATTTGTTGAACATATAATCCTTGCTGTTCAAGGACCTGAATGTCCCTAATCAGTGGTCCAAAAATGGCATCATAGCCACAATCCACATGTATTTGTTTCTGCCCACTGTTTCTATTGTGGACTGTTTTTACTTTAGAATCTGAGTCAATTCTGCAGGAGTGAGTCAAAATAAACTTTGGGCAAATACTTTAATGGTATTTGTTACATTTGTATCGAGTTCTGTTCTTTTCTTTATGTTAATGACCCTTGCTTCCATGCATGTTTGATTGAATACAGAATTTCCAATTTACTTTAAGGGAAAAATAGAGAAAAATAAAATTGTTGGTGTTTGGTCATTGTAAAATAAAAACTTTAATTTCGTTACTTGTGGTTTCAGCTGTCTGGGTATATATATATATATATATATATATATATATATATATATATATATATATATATATATATATATATATGTGTGTGTGTACTTATTTATATTGACAGGCTTTTAAGCTGTCTGGCACCTGAAACAAAGTGATTTAGATAATAGTATTTACTTGAATCTTTGATTAAACTTAAATTAAGGCAGCCACCATTACAACACTCACTGAGTACTTACCTGTACAACTACTTATTCATGCAGTCCTCTAATCAGTCAATCATGTGACAGTAGTGTAATGCATAAAATCAAGCAGATATGGGTCAGGAGCTTTAGTTAATGTTCACAACAACCATTAGAATGAGGAAACAATATGATCTCTATGATTTCGACCATTGCACAATTGTTGGTGCCAGATGGGCTGATCTGAGTATGTCTGTAACTGCTGATCTCCTGGAATTTTCACGGACAACAGTCTCTAGAATTTACTCAGAATGGTGCAAAAAACATCCACAAAGCAGCAGTTCTGCAGATGGAAGTGCCTTGTTGATGAGAAAGGTCAACGGAGAATGGCCAGACTGGTTCGAGCTGACAGAAAGGCTATGGTAACTCAGATAACCACTCTGTACAATTGTAGTGAGCAGAATAGTAACTCAGGATGCACAACATGTCAAACCTTGAGACGGATGGGCTACAACAGCAGAAGACCATGACAGGCACTTTATTAGGACCATAGTGTTCCAAATAAAGTGTTCAGTGTTTGTACATATATCTGTGTGTGTGTGTTTATTGTTTAGATGCCTAATTTGTCCTATTTACAAGTATTTACATCAATATTTAGAACACATGCTAAAACCCGGTTTCTTCCAATACAGGGACTTTAAAAAAGAATGGAGTCGAATGGCTTGTTTACTGTATCAGTGCCATATCAGATTAGAATTTTAAAAAATATATATATTTTTTTTAATTATTATTATTTTTATCAACATCTAACTGACCAAAGAGGTAATAAGAGACATTATCAATGACAAATGGATCACATGGATCTAATCTTTTTGCTGTAAAAACATTTAGTGTGAGTTTACAGTAAATTCCTGGCTACTAATTGACTTTCACAGTATATTTTACAGTTGTATTTCTACAATTTGTTAAAAATTAAAATAAATCTGTATACTGTGAGTCCACAGTGAACAGGACTAAGAAATTACTGTGATGTAGCAGTGTTGTGTTGTAAAATCACAATGATCATCTGTATTTTGTTTTATCTACAGTCTTTGTTACTGATAAAAATGTCATAATAAATCCAACCATATTATAGCCTAGCTTTGCAAACATCCCTTCCTAATTGTTCATTAAAATTATACCATTTCTTTATTTTCAAATGCATCATATATGGTGTAGTTTATACATCATGTTCCCATACAAAGTCAACAACTAAACTGACTAATTTTCTTCATACATTACAGTAAAATAAATTGTGTTATTAAACACAATTACACTAACTGGGAGAAATTTAATTAGAAATAAATAAGATAAGGTCGCATCCAGAGGGAACACTAAATGAAATGGTGACTTCAAACGAAACACCATTTTCCTATAATGCAGTGTGATATTCTAATTTCTTTTTTCACAGTAATTTGTTGTGTGACAGAAAATGACCTAGCCTGCATTGATTTTACAGTGAAATACTGAAAACAGCATTTTATTGTAAGAAATTACTGTAAAATCTTGAAAAAGTCTGTAAAAAAGCAATTTTATTACAGTGTGGACACATTAAAAGGCAAGCCAAACATTTACTCTCAACACGCAGTGAAAAGATGCTGAACTTGGTGCTGAACTGGTGAGTGAGATCTGAAATATTACCAGGCAGTGGCTAACTACAGACATTTTAAGTCACATATGCGAGTGATATTCTCTCATTGCAAAGGGCTGTGCATAGAGTAAAAGATTGGTTTTGGGATTATAAGAATTGATATAATTAAAATGAAGATTGCGGTTAGTCAGAAAATCAATATTTCTGCACGGCCCTAGTGCCAAACGCGTAAGTGAGGACCAGCATTTCCAGTTTCAGTCTCTCCGCGCCACATAGTAGCGTCTCTGACTGCACTGAGAAATGCTGCACTGAGTTTGAACGTATTTAGACAACCTGCTTCTTCTTTATTGAACTGTTGGAAATGATATGAATACACAAATAGTCACAATAGTTATAAGTAAGTAAAATATCGAGACAGGGAATTGCCTTGAGTTACTTTGAGGAGGCTTGAACAGTCTGACTATGGTCCTGAGTCAAATTTGTCTTGAGAGACAGTCTACTCCTAAATGAGCATACACAATCTTCACAGACACATGGGAGTGGACAGCGAATAACCTGATCGCAGTGTTTCAGCTTGTAGTGTGTGATTAAGGTCTGCTGGTTGGGAGATGAAAAGCAGCAAAACTTGGAGCACCGCCTCATCAATACAGGGTTGGGCTCCCACACCCACACCATGGTACCAAGAAGAGATCTGCACTGCTCCTGCAAATAAAAAAGAAAGCACATCCCATTACAGCCAAATACATACACAAATAGTCACCGAATATCTCACCGTTCAGAGTAAATGCAAATGGAAAAATAGATATAAACTCTATATGTCTCACACTGCATCATCACATGTACATTTCTCAAATTCAAACACTAAATTCAATGCAAATCTGTAAAAATGAAATAATATAAACAAAAAATATGCAGGGCTTAACAATAGGGCAAGTGTGAGAAATTTTAGGCCAGCTGATAGAACTCTTGTTTGTATGATACACAGGTTTTGATATTCACTCATTACATATTATGGAAATATGTTAGCTGTAACATTTTGATTATGAAACAGCTTTCTGCTGAACATGAGATTTAGAGCAAATAATGTATTGTTTTCACGATTACTTAACAATTCAACATTTAAACGTGCAGATGTAAATAAGCACTCAAATGGGTCTGAAGAGACCCACCAGTCTTTAACAGGTTGGATTCTGACTCACTAATAATAGACACTCATTTGTCGCCACCTCCTGGCTAGATGTAATCTCCAGAAATTGGTACAGAATGAATCAGTTTAATTGAACATTTAAGATATATATTGTGAAAATGTTTCCTGGAAAGTCAATCTGAAAAACTGAGCTGGAAACAAATCCTCATTATTGAGCCCTAATATGTTTAAACTGGCTTAAAAATACTGTTGAACTGGGGGATGAAATTAGTTTTGGAAGCAATTGACATTAAGATCCAAATGCTGTCCATAGGTCTAACTTATGCAGAACCGTGGAGATTTCATAACTTGCATGATTAATGAGTGGATTGCACTGTATCATTGCATTTATGTATTCTTCCTTATTTTGTATTCATAAAATAACAATAGGATATATTTTATTTATTATTTATTTTATTATTTTGTATTCTTATTTATTGTTCTTAACTGGTTTTAAATTGTATTTTTATTTATCTTGTATTTTGTTTATAATTTTTATGTAAAGCGCTTTGAATTACCATTGTGTATGAAATGTGCAATATAAATAAACTTGCCTTGCCTATTCTCTGCTTTACAAAAATATGATTTCATGCTCAGAGATTCCATGATAATTAAATTGAAATGCAAATACATTTTGATAAACATCTCATCTGGATTTAATTTATAAGACATCCAACATTAATAAGATAATATCAAAATTAGTACACGTGTGTTAAACCTAATATCAAATAAATCTCACAAGTGGATGCTATATTTCTACTTAAAATTACTTCACATCATTGCTTGAACAGTCAAATTTTTTTTAAATTATTATTATATTTATTTATTCATTTGTTTTACAGTAGCATATCCACTGACTAGCAAGTAAAAGTGCAGGTAATGCTAAAATCATTACAATTGACAAGCCTAAATTAACATCATAGGTAGCATAAATCAAGATATACTTATTTTGTTATTTGCAGAACAAAAAGTATATTCTGTAATCTCTCAATGGCACTTTTGTCTTCTCTTTCTTGTTGCTTAATCAGAAAATTTGCCTGCAGGCTTGCACAAATCTAACAAAATGGGGCCAGCGTGTTTATCTCAGCTCAGGTGAATTCGTACTTCATCATAAAGTGATGTGCATTACATAAACAGTTGGTGGGACATCTGGTTTGTAGTTATTTGAGCATTTTATTTTAAGTTTTCAAATTCTGTCCAGGAAATAAACAGGGCACACACACAGCAGACGTCAAAACTGTTGCACTAGGTTAAAATTATTTTCTTGTTTATTTTTTATCTGTTAAAATGACTGACGGCATTTGGAATTATCCATCAATGCTTCAAAAATCGGAAAATGGCATGACTGAGAATTTTCAGTTAAAGCAACCCCTGACATGTTGGGCTAAGTTATTTTTTTGTGCCCCACCAGAAATTATGAGCCTGAGATGCCACTGGACACTTAAAATGATCTTCTTTGGATAGTAAAATGTGATTGGAATTTGAAGTGCACATTAATTGCGCATTGTGCACATAAATGAATCTCAAATAACTGCAGTTAGATAAAATAATCGCTATCAGATAAATATTTAATAATCATGACAGGCCTACAATGAAATAAACTTGATAAGATGTCAAGGTGAAGAGGAAGAAAAACTTTGAGAGTATCAGACTCAGCTGTTATAGTTTAGGAAGAGCTAACAAAGCGTTTTAAGCATAAAATGCAACAACATGTATGCTATATCCTATACCCACTAAGCTAATGAAAGAGGTATTTCCTGTAATCTTAGAACCTCTTCTCAATTTTATTAACTCCTCGCTATTTTAGGACTCGTCGCCATCTTCATCTTTATGTCCCAAGAAACTTTAAGCTGGCAGTTATCAAACCCCTTATCACAAAATCATAGCTTGATCTTGTAGAGAGGCTAACCATAGAGCGATCTCAAATCTCCCTTTTATGTCGGAAATACTAGAAAAGTTAGTGTCCTCCCAACTGTGTTCATTTTTACAGAGAAATGGTATCTGTGAAAAATTTTAGTCAGGATTTAGGCCCCATCATAGTACAGAGCCTGCGCTTATCAGAGTTAGAAATTACTTTCTCTTATCATCTGACCACAGCTGCGTCTCTCTTCTAGTGCTATTAGATCTTAGTGCTGCCTTCAACACCACAGATCATGACATTCTCTTTGATTGTCTTCGAAATTGTATTGGCATTTGTGGACATCAGCAAAGTTTAGGTCCTATTTTTCAGACTGCTACTACTTTGTTTGTATAAATGAGGACTTGTCAGATCAAGTAGAAGCAAAATATAGAGTGCTGCAGTGCTCAGCTTTTCTCCTTGTATATGTTTCCCCTGGGAGACATTATCAGAAACCATGGAATTAGTTTTCACTGTTTTGCAGACAATACTCAGCTTTGTGTTTTCTTGGAGACCTTATGAAATTTCCCAATTCTCCAAGTGTATCAATGATAACAAAGACTGTATGTCTAGAAATGTCCTTCTACTCAATTCTGACAAAACAGAAGTATTGGACCAAAAACCTCTAAAAATAAGATGCAAGAATATAATTTGTTATTTAAATGGATTTACTGTTATGTCGTTCTATAGTTAAAAAGTTGGCTGTTATATTTGCAATATCAATCTATCCTTTAAAAAAAAAAAAAAATCACATTTCCAATGTTTGTAGAACGGCATTCTTCCACCTAAGAAATATCGTTAAGTTACGACACATGCTCTGTTTCTGATGCTGAAAAGAAAAAATGCTAAAGTGACAAGAACAGGTGAGGATCCAAGTGCTGGATGCAAAGTCTTTTATTTCTTTAGAAAAATTAAGAACAAAAACAAAACACTAATCCACAGGAATCAGTGAAGGAATGCCGGTACCCGGCTAGTAATCCACAGCTCTGACCGGTCCTTTTAGATGGAGAGAGAGCTGGAAACACTCCCGGGAATGGGCCAGTCCTCCGGTGAGTCTAAGAGAAGGAGGGAGGCTCAACTGGGCTGGCAGAGTTGAGAGAGACATAAGAATGGTCTCTGGGAAAAAGCGAGATCCGGAACAGAGCAGGTGAGATCCGCTGAGAATTGGCATAGATGAAAAACAGGAACAAAAAAGAGAGAGGTGAAATACGTGGGTCTAGACTAAACTGTGAACACACAGCAAACACTATGCAACAATCAGACAAACACTGAAGGGCGAGGTTGAGCTAAATAGGCCAAAGGAAATGAGTGACAGGTGGAGATAATGACAGCAGAGTCTGCGTGAGTAATTATTTCGATGAAACAATCACTCGCACCAAACACGTGACGACTTTCAAACAGAGAATGACAACAAACTCACATGGAAACACACACATACACACAGCAGCCTATCTAATGTAGAACCCTGCCACTAAAGTGCTGACTAAAACAAAGAAATTTGATTATATCAGCCCAATTTTATCATAACTACATTGGCTACCTGTTAGGTTTCATATCAATTTAAAAATTCTGTACTTAAGTGTACTTAAGCATCTAGCAACTCAGTAACTTCTATTATGCTAAAATTCATCACGTATACTACGATCGCAAAATTTCAGCCTGTTTTTTTTTTCTCCCCTTTTCTCCCCAATTTGGAATGCCCAATTCCCAATGCTCTCTAAGTCCTAGTGGTGGCATAGTGACTCGCCTCAATCCGGGTGGCGGAAGGCGAATCCCAGTTGCCTCCGCATATCTCAGACCATCAATCCGCGCATCTTATCACGTGGCTTGTTGAGCGTGTTACCGCGGAGACATAGTGTGTGTGGAGGCTTCACGCTATTCTCCATGGCATCCATGCACAACTCACCACGCGCCCCACCGAGAGCCAGAACCACATTATAGCGACCACAAGGAGGTTACCCCATGTGACTCTACCCTCCCTAGCAACCGGGCCAATTTGGTTGCTTAGGAGACCTGGCTGGATTCACTCAGCATGCCCTGGATTTGAACTTGCGACTCCAGGGGTGGTAGACCCTTTTCCTTTTTAGCTCCTAATTATGGAATAGCCTTCCTAGCATTGTTCAGGACTAAGATACACCGTCTTCGTTTAATTCTAGACTAAAGACTCATCTCTTCAGCCAGGCATACGCCTAATTTGTCCCTCAACTAGTAGGTATGCTGCATTAGTCTGGTCTGCCAGAACCGGAAATTGGCTGCATCACTTTGGTCTACTATGATCAGGGTTACTCTGTTGTTGTTACTCCTCTGACCACTTCTTCCAGTTTTCTGTCACTATCCCTTCTTCATCTCACTCCACCCATGTTCTCCTTCCACCGCAACCTTTGCTCTCTCTCACCCATCGCTTCTCTTCCAAAGTCTCTGCATCCCTTCCCTTCATTAACAATTTCTGTTCACTTGATTTAAATTAAGCTACAAATGCTCTTTGCTCAACATTAACTTCTTGCCTTGACAGTGTCTGCCCTCTTACCTCCAGACCAGCACGTGCCACACCCTCTAGCCCAGGGGTCGGCAATCTTTTAGACATGGAGTGCCATTTTTTATTTTCCTGGTCAATGGCTGTGCCAAAAATATACTTTGGAAGATCAGTTGTAAAGCTCTATTATCAACTTTGTTATTTATTGTATTTCATTATTATTTTAATTCCTATTATTCATTTATTTATTTTTTAGATTTTTTCCACATTCTCTTTTTTTCTTCTTAACTTTGGTGACTTCATCATGGAGGTTGTTTGTTTCTTTAATTAGTCCATTGAATTTAACTAAATTTGGTAATTAATGATTTAATTCATATAATCAAAACAAGCTTAAAGTGGTTAAGGGAACTGTGGTTTTAAAAAACAACAACAAAAAACAAACACCATCTCTGCTCTGAGTTTCAAGACATGCGCACTAGCTGCGACATCTAGTGACGACACTTGGTGGGCTTTTGGAGCTGCTAGATTAACCGCCAGAACAGCAGAAGAACTTTTAGCTTGCTACCGCGGTGAGTATATCTTTGATAATCTAACATATAATATAATTTTAATAAACCTTTCTACACATATAATATCGACGTAATGTTTATTTATAAGGAAGCTAAAATTGTGTGTTGGCTGATATAGCGCTAGAAATACTCTTGAGAATTATGGTAGCCAATTTAAAAGCTTATGAATCACTTAATGAATCGACAGCCTGTCTGCTAATCTTCAACATTTTTTCACTAAACAGTATACTTTTGTAGTGAACTATATGGAGAGTTCGCTACGATAAAAATGCTGTTTAATAAGGAAGTGTAGAGAATGTTGCGACAGGTAGGACTCATTTTTGAAATTACCACCAGCCTATATCAACAAATGTGTAGCATTACAATGTAATAATACATTTTGTATATTGTGTAAAGAAAATGTAAAAATCTATGTTTTTGATCAAATTAAAACTCTGAAGGCCGTCCACTGACATTGGTGCCATTACATGATTGGTTTACATGACGTCATCCAGTTTGACCGTTACGCTTTCTCCAAAGGTAGAGCCGGTTGGTATCTCCTATCTATATAACAAAAATATATATTAAATATATATATATTAAAAATATAACATTCTAATTTAACTCTGCTTAGATGAACGAAATTACTTAAACATTTGTTCATTTTGCTTAACGAGATTCAAAGATCCAAGTCAGTCTGGAGCCCTGATTTAGTATTTTATATATGTAATTAATTTTGATAACTTTGTAGAAATCTGTTTTCACTTTGATATTAAGGGATTTTTCTGTCAATTGTCATAAAAACCACATTTAATCTACTTTGATTCTGTGCTGTAAGACATGAAAAATTTAGGAAGATGAATACTTTATAATTTATAGGCACTGTACCATTTGTAACTGAGAATATTGTCTTTCAGGTCAACTATTTTGGACTGGCAGGTGGTCTGACTGTAAAATAAACTGTCTGGAGAATAATGTCAAAACTAATGACGAACCAACTGGCGAAGCAAATTAACTGGCGGAGTGAATGGGAAGTATGGCTTTGAACCACTTGTCATTAAGGATGTTGTCCTCAGTACGTTTTATTTGTGTATCACAGGTTAATTCATTTTCATCGTTATAGGAAACACATTTACCTTGCTTGCCGAGAGTTAGATGAGAAGATTGATAACATTGTCATGTCTATATGCTAGATATGAAGCTGGAACCAGGAGATGGTTAACTTAGTGCAGTGTAAAATAATATATTTTTAAATAATAATAACAAAAATAATTTAGTAATGAAAAAGAACCAATAACAGTATCAATAAAGAACAGTATAAGGCATATCAATAAAATTAAGATAACATTCTAACAATATACACACCTCTTTAATAAAGAGAAAGTATTTCTTATCAGATTACTCAGTTAATCAATATAATAATCGGTTGAATACTTGATTACTAAAATAGCTGTAAGCTGTACCCATTTACAGGCTGTGATACTTGCCAAAGTACTGACCATGCAGGGTGCCCAAACTTTTCTTATGGGCCTTTTTCTTTTTTGTCATTTTGAAACTATAAAATATGTCAATTGTATTCATTTAAAATTAAATCTACAACACAATAAAGTCTGCAAAAAGTGAAGGGGTCTGAATACTTTCTCAAACAACTATATAACCCTGTAAGTTGCTAGTTTTTTCCCCATCTTTTCCAGTCTTTATGCTAAGTCAAGATAACCAGCTTCATGTTTGAACATGTTTAAACTTGTGCCATATTCACCAGATTGATCCATTTTTTTTAAGAATCTGCGAAGAAATGCAAGTACTGCCAGTGCGTCGGACGGAGACATTGATAAGTTCATAAAAAGATGGCTGCAGCTTGCATCTGACAGAGATGGGGGAAGAAGAGAGTGGGCCCTAAAGCAAGCAAATTCTTTCTAAGGTATGTTCCAAATGTTGTTACCATTTACCAGAGTTACCATTCATGTCTTCAGTCTGAGATTAATGAGATCTATCTGACTAACTAACCATGTGTCTGTGCCCCTCCTTATCTCTCTCTTTCTGTCAATCTGTCCCTCTTTTAGGGTACACTTACTTGAGGAGGGTCTTGAGGTTTTCTAGTTTTTTGTTTTGCATTTGTTCATGCCACTTTTTGCTAGTTCATATAAAGCTGTATGTTAATGTAAGGGTTTAAATAAATTATCATATTTCTCATATTTTCATGGTGTCATTTTTACTTGGGGAAAAGGAGCACATATGGATGTTATGGGTTAGGCATGGGGTAATACATGGAGTAGTAGGTGGGGATGCCATGAAAAAAATAAATAAATAAATAAGAGGGTGAAAGGGCCAAACCCTCAATCCTTGTAAACTTGACATATTTTCAAAATTCTTAAGGCCAATATAAACTAATTTGTTAAAGCTTATAGTCCCCCTCCGCTCCAGTTTGTTTTGCTTATTGTTTCTTCATATAGATATTTAAGCTGATGTAATGGCGTATGTTCAGTGTTGCCAGATGGCTCTGAGCAAACCTAAAATCTGAGTTAAAGGCATGTATCTGCGAGGAGGATTTGACCATCACAAATAGTTTAGAGACAATCACGGTAAAGCATAACACCTACAGTATACAAGCGTGAAACTTAAAACCTCCACATTTAAAGCTTCCAAAGCCTCACAAACACTGAGAATGGATTTTACTTTGAAAAAAGCTTCCATTCTGCAGTTCAACTTTTGAAATGAAAAATATTTGCATATTAAGTTTGGTTACACTTTATTTTAAGGTGTCATTGTTACAGTGTAATTATACATTTAAGTGCTGAGTAATATTAATTAACCACATGTACTTACTATAGGGTTAGGTTTAGGAATACGTTTGGTTTAGCGTTATTTGCATGTAATTATGCATAATTTACTGTTATTACTACAGTAAGTACATGTAACATGTAACAAGGACACTGTAAAATAAAGTGTTATTTTTTTCTAAGTTTTTATTTTTTAAGAAGGTGGAAGTAGATGCCATCTTAAGGATTTTAACAAGGTAATAGAATGTCGTTTTGTGGAAAAACAGAAAAATTATTCAAAGCTCTGTTTCTATATAAAAATTGGAAGGAGTCTTTATTAAACAACATACAATTTAGTAGTTTTTGGTAACCAATTCATTACAAGAAGAGTTATACTGAACACAGAAAAGTTTAATTCTGTTTTAGATTTAAGTGTAAGAATATACTTAATTTAGCAAACAAGCTAATATTGCTTTGGCAAAATATTTTTTGTTGTTCTTATTAAATAGATGTCGTTTTGTATTTCATATACATTTCCCTTTGGTACCCAGACTCGTGGCAGTACCGGCTAAGTGTAAAATTTTTGTTGCCGTGATTGTGGCCCTATGCCGGCAGTGTCGGCTCAGTTTTAGCACCCGGACTCAGGCCAGTGTACTTGGGCCGATTCTGAGGTGTCATTCATTGCCGTGTTTCACAAGAGTCCGGCAACCACAGGTGGACCGAGTTATTTCTTCTGGCCTGCCGGATCTGGGCCATTATTGGGCCAAACCGTTTTGGCTACCTGGGGCATCTTTTGAAAGTTCTTTAATGAAAGAAAACCTGTCCTTTTGAACAAAATGAGTTAACAGTTAATGTCAAAAATTTTCTTATTTGAATACTGATCACAAAATTGTGTGGAATCTTAAATATTTCTTATATTATGAATGTATATTTTTCAAAATCACACAGAGGGGTAATCACTAGTACACAAGCAACAGCAAGAGAGGAGCAGTCTATTTTATTTATATGAAGTTTTTCACACCTGCATTCCAATCTACATCTTGATGTAATCCTTCCTCATGATCATGCAGCGTGTTTTCATCAGCTGAATGGGAGACTAAACACTATTAAAATGTGACGAGACTCATGCTACACGTGCAAGACATTCACGTATCACAAACCAATCAACTATTTAACCCTTTTCAGTGAATCGCACCTGCAAAATCCTAAAACTTTATTTCCAGGTTTAATTTAGATTTTGAATAGACTCAAGATTTTTATGTTTTCTCTTTTAATCGTTTAATGGAATTTTGAGTGTGACCATGGTTTAAGGAGGGTGTACCTGTTGCTGGGTTGGAAATCAAGGATTAATTAATGGTGTTTTCCTTATTACATCACGTGTTGTTCTGAAAGCAAAAAGAAACAAATGAAACACGGAATGTAGGCTGTTATCCGCTCAGCCTGACCGAAGCACAGCGGGCACATTAACTCGCGCGGTTAACCGAAAGTGAAGCTCCGCCGTCTCGTGATGCGCGAATGGCTTGCACGCGCTGCACGAGTCTGTTGGGTATACTGTAGACTCGTTTTAACTTTTTGTTTAGTCTCCCATTCAGCTGATGAAAACACGCTGTGTGATCATGAGGAAGGATTACATCAAGATGTAGATTGGAATGCAGGTGCGAATTTATATAAATGAAACTCCTCCTACTACTCCTCTCTTGCTATTGCTGGCGTGCCAGTGATTACCCCTCCGCGTACCAGTGCTGGCACTCTTGCCATAGGTTGCCGAACCCTGCTCTAGTCCTGGCTGTCGGAGACACTTCATGATCACTGCACCGATCTGAGGGCTGCAGAAAGAAATTGGCGCAAGTCAAAACACCCTGCTGACCTGAGCAAGTATTTATCAGTTCTCTCCTCTTTTTTCGCTAGCGTTTCTGCTGCTAAAATAGATTATTAGCAGAACAAGATCAGTAACACTTAAGATTCTGGTAAACTATTTTCAACTTTCTCATTCTCTATCCTCCTCCACCACATCCTACTACTTCTCTGACTACTGATAACTTTGCCACGTTTTTTACTGACAAATTAGCGAGCATCAGCAGCCAGTTCTCTACACAACACAACCACTCTCTTCCCACATCTCATCCTCTGTTTTCCTCTTTCTTTCCTCTCTCGGAGACTGTGGCCTCCAAAGTGCTTCTAACCATCCTAACACCTGTCCACTTGACCCTTTCCCCTCACATTTTATGCAAGCTGCCTCTCCGTCGATCTTACCCGCACTCACACATATTATCAACACATCTCTTAAATGTAAACTTTCCCAATACATTCAAGCAGGCTTGAGTAACCCCATTGCTTAAAAAACCAACACATAGTAGTTGACAACTACAGACCGGTCTCTCTCCTACCCTTCCCGTCTAAAACTGTTGAAAGGGTTGTATTCAACCAGTTGCCTGTTTTTCTCTCACAGAGCAATCTACTCGACAGACATCAGTCTGGTTTCAAAAAAGGTCACTCAACAGCGACTGCCTTCTTGTCAGTAGCTGAAGCACTGCGACTGGCAAGAGCTAACTCCAAATCATCCATCCTCATCCTCCTTGACTTGTCGGCTGCTTTTGAGACAGTGAACCACAAGATTCTCCTGTCCACCCTCTATGACCTGGGCATCACAGGATCTGCACTTGGCTGGTTTGAGTCATACCTCATAGATATTTCAAGGTCTCCTGGAGAGGAGAGGTGTCCAAATCACACCTGCTGACCATTGGTGTTCCTCAAGTATCAGTGTTTGGATCCCTCCTCTTCTCGATATACACAACATCACTTGGACCGATCATGGAGGCACATGGCTTTTCCTACCACTGCTCTGCAGATGATATGCAGCTCTACCTGTCATTCCAACCTGATGACCCTATTGTCTCAGCTCGTATCTCTGTCTGCCTCTCGGACATTTCGGCCTGGATGAAAGAACGCCACCTTCAGCTCAACCTTGCCAATACAGAACTCCTCGTTATCCCAGCCAACCTATCTGTTGACCACAACTTCACTATTCATCTTGGTTCAACTACACTAACACCAAACAGAACAGCTCGGAACCTGGGAGTGGTGGTAGATGACAAGCTTAATTTTACCACCCACATCTCATCTACTGCCCGGTCTTGTAGATTTGTGCTTTATAACTTCAGGAAAATTAGACATTTTCTGTCCGAATATGCTGCATAGCTCCTGGTCCAAGCTCTGGTCATTTTAAGACTGGACCACTGTAATTCTTTGTTGGCTGGCCTCCTAGCTAACACAATTAAGCCATTGCAGATAGTCCAGAATGCAGCAGTGTGTCTGGTCTTCAATCAACCAAAAAGGGCTCACGTCACTCCACTCTTGATTTCACACCACTGGCTACCTGTAGCTGCCTGCGTCAAATTCAAGGCTTTAACTCTGGCATTCAGGACAGCCAATGGAACCATACCCTCTTACTTCAGTTCACTTCCACAGGTCTATGCTCCAACTCGCTCTCTGTGGTCTATGAATGACTGGCGCCTAGTGGTCCCATCACAAAGAGGCTCAAAGTCTATTTCACGATCATTCACTTTCTCTATTCAGAAGTGGTGGAATGAGCTTCCAACCTTCACACAATCTTCTGATACCATCTCAACATTCAAGTATCAGCTGAAAACACATCTGTTCCACGAGCACTTAACCAATCCACACTAATTGCACTTACAATTGTTCTTGCACTTATTGTACCAAAAAAAAAAAAAAAAAAAAAAAACTTTCTCTGTCTCTTTCTTCAGTGCTAGCACCTATATTACTCCACCCACCTTGAAAACTTGGCAGTACAACACTGCAAATGTTGTTGAATTTTGTATGACAAATTGCTTGCTATGTTCCTCATTTGCTAAGCTTCTGCTAAATAACTAAATGTAAATGTAAAAGTGCTATCCAAATAAAAATGACTTGACTGAACTTAACTTTAAAGGATCAAATAAAGCCAAAATTGTTTGGCACCAGTAGCATCACAGATTTGCCAGGATGCATCTTCGTCTTAGACAGATTTAGGAACTAGTCAGCCAAATAATGGAGCAGTAGGTAAGTGATTTCAACAAACATATTTTTTTGAACATATAATCAAACATATATTGTCAATGACCCTGCTGACATGCACTTAAGAAAACAGTTTATTCCAGAGTTTTTGCAAAATGCAGCATTCTGAAACGTCATGCAAATGCTGTTTTCCTTACGCCACTTAAGGGAAAGCAGTTTGACACATGTTTCTCACAGAGAATTAAGCTCATGTGGTCATATAATGAATGAATGAACATTACATTTATATAGTGCTTTTCTGACACTACATGTTCACTTTACACAGTGAACAGGAATTTTCTCAATCACCACCAGTGTGCAGCATCCACTTTAATGATGCAACAGCAGCCATAGTGCACCAGTACACTCACCAGCTATTGGTGGAGAGGAGAGTTATAGAGCCAATTAATGGATGTGGATTATTAGGAGGCCATGATTGAGAGGGGGCAATTTGACCAGGACAGTGGGGTTACACCCCTACTCTTTACAAGAAGTGCCCTGGGATTTTTAATGACCACAGAGAGTCAGGACCTAAGTTTAACATCTCATCTGAAGGACAGTGCCTTTTTACAGGATAGTGTCCCTGTCACTATACTGGGGCATTAGGATACACACAGACCACAGAGTGAGCACCCCCTACTGGCCTCCCTATTACCTTTTCTAGCAGCAAACTTAGTTTTCCCCAAGAGGTCTCCCATTCAGGTACTGACCAGGATCAACCCTGCTTAACTTCAGTGGGCAACCAGTCTTGAGCTACAGGGTGATTTGGCTGCTGGCCACACATTGCCTTGAATGGTTTTTTAAGAGTGGGCATGTGCATGAAAAAGACCGGATAACTAAACTAACGTCACCGGATGTAATGCTGCATAATATTAACAAGTAAAATGACATGAATTTAACATTTCTTGGGAGTACAGTGGGAAAGAAAAAAAAATTATTATATATAATATATATAAATAATATGTATTTTTTGAGAAAATCAAGTTTAAACTTGGTTAGTAAAAAAATAAGGACACTGAGAAAAGACTAATAATTTTTTCACAAGACTTTTGAGTGCTGGATTTTGTAGACCAATGTCTTTGTTACAACATGGTGAAAACCATCCTGTCCATTCATTCACATAAAACACTACATTGATTTAACTTTTGTATGACACCTTTTATTTTAGAAAGGCTGTTGTCACGGATCCCTCTGACCCACCTACCAATTTCACTCAACCCTCTCACTCTCCTGAGTACTGATCACCCACACCTGCCTCCAATCATTGCATCAATCAATCAACCCCTCTATATAAACCTCACTCCCCTTCCATTCTGTGTCTGGTCTCAACTTCATGTACAGACTCACTTACCTGTATCTCCAGCGTTAAATGCCATCACGATTCCTCTCCTGCGACTCCAGTGTCTATCTCCTCAACGCAAGCTTCGTTGTTGCAAACCCTCCACCTCAAGGAAAGTCACCATCTCTATCAGCATTAGTCTTCATCACGTAAACTATCACCACTGCAACCCAGTACAGTCACATCAACACTTACCTGCTGTCTTTGTTTGTGTGTCAATAAATACCTGCTTGGGTTTAAACTTCATCCTCGAGTCTTGAGTATACGTTACAGCTGTATGTGAGGGAGTGTCAATGAATGGTCATGAATTTGATGTAGTTTACACCTAGGATGATATTGGCCCACCGCCTAATGGGGCTTTCAATGTGGAATGCCAATGTGAGGAAACAAAAAGAATGTGAGGAGACTAAAATATGTATATACAGTGTATATGTAGTTTATTTACAACAGTGCACAATATAATCAAAATATAAATAATTAGGGTCAAACGCACATTTTGAGCACACAGATTTTTAAACAATTAATAACTGCTGGTAACAGGATCAAAGCAACAATATTATTAACATAACCAATCACAAATACTAATATTGCCCACTCATATAAAAAAAAAAAAAAAAACGCGATTTTTGTAATGCCACACTTTTTTTTTTTCGTGGTCACATATGACATTTCATTACCTTTCAAGTATTCTATAAACAAATAAATCTCCATTGTGATTGGATCAGTCAATGTGAGTCCACTTTGAAAAAATAAAGCTATTTAGTGGTTTGGGAGGAAAATCAAATCAAAGGGGCCTTTTACCCGCGGAGCCTTTTGACCCTATTATCACACAGTACGCACACAAAATTAAACTAACATCTGTATAATAGCGGGTAAATGTGCACATACTCTGTAAGATTTTCGATCGCGTTGAAAACTAAACGGCACCTACGTGCCTTCATCCAGAGCCCGTCTGAAGAGGAGACTATAAGCTTTGCCCTTAGGTGCCACCACAGACTGATCACTGTACCCTGCCCCCGCCCCTGAATTTTATTCCATAAAACTGCAATTTTATTGCAATGGGGTGCGAGTATTATATCGTCGGACGCGGGGGGGAGGGTTGGGGGCGATGTTGTCTGACCATGGGGGTGGTTTGTGGGAGGGCACACTCTAGAACCGCCACTGGTCAGAGGACTCTCCCCATTCATTTGTATGGTATCTGCAAATGGTGACTATTACGGTCTCTCCTATGGTTAAAGCACAGAGGTTGTTATCTTTGTGTAGAAGATCTCTGCCTCATCATCAGAGTCATGCTTTTCTCATGAGGAAAATTTTTATTCTTTCTCATTGTCCAGGATCATCTGGAGAGCTTCCTCACATGAGCAATGGAAAAATCAATTCATCTGATGAAGCGTGATCCCATTTTTATAGCATTAATGGGGGCGTTTATCATATTTGTAAGGCTCATCCTAGGCCATTACCATATGAATAGCGTGCTCTGCTAATGGGTGTGTAGAATAGCGATAATGAGATGAGACAGAAAAACTGTACCTCTGGTTAGTTTCATACGCATTACATAATGTGTATATTTGTTTTTGATTTGTTTTTGACACAAATACAAGTAGACCCTTTACAGTTTTGAATGATGTCTTCCTCTTATCTGTATGACCATAAATAACTAAGTTTCCATCCAAGGGTTTTTTTGCAACAAAAAGTGTAAAGCATCAAAATGTTTACCGATATAGCTGATGGAAAAATTTCACAAGTGTCGACATAATATTTTTCCGTTTAACTCGTGCATAAACTCTATGTCGATACTTCAAATGTCCCGAAAAACTGGTTTGGAAATACTTTTTGTCGAGAAAATTGCCTTAACGCAAAAATATAGTGTCACATGACAGAATTTACCCCAATCGTTTGCCTGTGCCATGATGACAAGGTATACATCCTTGAAAGCCAATTTATTGTACGTGAAGCATTACTCGCACTGTTATGGATTGGTCTTAACGGAATACCTGCACAGATCCGATGCTGCAAACACATCTGTGTCATGACACTTCCAGGAGTGCTAACACAAATATCTCTCATTCACCTGTCATCAACAAGTGCACAGAGAACAAATGAATGGCCACTTTTTGCGATTAATTTAATCGCGGTAGCCATCCATTTATTTATTAAAGTTGCTTTTCCACATCATTCAAAATAATAGACGGCAGTCATGGAATTTGCACACAATACAAAAAAGGTATCATTTCTGTGCACAAAGATGTTTTAATTTAAAAATAAATACACAATACTAGGAGAAAAGCTTCAGTGTGCTTTTTTGGAACACTAACATTCTATAAAACTATTGTTTAGCTTACTTTTGAAAAAATGGCGGCAAAATTCCCTGTATTAAAATAAACAAACGAAAAAAGCATTAAATTAAAAATAATAATAATTACCAAACGAAAAAAAATATATTTGTTAGGCCTACATAACTGCCCTTTCTTTACACAAACTTAAATTAGCCTTACCCTGTTATGTAGATGAAAAAAAGTTGGCTGATTTACATTCTCAGGATGTTGTACACTTCTACAACTTTTTGTCCAATGCTGAGTTTACTCAAAAAAAAAAAAAAAAAAAAAAAAAAAAAAACATTGCTTTTGAACATTTTAAGGCTTAAATATTTTAAATCTAAAAGAGATGTTTGTGAACATTTTCAACACACCATTTCAGCAGTAATTAATCAAAAACTCATCAAATGATGTTGAAAAGCGTTATAACCTGGCATATATCCATATCTGCTGTGTCATCAAGCGCGCTTCTGCATGTTTAAGTGTCTGGATCAAAGTGATGCTGTCAAATACGGTGGTCTGTGACATCCTCGGCTATATTGCGTTCAGAATCGGGCAGCAAGATTAGAATTGCGCATGCAAATTGCGTTCATCAGCGGTTTTGTGGACGCGTTTGCTGCGTTGCCTGATTTGCATAATTCCTTAAGTGAATCGGGCACTAAAGGAGCGCAGTTAGCGCGTGCAATTCATTCTTAGTGAATCTGCTCCTTAATTCCCTGTAATCCTGGTATCCAGAGAACCTGCTCAGCTGTACCTTTTAGTGGCTAAACCTAACTGAAGATGTAATTAGCAGCTGGACCCTTTTGACCTAATGATTTTGCTACTTTTCTACTATCCTCAACCACTTCTGGGCTCTCCTGCAATAGAGACAGTAGAGACTCTTTCATCAGGTATTTCACATTTGGGCACATATCCAACAAGATGACATATCATCCTGACCAAGGCTCACAATTCACATCTAGAAATCTCAAAGTGAATATTACTTAAATCTCTTCAATGGACAAGTTAAGTGCTTAAATTAAGGTATTACAAGATATCTGCACTCCTATTCTAGTCAGATGCAGGATCAAAGGAGCAGATTTACTCACTCATTTACAGGAATAACTTTTCACTGTTTAGGACTATCAGCCACCCCCCCTTGGTCTGGTGAGCAGTCGGAGATTCCAGCAGTACAAGACTGGAGCAGATTTACTCACTCATTTACAGGAATAACTTTTCACTGTTTAGGACTATCAGCCAGGCCCCTATCCGCCCATGCCGGTATGCACGTGCATATCCAGATACGCCACTGTGTTTACCAGTTTTGACTCTGCCTGCTGATCTACTTAGATTTTTGCCAATAGTCAGTTTTCTTATTAAACTCTCTGCACATGGATCCTCATTCTACATTTTATTGTTCTGGATGATCTTCTGAAAATGAATTTATAAAGTATATACATAATGGATATAACTTCCATTATCCCACACAAAGTCTCTCTTGTTGCACACATATATCAATATAATCATAGAAACACAAGCCAGCATTTTCGTTCCCCTTGTAGAAAACCATAATATACTGCCAGATGGCCCTCCTTCATTTATAATTATTCAGCACTGTAAGACTATGAATATGCCTCAACAGCAGACTGCACAACTGCCAAGATTTCCTGTATTACCTGAGATCTCAACTTCATTCACAATTCTTACCATTTTTGTAATATACAGAAGGTTTAGTCCTAAGCCAATGCTCGAAGCCACATAGTTTTAAAGAGAGGGTAACTTTGTGAGACTGGAATGCAAATCTTGTACCACATCTGTGCAGTGCTGTGTTCGGTGCAAATCTGTAAAACGTATTTTATGTTGTTTGCTCATCTGCAATACGTCTATAAGGTGTATGACAATATGTCTTGAATTTCAATAAGACATTTAGCAGATGTCTTGTAAATCTGAATGTTTTAAGATGTTTAGCAGATGTTAATTTAATTGTGATTCTTTCCAGATGAAAAGATCTAAAACAGACATTTCAGAGATGCAAGTGTGCTATCTGGATACAGCTACAGTTTTGCATGGATCCTGTTTGGACTTCAACCCGGCATTTAACACAATCGATTTTGAAATACTCCATCACAAATCAACATTCCCTCTCCCATCTACTTAAAATAGAAGAGGCCAATGAAAATTGGTGAGTGGAATTTGCATGCCACTCTCCGCCCCAGACATACGGGTATAAAAGGAGATGGCGTGCATCACTCGTTCAGATTTATGCTGAGGAACCGATAGAGAGTCCCGGTCATGTCAGCGGATGGTTCAGCACCGCGGCAGGAGGGACACAACATCTCGTTCCCTCCATCAGGGAACAGAGGTTACATCAGTAACCAAGATGTTCCCTGTCTGTCACTCACTCGATGTTGTTTCGATGTAGTGACACTAGGGGTTCCTATAGGAAATGCCGCAGGCACTGAACCGTGTCACGAGGCATGGAAGAGTGGACACGGGCAAGTGGCTGCGTGCCTCACAGCGAGCGCTCAAACACATCGTGACCATTCAGCGAGTTAGGTAAGGCGTCTCCCTAGTCCCGTTAAGAGGGGTGGAGGCACTTACCCAAGGAGGCTACAGGTGGTGTCTTAACTGATTGCTGTTAAGCAATGTCCTGTCAAGCACTTTTCTAGAATAGCGCTGGGAAGTGCTCTTCCCTCTCCAGGAAGGAGAGCACTACAGAGACCACATCCTGCCGAAGGGAGTTAGCATGTGGATAATACCTCACATGGACTTACCAACGGGGAAGTTCACATATGGAATGATACCACAGGAGGACCCTATCTATAGAGAGGGAAACAGAGAAAGCTCTGACGAGGGGAAACACAGGGTTCACCTAAGGGGAACCGAACAGTGGAAACTCATCATATGGGATTACCAAGGGGGAATCACCACGCATGGAGCACTAAGCCCGAGCACACAGGCTCACCTGAAAAGGGGAATTACTTTTTTAGACTTCCAAAAAGCATTTGACGCTGTTAGTCATAGTTTCATATTTAGATGATAGTTTTGATGAGCTCTGGCGATGTGCGCCATTTTTTAAGAGCATTACAAGCGCAAATGTAAAAAAAATGCGTCTGTTCTGCTCTATTCAACTCTTCATATGCTGGCTGAGAAAACTGCATGCCATCCTGTGTGTAAACAGACAAGGGAAATGTAAGATACCACGCCTGAGAAGAACAACGTTTCTACTTTGGCCTGTTGAAGCACCCCAACAACAGGAAAAGAGCAACTGAAGGCTCCTGATCGCGTCAGTGCAGGATCATGCATGTCTTTCACCATGGATCATATTCATGGATCATATTGTTTGTATTATATTTGAACATTTAATTGTGGATTTGATGTGTTTTTGGCTCATATCAGCTTGGATTGCTTGTGTATACATGCATGTAAAATGGCTAGAAATAGCATTTTAGTTTAGCGTAAAGCTGACAATTTACACAAGGTTTATTTCTATTTCTTCTGCTCCAAACTTCAAAATTACTTCTCTGTCTGCTCGTATGAATGTAACACATAAGAAAGTGTTTCACAGCTGTTCAAATGCACTTTGGATCACTTTGGACTATACATTTTTCCATCTGAAAGGACTAAATATTAAATGAAACAAATGACAATAAAATGCAAAGTAATCTCGTCAGTAATCAAAATACTTCATGAAAACAGTTCATGAAAAATTTATATTACCCTGTCTTGACATTACATGTGGTAGTACTTTTGTATTCTTTGTACCTTTTATTTTAGAGTACCATAGAAATATAGTATGTGAACATGCTAATAATTCAGCACCAAGGTATTTATCTATCAAAGTACCATGATTTTACCATACTATACCACCACATTGTACAATACTGTTTTGCAAAGTTTGTAATTTAATGTCTTTCAAATTGATTGGGACCATCATATCTGACTACCTCAACAACATCACTGCCATAATCAGAAAGGCTCAACAGAGAATGTTCTTTCTGAGGCAACTGAAAAAGCTGAACTTCTCTGCCATCCTGGTTCAGTTTTACAGATCAGTCATTGAGAGCATCCTCACCTCATCTATCACAGTCTGGTTCCCTTCGTCCTCCACCTCCAAGATAAGGATATAGTGTGTGATCTGCTCTGCTGGAAAGATCGCTGCCTGTCATCTACCATCATTTGAGGAGCTTTACACCCTGAGAACTTCTAATATTACTTGTAAGATCACTCGTAAGATTATACCCTATTTATAATTCCAGTTGTTGTACCTTTGTGTCCTCTCAACAAGTGTTTATTATGGTTTATGTTGTATCAACGATAAATGCGTTAATCGCGATTAATAAAAATTAACACGCTAAACAAGCATGCGTTAATTCTGACAGCTCTAATATATATATACACTCAATGAGCATTTTCTTAGGAACACTATAGTCCTAACAAAGTGTCAGACATGGTCTTCTGCTGTTGTAGCCCATCCACCTCAGGGTTCAAAGTGTTGTGCATTCCTGTCATCTTGAACCTGTCTGGCCATTCTCCGTTGACCTCTCTCATCAAGGCATTTCCGTCCGCAGAACTGCTGCTCACTGGATGTTTTTTGTTTTTCGCACCATAGAGACTGTTGTGCATGAAAATCCCAGGAGATCAGCAGTTACAGAAATACTCAATCATGCCATGGCTGAAATCACTGAGATCACATTTTTTCCCCCATTCTGATATATATATATATATATATATATATAGTATATGAATAATGGCATACTGTGACGAATCAGGCGTAGACACAGAGGTAACATCCATTAGCAGAGTTTTAATAAGAAGATTAGTCGAATGCAGGCAAGGATCATAACCAGGTAAGCAGGCAAAAACAGTTCAAACAAATCCAAATCAACAGACAGAGAATAATCCAGGGAAACAGGCAATGGTAATACACAGGAAAACAGATGGGTGACAAACGCTCAGACATGGCAGCTGCTGTGAGATTGGCAAGACTTCAAAGATACACAGTCTAAGTGGGGTATAAATAGCCAGGGGGAAGTAATCAGCCTTTAAGGGAACAGGTGTGGAATGAGAGTCACTATTCGGGTGAGGAGGACCTCTGGTGGTGGAGGGCAGAACTGGATGCAGATGTGACACATACCAGTAGGTGTGACACATACATGAGACTTTTTAAACATTTACAAATCCTTCTCATTCACCAACCAAGTGGTGAATATTTCAGGACTTTCCTTGGCTTCTTCACTGACCCCAGTTTCATAAAAGGTTCACAAAAACAGGCGAAAAACAAATATTACAAAATAAAATAATTAATAAAATATAATTATTCACACACATAACCTCTACATCTCTCTCTCCACTGTCCCTCGCCGAGAGCCCTCCAAAAATGCCAAATATTTGCCCCATTTTCCCATAAACAAGTCCAAATTACCCAATCCTCTAGATACCCCTTCTTCAAATGCTGCCACCCTCCCCATCTCTGTACACCACTCTAGAAATGATGGCGCTCCGTCGGACTTCCAACCCCTTAAAATGACTTGTCTGCCAATCATAACACTTGTTAAAACCCAATTTTTTATAAATTTGTCCCCCAAATTTATGACAGCTCTGTCACCCAAAATACAAAGTCTGGGGCAAAGCAAAACTTGAGTGCCCAAAACATCAAACAAATACCTCTGCACCTTCATCCAAAAATCTTGAATCTTAACACACCCCCAAAAGGCATGAGTTGTGTCTCCAACTACTGATTGACAACGCCAGCAGTTGGGTGTGTCTTTAAGACCAAGCCTATATAATCTAGAGGGGGTCCAGTAAAATCTATGTAGAATCTTAAATTGCATAAGGCGAACCCTTGCATCTCTAGATGCAGACCTGACATTTTTTAGAATCCTAGTCCACACTTCTTCCACCAATACCAAATTCAAATCTTTTCCCATAATCTCTTGATAGAAGCTAAAGCTCCATCCCCCAGACTCCGAACCAGCAGGGAGTAATACACTGATGCCTCATGACCTTTTCCAAAAGCAGTAATCACCTCTCCCAAAGCATCTGCTACTTTAGGGGTGTGTGTGCCACTCCCAAAAATAGTACAGAGCATGTGGCGCAGCTGTAAATACCTATAAAACTGAGATCTGGGAATCCCAAAATGATGACCCAGATTCTCAAAAGATCTCAACACTCCACTCTCATACAGGTCGCCGAGTGTAACAACCCCTCTCACAATCCACTCTGACCAACAGAAAGGGGACTTATTGATACATAATTTTGGGTTCAGCCATATGCTTGAGGCAACATTTAAATATATGTAAATAAACGTCCAAATTAAATACTCTGTCCACTCTTGTCCAAATCATGTGCAAATATGAAATAACGGGGTGTGACTTAACTTCTCCGGTTAGTTTAATAGAAAGACTTTGCAATGGTGAAATAGGGGCAAGGACTTCCTGTTCAATAGAAAACCGGGGGGGGGGCTCTTTCAGGTGGAAGCGACCAATGAGCCAAATGCCTGAGACTGAACGCGTAATAATAAAACAAAATCTTGGGTAAGCCTAACCCACCTTTGTCAATCGGCCTGTGTAATTTGTTGGAATGTAGTCTGGGACGTTTACCATTCCAAATGAAGGACTTCGCTATGCTATAAAATTGCTTAAAATAAGAGAGGGGGACATCTACAAGGAGAGACTGTAGCAAGTAGTTGAATTTTGGAATACAATTCATTTTAATAACATTAATCTTCCCAATCATCGATAAATGTAATGAAGCCCATCTGTCCACATCGCTCGAAAACCTTTTTATTAAAGGGTCAAAATTAACTCTAACTAAATCAGACAAATTTGCTGGGAATAAAATACCCAAATACTTAATGCCCTGTTTGGGCCACTGAAAGGCGCCCGGCTGGAAAGCCATTACTGGGCAGTATGCTGTCAGAGCCAAAGCTTCGGATTTAGACCAATTGACTTTGTATCCCGAGAACTTGGAAAAGGAATTAATAATTCTGTGGAGTGCAGGCATAGATCTAGTGGGGTCGGAGACAAATAATAAAATATCATCTGCGTAAAGTAGATGCATATGCGCCATACCTCCCGCCTCCACCCCTGGAAAATCATCCTCATTTCTTATCGCAGCTGCTAATGGTTCCAGGGCAAGACAAAACAATAACGGGGAAAGATGGCAACCCTGCTGAGTGCCCCTATCCAGAGTAAAATAATCTGAAATGAGTCCATTTGTTTGTACCGCTGCAACAGGGTGTCTATAAAGTAACTTAATCTAACCAATGAATGTACTCCCGAACCCATACATTTCTAAAATTCTACCATATCAAATGCCTTTTCGGCATCAAGTGAAATGGCAGCGACCAGAGACTGATCATTCGCTACTGACCACATGATATTAATGAATGCCTGATGTTATCAAAGAGCTGCGGCCCCGAATAAACCCCACCTGATCTATATGTATAAGAGATGTCATAACCTTACTTAAACGATTAGCCAAAATTTTGGACAACATATTTACATCTAGCTGGATCAGAGAAATTGGTCGGTAACTTTTACGCACACACAGATCTTTGTCCTTTTTAAGAAAAAGACTGATCCGGGCTTGTGTCATGGTTGGAGGAAGCTTTCCGTTCTTTAATGATTCAGTAAAAACTTCTAACAAAAGTGGAGCCAGTTCTGTAGCATAAGATCTAAAAAATTCGGCAGCAAAACCATCTGGCCCCGGAGCTTTGCCTGTAGGTAAGGCCTTAATTACCTCGTCAAGTTCCTCCAAGGTTATCTCAGAATCAAGAGAATTGTTTTGCACAGTCGTCAGTTTAGGGAGATCTTATGGTTCCACAAAGTTCCTAATATCTTCATCAGTAGACGAAGACGTAGAACTATAAAGATCAATATAGAATTCTTTAAAAGCATTATTAATATCAGTGGCCGAGGTAAATATTTCACCACCAGCAGATTTCACTGAGGGAATGGTAGAAAAAGACTCTCTCTGCTTTATATATCTAGCCAAAAGCTTCCCTGCTTTGTCCCCTGACTCAAAGTATGACTGTCTTGCCCTGAATAACCAAAACTCCATTTTCCACAACAAAATAGCATTATATCTGTATTTCAGTCTAGTCAATTCTCTGAGGCCATCGGACAATATTCTGCGCTTCAGCTTTGCCTCTGCACTTTTAATATTCTCTTCCAACTCCACAAGTTCTCATGCTTTGGATTTTTTGGTGAATGAGGCATACTGTATGATCCGACCCCTAAGAACTGCCTTAAGTGCCTCCCAAGCCATGCCCACAGAGGATACTGAGGACCAGTTGGTCTCCATATAAACATTGATTTCGGTCTTTAACATTTGTTGGAAATCAGGATTTTGCAAAAGGGATACTTTAAAAATTTGGACTCAAGATGGCACCGAGTATGGCTGCTGCGTTGCAAGCTCTGACACAACATGGTAGTGTTTTGTTTGTTTTGTTTACAGTTCTTATGTTTTTTGTCTTGGATGTTGTCTGCCTTATTGTCTACGACAGACAAACACTTTTGGACATTGGTTCAGCAATTACACACTGTAAACTGGACTTCAAATTCCTCATTGCCGACCCGCTGTTTACAAACACGCAAGCGGACCCCTTTGTCTGTGCTGCACGGCCGCGGAAACACAGGAGGAAAAGGGGAAACAGAGCCAGCGTTCTCATCAGAGTAAGACGCCGCACAAATTGACCCCCGCTACCCAGTATTCTACTGGCAAATGTTCAGTCTCTGGATAACAAGCTCTGTGAGCTGATAGCGCAGATCTCTTTCCAATGAGAGATGTGGGACTGCTGCATTATCCAGGGTGTGATCCGAGACTAAAATGTTTCCAATTGAGCAATCCGCAACAGATGAAATGAGGGACTTAGATAACAAAACTAAATCTATTCAAGAATAAATCTTATGGACTGATGAAAAAAATGTATAGTCCCTACCAGATGGGTTCAAAAGTCTCCAAATATCTGTAAGACCAAGATTTTTACATATCCTGTGAAGCGTCAGTGTTGCTCTAGGGGGCTTACACACTTTTGTTTCACTGTGATCAAGGACTGAGTCCATCAAGAGATTAAAGTCTTCTCCCAATATTATATCATGAGGGGTGCCAGCGGCTTGCAACATCCCTTCAACATCTACAAAAAAACCCTGATCATCAGCGTTAGGTGTGTAAATATTAGCCAAAATCAAACTTTGCCCCTGAATTTCAGCTAAAACAATAATGACTCTTCCTAATTTATCTTTAATCTGTTTGAGAAATTTGAATTGTAGATGTTTATTAATCAATATAATGACACTAAAGAAAATATGTCTACCCCATATCTTCCCAAATTTTTCAGCTTCCTGCGGGGAAAGATGTGTTTCTTGAAGAATCACTATATCATATTTCTTACGCTTAAGAAAAGAAATAACCTTCCTTCTTTTTATGGGGTGCCCCAACCCATTCACATTCCATGTGGAGAGAGACAACTTATTCATATTAACATTTGACATATTGATATAATAACAATAAATAAATTGTATGTCAAAAACAAGATTATACAGACCACATTCCCCATTAATGCAACAATCAAACCCCGAACTCCCCCCCCCCCCCGAACCAAACAAACAGAAAAAAGAAAAATGTGCGCATTAATCCCGCGCACGACAGCGCCAACCGGCGACAATCCCTTAAAACTCAAAGAGTCCATGTATGCCTACGAGAGCCCCTGCGACAACTTTGCCATCGGATTGCTCAAGTCCGGTGCTTCTATACAAATTTTGTAAGGCAAACTTACATAACAGAAAATACTTTGTAAAACAGACCCCAGCCAACAGGCAGAATAACAGAGAAAACATGTAAACTCATTCACAGAACCGTCTCGAAGGTGTGCTCCTCCACAAAATAAACTCCAGCTGATATAAAGCCATTCAGTTTCCTCGGACAGACAAGCAATTGTTCAGTGAGCCAGGTGTTATGAGTTCAGCGGATGACATAATCATTCCAATGTCCCGTAAATATACTCAACAAAACATATTCCAGCCAGCAGGAGGAATAAGCACAAAGAACAGATTTATCCACAGCTGTTCCAAAGGAGTGATATTCAACAGAACAAGCTCCAGCCGCTAGGAGGATGCAAGCACGAAAAACAAAACCGGCATCCCGGTTCCTCGGACGATTAAGAACCAAACTAACTGAGGTCACGTGATGCCATGCAAGGAGCAGACATGTGAGCGACGAGCTCTGCGCACTTTGCTGAATTTTCAATTATTTTCATGTTATAATCTGGTGAATTTTGATACACCTAGTCACACATTTGCCCTTTGTTGCAAAACATGGCAAAGAAGTCAAAATCCTCGGGCTCTGGAGATATTAAAAGACACTTATGTGTTCAGGATGAAAGCCCCGACAGGCCTACAGACCGGGGACTCGATTTGGATGGCGCGGCGGGAGAAGGAATCCAGCGTCAGTTGTCCAACATGTCGGTGATGTTGACGAAGATTCTTGCTGACTTGGAGGATCTCACTGTAATACGTCGATTGATTACGGCGATGGAAATAAAATTCTCTGAGTTAGCTACAAGAGTGACTGATGTTGAAAAACGAATCGATTTTCTGGAATCTTCGGAGAGGGAATTAACTGCTAATCCACCCACGACCAAAGTTGATTTGGAACATCTCCTTGAAAAGCTTGAAGATCTTAAGAATAGAAACCGCAGGAATAACGTTCGAATTGTTGGAATTCCTGAACATGAGGAGGGCAGAGATATGGTAGAATTCTTAGACGAGTTTTCCCTGAGTCTGCTCAACATAACAGGCCACAAGTTGGAAATCGAGTGAGCTCACAGAGTGCCAGCTCACAGATCTGCTGAGGGAGACAGGCCCAGATCGATTCTGGCCAGATTTCTGAGATCATCCGATAAAGATCTTGTGTTGTGCCAGGCAAGGAGCAAAGGGAGGCTTTCTTGGAAGAACCATAATATTTTCTTGTTCCCGAACTTTGCGAGTTCGACAAGAGAGAAACGCGATCGGTTCAAGGAATGTAAGAAACTCTTACATCAGAAAAAGATCTCGTTTGCTCTGATGTTTCCAGCAAAACTGAGAATAGAAACGAAGGTCGGTTGCAAAGTATTTACATGTCCAAATCTGGCAATGTCTTTTATTGATTTATGTCTGAGTAAACCATTGGATGTTTCTCATGTGAGTGAGCCTGACTCGCTGTACTTACTCTTGAGGAAGCTGGGCGACATTTTAGGTTTTTTGCGTTGGCTCCGCCGAGCGGCTGGAGCTTGTTTTATGAATAACTCTTTCCTTAAAGAAACTTTTGCATTTAAGTTTCCGGACAGATTGAGAGTGGACACTATGGATGACCGCAAAATATCTACATGTTCACACAAAGGATGTCTTTTATAAAGTTGACGGATTGTGTAAGTCATGGTATATACGTTTATGCGGCCACCGAGTGAATTGACTCGACCATCCAGGGAACCTGGTTGCCGGTTTTGTTTCCTTTTGTGTTGGCTCCGCCTAGCGGCTGGAGCTTGTTCTATTGAATAACACTCCTTTGGAACAGCTGTGGATTAATCTGTTCATTCTTCGTGCTTACTCCTCCTGCTGGCTGTTGTTTGTTTTGTTGAGTTTTTTTTACGGGACATTGGAATGAATACGTCATCCGTTGAACTCATAACAGCTGGCTCACTGAACATTTGTTTGTCTGACCGAGGAATCTGATCGGTTTTATATCGGCTGGAATTTGTTTTGTGGAAGATCACACCTTTGAGACAGTTCTGTGAATTAATCTACCTGTTTTCTGTGTTCATTCTTCTTGATTGGGCTTATTTTACAATGTATTTTCTGTTATGTTATTTTGCCTCACAAATTTGTGAGGCAAAATTGAGCAATCCGATGGCAAAGTTGTCGTGGGGACTCATGGGCGTTCATGGACCTTTTGAGTTTAGAGGGATTGTCGCCGGATGGTGCTGTCGTGCGTGGGGTTAATGTGCACACTTTTCTTTTTTCTGTTTGTTTTGTTCGGGGGGATGTTCAGGGGTTGATTGTTTCACTAATGGGGAATGTGGTCTGTCTAATTTTGTTTTTGACACACAGTTTTTTTTTTTATTATTATATCAATATGTCAAATGTTAATATGAGCGGATTGTCTCTCTCCACATGGAATGTGAATGGGTTGGGGCACCCCATAAAAAGAAGGAAGGTTATTACTTTTCTTAAACGTAAAAAATATGATATAGTGTTTCTTCAAGAAACACATCTCTCCCCACAGGAAGCTGAAAAATTTGGGAAGATATGGGGTGGGCATGTTTTCTTTAGTGCTGGCTCAAGTAAGAGCAAGGGAGTCATTATATTAATTCAATGGCAAAGGTTGATTTTGGCTAATATTTACGCACCTAACGCTGATGATCAGGGCTTTTTTATAGATCTTGAAGGGATGTTGCAAGTCACTGGCACCCCTCATGATATAATATTGGGAGGAGACTTTAATCTTTTGATGGACTCAGTCCTTGATCATAGTGAAGCAAAAGTCTGTAAACCCCCTAGAGCAACATTGACGCTTCACAGGATGTGTAAAAATCTTGATCTTACAGATATTTGGAGACTTTTGAACCCATCTGGTAGGGACTATAAATTTTTTTCATCAGTCCATAAGATTTATTCTAGAATAGATTTTTTTTATATATCCAAATCCCTCATTTCATCTGTTGTTGATTGCTCAACTGGAAATATCTTAGTCTCAGATCATGCCCTGGTGAGTTTAAAGGTGTTGCCACATATAGAGAAAAAGAAATCATATAGTTGGCGCCTTAATGTGTCCCTTTTGCAAAATCCTGATTTCCAACAAATGTTAAAGACTGAAATCAGTGTTTATATGAAGACCAACTGGTCCTCAGTATCCTCTGTGGGCGTGGCTTGGGAGGCACTTAAGGCGGTTCTTAGGGGTCGGATCATACAGTATGCCTCATTCATTAAAAAATCCAAAGCACAAGAACTTCTGGAGTTGGAAGGGAATATTAAAAGTGCCGAGGTAGAGCTGAAGCGCCGAATGTCGTCTGATGGCCTCAATCGGAATTGAACAGATTGAAATATAGATATAATACTATTTTGTCACGGAAAGTGGAGTTTTGGTTATTCAGGGCAAGACAGTCATACTTTGAGTCAGGGGACAAAGCAGGGAAGCTTTTGGCTAGATATATAAAGCAGAGAGAGTCTCTTTCTATCATTCCTTCAGTGAAATCTGCTGGTGGTGAAATATTTACCTCGGCTATTGATATTAATAATGCCTTTAAAGACTTCTATCTTTATCTCTATGGTTCCACGTCTTCATCCACTGATGAAGATATTAGGAACTTTGTGGAACCATTAGATCTCCCTAAACTGACAACTGAGCAAAAAAACTCTCTTGATTCTGAGATAACCTTGGAGGATCTTGACGAGGTAATTAAAGCCTTGCCTACTGGCAAGTCTCCGGGGCCTGACGGCTTTTTCTCAAATCTTTTTCAAATCTTTTGCTACAGAACTGGCTCCACTTTTGCTAGAAGTTTATACGGAATCATTAAAGAACGGAAAGCTTCCGCCAACCATGATACAAGCCCGGATCAGTCTGATCTTAAAAAAGGACAAAGATCCAAGCGAGTGTAAAAGTTACCGCCCAATTTCCATGATCTAGTTAGATGTAAAAATGTTGTTCAAAATTCTGGCTAATCGATTAAGTAAAGTTATGACATCACTTATACATATAGATCAGGTGGGATTTATTCGGGGCCGCAGCTCTTCTGATAACATCAGGCGGCTCATCAATATTATGTGGTCAGTAGTGAATGAGCAATCTCCGGTTGCTGCCATCTCTCTTGATGCCGAAAAGGCATTTGATATGGTACAATGGGATTATCTTTTTAAGATTTTGGAAATGTATGGGTTCGGGAGTACATTTATTGGTTGGATTACGTTACTTTATAGACACCCTGTAGCAGCGGTACAAACAAATGGGTTAATTTCAGATTATTGTACTCTGGATAGGGGCACCCGGCAGGGTTGCCCTCTTTCCCCATTATTGTTCTGTCTTGCCCTTGAACCATTAGCAGCCGCGATAAGAAAAGAGGATGATTTTCCAGGGGTGATGGCGGGAGGTGTGGCGCATAAGCTTCTGCTTTATGCAGATGATATTTTATTATTCGTCTCCGACCCCACTAGATCTATGCCTTGCCTCCACAGAATTATTAACTCCTTTTCCAAATTCTCAGGATACAAAGTCAATTGGTCTAAATCCGAAGCTTTGGCTTTGACAGCGTACTGTCCAGTAACGGCCTTCCAGCCGGGTGCCTTCCAGTGGCCCAAACAGGGAATTAAGTATTTGGGAATTTTATTCCCAGCAAATTTGTCTGATTTAGTCAGAGTTAATTTTGATCCCTTAATAAAAAGGTTTTCGAACGATGTGGACAGGTGGGCTTCATTACACTTATCGATGATTGGGAAGGTTAATGTTATTAAAATTAATTGTATTCCAAAATGTAACTACCTGCTACAATCTCTTCCTGTAGATGTCCCCCACTCTTATTTCAAGCAATTTGATAGTATCGCGAAGTCCTTCATTTGGAATGGTAAACGTCCCAGGTTCAATTTCAGTAAATTACATAGGCCGATTGACAAAGGTGGATTAGGCCTACCCAAGATTTTGTTTTATTATTATGCATTCAGTCTTAGACATTTGGTTCATTGGTCGCTTCCACCTGAGAGAGCTCCTCCCTGGTTTTATATTGAAAAGGAAGTTCTTGCCCCTATCTCGCCACTGCAAAGCCTTTCGATTAAACTAGCTGGAGAGGTTAAGTCGCACCCCGTTATTTTGCATTTGCACTCGATATGGACAAAAGTGTCCAGAGTGTTTAATTCTGATAGCTATTTAAACGTAGCCTCGAGCATATGGCTGAACCCTAAACTATGTATTAATAAGTCCCCTTTCTGTTGGTCAGATTGGATTGTGAGGGGGATTAATACACTTGGTGACCTATATGAGAGTGGAGTATTGAGATCTTTTGAAAATTTGATTCAACATTTTGGGATTCCCAGATCTCAATTTTACAAGTATTTACAGCTGTGCCACCTGCTCTGCTCTGTTTTTGGGAGTAGCATACACCCCCCTATAGTGGCAGATACTCTGGAAGTGGTGATTGCTGCTTTTGGGAAGAGTCATGAGGCATCAGTGTATTACTCCCTGTTAATTCAGAGTCTGGGGGACGGAGCTTTAAATTCTCTCAAAAGATTATGGGAGGAAGATTTAAATTTGTTATTGGAGGAGGGAGTGTGGGCAAGGATTCTAAAAAACATAAAGTCTGCATTTAGAGATGCAAGGGTTCACCTTATGCAATTTAAGATTTTACATAGATTTTATTGGACCCCCTCTAGATTGTATAGGCTTGGTTTTAAGGACACACCCATCTGCTGGTGATGCCATACTGAAGATGGAGACACCATCCATGTTTTTTGGGGGTGCCTTAAGATCCAAGAATTTTGGCTGAAGGTGCAAAGTTTTGTGTGTGATGTGTTGGGCACTCAGGTCTCGTTCTGCCCCAGACTCTGTATTTTGGGAGATGGGGAGGTCATGGATTTGGTATATAAGTACATGAAGGACTGGGTTTTGACCAGTGTGATGATTGGTAGGCAGGTTATTTTGAGGAGTTGGAAGTCAGATGGAGCACCATCGTTCCCGGAGTGGTGCGCGGAGATGAGGAGGGTGGCTGCCTTCGAGGAAGGGTCGAGCATTAGGATGGGGGCTAGGGAATCTTATAATAAGAAATGGGGCAATTATTTAGCATTTTTGAGGGAATCTCGAGGTGGGGTGGTGGAGGGAGTAATTTAGAGTTTAGTTTTTTTTTAGTTTTTCTTATACATGATTATTGTATGTTATTTTATGTTGTTGTTTTAGTTTTTCTGTGTGTGTGCCTATATTCTATTGACCACAGGGGTGTTCGTGGGGGGGTCAGGGCAGGTTGAGAGTTTGGTAGGGGGAGGGGATATAGTGGGGGTTTAATGTTTAAAGTGTTTGATTCATTATATATATTGTTTTGTATTTTTTGTGTTAATTTATGAATCAATAAAAATGTTAATAACAAAAAAACAGTTCCTTGCCATCCTGAGTGTAATAAGTCAAACTGGAAGTCTCTACGATGTTCTGGTGCAGAAATATTTGTATTGCTACTTGGTTGCTAGGGTGACCCCATGTGGTTGCTAGGCAGTTACCAGAGTGATACTTAATGAGTAGTTCTCATGATGATACTTGAATACTGATTGCTCACCCAATTAAAACAAGCCAACTATCATGTCTCTAGGACAATCTGATCCGAAGATATCACACTCTAATTTAAAGCAATAGAATTGGTCACTAGGGTGCTCTAAATGGTTGCCAGGGCATGGCTAGCCAGTGAACTGACTGATTCTTATTGGCTGCTTACTAACCTGACTCAAAAGAGCCAATCCCCAAGTGTCTATGACATTCTGTTCTGAAGATATCCTTCTGAGCCATTTTGAATGGAAGTTATTGGGGGTGGTTGTTAGGGTCCCATAAATGGTTGTTCGGGCATGTCTATTCCATTTCCAAGGTGATACTTAAAGAGTGATTGGTATCCCAATTGAAATGAGCCTACCCCCATGATCTGACAACTTTCTTGCATTGACTGCCATAGTAGGAACAAAAATGTCTTCCCATAGTACCCTATGGGACATTTTGGGACGTTTTCTTGCCCCCCTTTTTACCCCCTGGGGTAAATTTTACCCCCAAACACAGGGTATGTTCGAACACGGCTTGCCAGCATGAATCAAATGAGAGCACCCACATGTGTCTAAGACATTCTGCTCAGAAGATATCACACTCAGCCATTTTGAATGGAAGTCAGTGGGGATGGTTGCTAGGGTGCTCTAAATGGTTGTTATGGTGTGGCTAACCATTAAACAGAGTGATTCTTATTGGATGCTTACTAACCTGACTCAATGGAGCCAATCCTAAATGTCTCTAAAACATTCTGTTCTGAAGATATCCTTCTGAGCCATTTTGAATGGAAGTCTATGTGGGCGGTTGTTAGGGTGCCATAAATGGTTGCAATGTAGTGGCTACACCATTTCCAAGATGATACCTAAAGACTGATTGGAAGCCCGAGTGAAATGAACCCGCCCCCATGTCTCTACAACATTCTGATTGGGAGATATGATCTGACAACTTTCTTGCATTGACTGCCATAGTAGGGAAAAAAGATTGTTTTCATGGGCAAGACCCTCACCATAGTATGTCAATGGGACATTTTTGGGACATTTTTTGCCCCCCAGGGGTGCACCATACCCCCAACCCCTTAGAAAAGTCATAGCACAGGTGTCGTCAATAGGCCAGTCGATTTGACACCTCATTTGTGGGTCTACAACAAACGGTGCGGGACGAGTTAGGTGCCGAAGTTTGTACAGAATAATAATAAGAATAACTAGATAGGTACATTTCCTGAAAAAAAATGTAAGTGGTGCTTGCCGTGGCAAAATTTGTCACCACAATGTCCCACCAACTGCCCCAAGTTGAAAGGGGCCATCCCTATGACTGTAGGATATTCTGGTGCAGAGATATTGGTGTTGTTCAATGGTTGCTAGGGTAAATAAGTCAACCCGGAAGTCTCTACGATTTTATGGTGCAGAGATATGTGATTTGTTACTTGGTTGCTAGGGTAACTCCATCTCATTTCTAGGCAGTTACCAAGGTGATATTTAACATGGCTACTTGCCATCCTGAGTGAAATAAGTCAGCCCGGAAGTCTCTAAGATGTTCTGTTGCAGAGATATGTGATTTGTTACTTGGTTGCTAGGGTAACCCCATCTGGTTACTAGGCAGTTACCAAGGTGATACATAACAAGGCTCCTTGCATCCTGAGTGAAATAAGTCAACACGGAAGTCTCTACGATGTTCTGTGGGAATTGGACTCAAGATGGCGGCGAGTATGGCTGCTGCGTTGCGAGCTCTGGCACAACATGGTAGTGTTTTGTTTGTTTTGTTCACAATTCTTATGTTTTTTGTCTTGGATGTTGTCTGCCTTATTGTCTACGACAGACAAACACTTTTGGACATTGGTTCAGCAATTTCAAATCATAAACCGGACTTCAAATTCCTCAATGCCGACCCGCTGTTTACAAACACACAAGCGGAGCCCTTTGTCTGGGCAGTCCGGACGCGGGAACGCAAAAGGAAAAGGGGAAACAGAGCCGGTGTTCTCATCAGAGTAAGACACCGTGCAAATCGACCCCTGCTACCCACTACTCTACTGGCAAATGTTCAGTATCTGGATAACAAGCTCTGCGAGCTGAAAGCGTGGATCTCTTTCCAACGAGAGACAAGGGACTGCTGCATTATCTGCCTTACGGAAACTTGGATGTCTGCGGAGATTCCAGACTCAGCCATTGAACCCGTGGGGTTCTCTGTGCACTGAGCGGACAGAGCGAATTCACAGCGGTCATTATCACAGCTCTGTACATCCCGCCACAAGCCGACACAGACCGGGCACTCAAGGAACTGTATGGGAGTATAAGTGAGTAGGAAACCACGCACCCTGAGGCCATGTTCATTGTGACAGGGGACTTTAATAAAGCCAGTTTCAAATCAGTCGCACCAAAATACCACCAGCACATTAGTTTCAACACACGAGGGGACCGGGTTTGGACCATTGCTACTCTCCCTTCCGCGATGGCTACAAATCCCTCCCCCGCCCACCATTTGGCAAATCGGACCACTCTTCCATTCTGCTTCTGCCCGCTTACAAGCAGAAACTGAAACAGGAAGCACCCACCCTCAGAACGATCCAGTGCTGGTCGGACCAATCAGACTCTACGCTACAGGACTGTTTTGATCACACGGACCGGGAGATGTTCCAGTCCGCCTCTGATGACGACATCGAGCTTTACACTGATAGCGTAATGTGTTTCATCAAAAAGTGCGTGGAGGACGTGGTTCCGACCAGAACAATACGGATCTATCTGAACCAGAAACCATGGATAAATAGCGATGTTCGCGTGGCACTTAACGTGCGGACCTCTGCTTTCAATTCCGGGAACGCGGAGGAGCATAAACAAGCCAGTTATGCCCTCCGAACAGCAAAACACCAGTACAGGAGCAAGATTGAAGGACAGTTTAACACCACCAACTCTAGAAGCATGTGACAGGGAATTAACATCATCACGGAATTTAAAGGGAATAAAAACTCAGCCATGAACACCGCTGCCTCTCTCCCGGATGAGCTAAATACTTTTTATGCTTGTTTTGAGGGAAATAACACTGCCCTCGCGGAGAGAGCTCTCGCAGCCGAAGCTACAGAGGTTAGTTCACTCTCCGTCTCTGTAGCGGATGTAACCTGATCCTTCCGACGGGTGAATATCCGCAAAGCCGTGGGCCCAGACGGCATTCCGGGCCGCGTCATCAGAGCATGCGCGAACCAGCTGGCTGGTGTTTTACAGACATTTTCAACCTTTCCCTCTCTTTGTCTGTAGTCCCCACATGCTTTAAAACATCCACCATTGTGCCTGTTCCAAAGCAATCAAAAATAACTTGCTTAAATGACTGGCGTCCTGTTGCTCTGACCCCCATCATCAGCAAATGCTTTGAGAGACTAATCAGAGATTACATCTGCTCTGTGCTGCCTCTCTCTCTTGACCCATTGCAGTTTGCTTACCGCAGCAACCACTCCACTGATGATGCCATTGCATCTACAATACACACTGCTCTCTCCCAGCTGGAAAAAAAGAACACTTATGTGAGAATGCTGTTTGTAGACTACAGCTCAGCATTCAACACCATAGTGCCCTCCAAGCTAGATGAGAAACTCCAGGCTCTGGGCTTAAACAGCTCGCTGTGCAGCTGGATCCTGGACTTCCTGTCAAGAAGACGCCAGGTGGTTAGAATAGGCAGCAAAATCTCCTCATCACTGACCCTCAATGCTGGAGCCCCACAGGGCTGTGTTCTCAGCCCACTCTTGTATTCCTTGTACACACATGACTGTGTGGCAACACATAGCTCCAATGCCATCATTAAGTTTGCTGATGACACGTCAGTGGTAGGTCTGATCACTGACAATGATGAAACAGCCTACCGAGAGGAGGTGCACACTCTGACACACTGGTGTCAGGAGCACAACCTCTCCCTCAACGTCAGTAAGACAAAGGAGCTTGTGGTGGACTTCAGAAGAAAAGACAGAGAACACAGTCCCATCACCATCAATGGAGCACCAGTGGAGAGAGTCAGCAGCTTCAAGTTCCTGGGTGTCCACATCACTGAGGAACTCACATGGTCCATCCACACTGAAGTCGTTGTGAAGAAGGCTCATCAGCGCCTCTTTTTCCTGAGACGGCTGAGGAAGTTTGGAATGAACCACCACATCCTCACACGGTTCTACACCTGCACTGTAGAGAGCATCCTGACTGGCTGCACCTCCGCCTGGTACGGCAATAGCACCGCCCACAACCGCAAAGCACTGCAAAGGGTGGTGCGAACTGCCAAACACATCATCGGAGGTGAGCTTCCCTCCCTCCAGGAAATATATGCCAGGCGGTGTGTGAAAAAAGCTCGGAGGATCATCAGAGACTCTAGCCACCCGAACCATGGGCTGTTCTCACTGCTACCATCAGGCAGGCGGTATCGCAGCATCAGGACCTGCACCAGCCGACTCCATGATAGCTTCTTCCCCCAAGCAATCAGACTTTTGAACTCTTGATCTCCCACGATCAAAATACATCAGCACTGCACTTTATTACTCTTACTCTTATATCTCACACCGGACTGTCATAAATTATATTATTATTGTATTATATTCTCTCTTAACAACTTACTATCAACCAACAGCCTGAATGTCAATACAGTACAATACAACCTACTGTACATTCTATATATACTACTATATATACTTTTTTTATTGAATAATGTGTATCTATATTGTGTGTATTGTATACTGTACAGAGTATGTTATTATTTGTATATTGTTGTGTGTAATTATATGTATATTAGACTTTAAATTGTGCTGTGTTAATTTGATGTTATTGTAAATTGGTATATGTCTCATCACTGTTACGACTGCTATGTTGATCGGAACTGCACCCAAGAATTCCACACACCATTGCACTTGTGTATATGGCTGTGTGACAATAAAAGTAATTTGATTTTGATTTGATTTGATTTGATTTGTTGCAGAGATATGTGATTTGTCACTTGGTTGCTAGGGTAACCCCATCTGGTTGCTAGGCAGTTACCAGGGTGATACTTATCAAGGCTACTTCCCATCCTGAGTGAAAAGTCAACCCGGAAATCTCTATGATTTTCTGGTGCAAAGATATGTGATTTGTTTCTTGGTTCCTAGGGTAACCCCATCTGGTTGCTAGGCAGTTACCAGGGTGGTACTTATCAAGGCTCCTTGTCATCCTGAATGAAATAAATCAACCCGGAAGTGTCTACGATGTTCTGGTGCAGAGATATGTGATTTGTTAATTGGTTGCTAGGGTAAGCCCATGTGGTTGCTAGGCAGTTATCAGAGTGATACTTGCTCTCCTGAGTGAAATAAGTCAACCCGGAAGTGTCTACGATATTCTGGTGCAGAGATATGTGTTTTGTTAATTGGTTGCTAGGGTAAGCCCATGTGGTTGCTAGGCAGTTACCAGGGTGATACTTAACATGCCTTCTTGCTATCCTGAGCAAAATAAGTCAACCCGGAAGTCTCTACGGCATTCTGATCCTGAGATACCCATCTTAATGATTTTGAAGTCAATGGTGTTTGGTTGCCAGGGTGCTTTAAATGGTTGCTAGGGCGTGGCTAAGTAGTTCCCATGATGTTAGTTGTAGACTGATTGCTCACCCAATTAAAACAAGCCAACTGTCATGTCTCTAGGACATTCTGATCCGAAGATATCACACTCTAAGTAAAAGCAATAGTGTTGGTTGCTAGGGTGCTCTAAATTGTGGTCTCATAGTGATTCTTATTGGATGCTTACTAACCTGACTCAAAAGAGCCAATCCCCAAGTGTTTACGATATTCTGTTCTGAAGATATCCTTCTGAGACTTTTTGAATGGAAGTAAATGGGGGGTGGATGCTAGGGTCTCATAAATGGTTGTTAGGGCATGGCTATGCCATTTCCAAGGTGATTCTTAAAGAGTGATGTCTCTATGTCATTCTGATTGGGGGATATGATCTGACAACCTTCTTGCATTGACTGCCATAGTAGGAACAAAATTCTCTTCCCATAGTACCCTATGGGACATTTTGGGATGGTTTTTTCCCCCCCTTTTACCCCCTGGGGTACATTTTACCCCCAAACACAGGGTATGTTCGAACACGGCTTGCTAGCCCTATTCAAATAAGAGCACCCACATGTGTCTAGGACATTCTGCTCAGAAGATATCACACTCAGCCATTTTGAATGGAAGTCAGTGGGGATGGTTGCTAGGGTGCTCAAAATGGTTGTTAGGGTGTGGCTAAGTAGCTTTTCAAATGGATATATGAAGACTGATTGCTCACCCACGTGAAATAAGCCAACTGCCATGTCTGTATTATGTTCTGATCCAAAGATATCCCTCTCAGCCATTTTTAATGGAAATCAATAGGGCTGGTTGCTAGGGTGCTCTAAATTGTTGCTAGGGTGTGGCTAGCCAGTGACCAGAGAGATTCTTATTGGCTGATTACTATTCTGACTGAAAAGAGCCAATCCCCAAGTGTCTATGACATTCCGTTCTGAAGATATCCTTCTGAGCCATTTTGAATGGAAGTCTATGGGGGCGGTTGCTAGGGTGCTGTAAATGGTTGCTAGGGTGTGGCTACACCATTTCCAAGATGATCCTTAAAGACTGATTGGTAGCCCGATTGAAATGAGCCCGCCCCCATGTCTCTATGTCATTCTGATTGGGAGATATGATTTGACAACTTTCTTGCATTGACTGCCATAGTAGGGGAAACAAAATATTTTCATGGGTGAGACCCTTGCTATAGTATGCCTATGGGACATTTCTGGGACGTTTTTTGCCCCCCAGGGGTGCACCGTACCCCCAGTCCCTTAGAAAAGTCATAGCACAGGTGTCGTCAATAGGCCGGTCGATTTGGGTGTACTACAAACGGTGCTGGACGAGTTAGGTGCCGAAGTTTTGTACGGAATAAGAAGAATAATAATAAGTATGTGAGATTACAATAGTGATGCTTTGCTTTGCAAGCCCCACTAATAAGTATATGAGATTACAATAGTGATGCTTTGCTTCGCAAGCACCACTAATAATAAGTATGTGAGATTACAATAGTGATGCTTTGCTTCGCAAGCACCACTAATAATAAGTATGTGAGATTACAATAGTGATGCTTTGCTCTGCAAGCACCACTAATAATAAGTATGTGAGATTACAATAGTGATGCTTTGCTCCGCAAGCACCACTAATAATAATAATATGTGAGATTACAATAGTGATGCTTTGCTCCGCAAGCACCACTAATAATAATATGTGAGATTACAATAGTGATGCTTTGCTCCGCAAACACCACTAATAATAATAATAATAATAAGTATGTGAGATTACAATAGTGATTCTTTGCTCTGCAAGCACCACTAATAATAATAATAATAAGTATGTGAGATTACAATAGTGATGCTTTGCTCCGCAAGCACCACTAATAATAATAATAAGTATGTGAGATTACAATAGTGATGTTTTGCAAGCACCAATAATAATAATAATAATAAGTATGTGAGATTACAATAGTGATGCTTTACTCCGCAAGCACCACTAATAATAATAATAATAATAATAATAATAATAATAATAAGTATGTGAGATTACAATAGTTATGCTTTACAAGCACCACTAATAATAATAATAATAATAATAATAAGTATGTGAGATTACAATAGTGATGCTTTGCTCCGCAAGGACCACTAATAAGCTTATGTGTAGATCAGTATGTTGGCTTTCTCAAGCCAGTGTGTAGAGTGTTTTATAAAAATGTTCAGCAGTGTTCAGTGTATTAAATCATTAATAAGACAATCAATCTATCATGAATGAATGAATCAAACTCACTCGGAATGCAGACCATTTCTGACACGCTTTTCCACGCATCAGTTTCATTATATCCATGCATGTGGTTACAGACAAATTATATAGAACAGTAAAAATCCCTCGTGACGCTGAAACGTCTCCTCTGTCTTGCATGCACTCGTCCCCAGTCTGCCAGGAGACAGATAACGTGAGCTCTGTTGTCTTCGCTCTCATTGGCTGTCGCTCGTGAATGTCTGTCATTTGTCATTTGCATAAAGTTTACATTTTCTCAACTTGTCTTGTCGTTCTCCATGGCGATCTCAGTCTGGTGAGGGCGGCGTTGACTCTAAAGCGGAGCTGAGCACTCTGCTGGAGCAGTGGGAGGGAGAACAACAGAGTGGCACAAATTAACTGCTCAACATACTGACCAAGTGAGAAACACAGTAGCAACCTTACAGTAACACCTACTGCCATTACTGTATAACATCGCATGACCTTACTTGACATGAAAGGAATAGTTCACACAGAAATGAAAATGATCTCATCCTTTACTCACCCTCATGCCATCACAGATGTGTATGACTTTCTTTCTACAAAATATTTCAGCTCCATAGGTCCATACAATGCATGTGAATGGGTGCCAAAATTTGGACATTTCAAAAAGCACATAAAGGCAGCATAAAAGTAATCCATAAGAATCCTGTGGTTAAGTCAATGTCTTCTGAAGTGATATGATAGGTGTGGGTGAGAAACAGATCAATATTTAAGTCCATTTTTGCTATTAAGTCTTCTCCCTGCCCAGTAGGGGGTGAATGCATGAAGAATGTGAATCACCAAAAACAAAAGAAGAAGAATGTGAAATTTAAAGTGGAGATTGAGCAGGGAGGAGAATTTATAGTAAAAATGGACTAAAATATTGATCAGTTTCTCACCCACACCTATCATATCACTTCAGAAGACATTGACTTAACCACTGGAGTCATATGGATTAAGCCTATTGTACACTAAATTACTCAAGCTCGTCTTATTTGATGTTTCGAGTCGGCGACTGGTCTGCGACGAGAAGTCTCGGATCTCACAACGAAAGGTCTTGTATGCGCACTCCTGTGACAGGCCAAGATGAGCCCCAGGCTTTCTCAAGCTAACATAATAATAATACACTTATGTAGTAGATTAGTATGTTGGCTTTCTCAAGCCAACATAATAAGCTTTTTCAAGCTGACATTACAAGAAGATTGGCTCCTTACCTAGTTAAAAACCAGCTAATTTCAAGACGTTGATGTCACGTCAGGTCATCACGTGGGTCACCCGCTGTGTGAGCAGTGTTGCCAACTTAAGCTGCGTTCACACTGCCAGCGATTTTGTGGCTTGGTGTCGCTAGACTCTGTGATCTGTGTCGCTAGTGGGCATTCCTACTGTTTGTTGCTGTAACGTTTTTGGAGGACTGCACGTCTGGCAATAACGTTTAAAAATTTTATCACGGATGAGACCTAATACTGGATAAAATAAGATATCATTACAGTTTGACAAGGAATCAGTTCTCTTGTCTCTAAGATTGTACATTCTGCAGTGTAGAGTGTTTTTTGTAATTAACATTTTTATTGATTCATGTGCATATGACAGTGGAAAAAACTCAACACATATCTAATGAATCAACATTTTACATTTAAACCCTACTAATACAATCCCACCCTGACCCCTAACGAACACCCCTGTGGTCCCACATAACACACACACAATCCAAAAATAAAATAAATAAATATATATATATATATATATATATATATATATATATATATATATATATATATATATATATATATATATATACACAAATAAATAAATAAAATAATAATAAACATACATGATTACACTACACTCTCCACACCCCCTCCCTGAGAGTCCCCCAAAAAAACTAAATATTTGCCCCATTTTTTAGCAAATAAGTCCCTAAACCCCAGCCTTCTACTTACCACCTCTTCAAATGCAGCTAACCTCCCCATTTCCACACACCACTCTGAAAAAGAGTGGTGCTCCATTTGACTTCCAACCCCTTAAAATTACTTGCCTGCCGATCATGAGACTGTCATAACCTAATTTTTTATATGATTATCCCCTAAATGCATGACTGCCCCATCACCCAAAATACAGAGTCTGGGACAAAACAAAACCTGAGTGTTCAAAACGTCACACAAATACCTCTGAACCCTCAACCAAAACTCCTGGATCTTAACACACCCCCAAAAGACATGGGTAGTGTCTCCAACTTCTGACTGGCATCGCCAGCAAGTGGGTGTGTCTTTAAGACCAAGCCTATATAATCTAGAGGGGGTCCAATAAAATCTATGAGAAATCTTAAATTGCATAAGGCGAACCCTTGCATCTCTAGATACAGACATGACATTTTTAAGAATCTTAGTCCACACTCCATCCTCCAATACCAAATTCAAATCTTTTTCCCATACTCTCTTGAGAGAAGTCAAGGCTCCATCCCCCAGACTCTGAATTAGTAGGTAGTAATACACTGATGCTTCATGGCCTTTTCCAAAAGCAGCAATCACCCCTCCCAAAGCACCTGCCGCTTTAGGGGGGTGCGTGCCACTCCCAAAAATAGTGCAGAGTAGGTGGCGAAGCTGTAAATACTTATAAAACTGAGATCTGGGAATGCCAAAATGTTGAACCAAATTTTCAAAAGGTCTCAATACTCCACCCTCATATAGGTCATCAAGTGCATTAACCCCCTCACAATCCAATCTGACCAACAAAAAGGGGACTTAAGGGGGCTCGAGGCTGCGTTTAAATAAATATCAGAATTAAACACTCTGGACACTTTTGTCCATATCGAGTGCAAATGCAAAATAACGGGGTGCGACTTAACCTCTCCGGCTAGTTTGATCGAAATGCTTTGCAGTGGCGAGATAGGGGCAAGAACTTCCTTTTCAATACAAAACCTGGGAGGGGCTCTCTCAGGTGGAAGCGACCAATGAGCCAAATGTCTAAGACCGAACGCATAATAATAAAACAAAGTCTTGGGTAGGCCTATCCCACCTTTGTCAACTGGCCTATGTAACTTATTGAAATTTAACCTGGGGCGCTTACCATTCCAAATAAAGGACTTCGCTATGCTATCAAATTGCTTGAAATAAGAGAGAGGGACATCTACAGGGAGAGACTGAAGCAGGTATTTGAATTTTGGAATACAATTCATTTTAATAACATTAACCAATGTCGATAAATGTAAAGAAGCCCACCTTGTCCACATCGCTCGAAAACCTTATAATTAAAGGGTAAAAATTAACTCTAACTAAATCAGACAAATTTGCTGGGAATAAAATCCCCAAATACTTAATGCCCTGTTTGGGCCACTGGAAGGCACCCGGCTGGAAAGCCGTTTCTGGGCAGTACGCTGTCAGCGCCAAAGCTTCGGATTTAGACCAACTGACTTTGTATCCTGAGAACTTGGAAAATAAATTAATAATTCTGTGGAGGCAAGGCATATATCTAGTAGGTTCAGAGACAAATAATAAAATATCATCTGCGTAAAGCAGAAGCTTATGCGCCACACCTCCTGCTGTCACCCCTGGAAAATCATCCTCCTTTCTTATCGCGGCTGCTAATGTTTCCAGGGCAAGACAGAACAATAATGGGGAAAGTGGGCAACCCTGTCGAGTGCCCCTATTCAGAGTAAAATAATCTGAAATTAATGCATTTGTTTGTACCGCTGCTACAGGGTGTTTATAAAATAACTTAATCCAACCAATAAATGTACTCCCGAACCCATACATTTCCAAAATCTTAAAAAGATAATCCCATTCTACCATATCAAACGCCTTTTCGGCGTCAAGTGAGATGGCAGCGACCGGAGATTGTTCATTCGCCACTGACCACATGATATTGATGAGACGCCTGATGTTATCAGAAGAGCTGCGGCCCCTAATAAACCCCACCTGATCTATATGTATAAGAGATGTCATAACTTTACTTAATCGGTTAGCCAAAATTTTTGACAATATTTTTACATCTAGTTGGATCAGGGAAATTGGACGGTAACTTTTACACTTGCTTGGATCTTTGTCCTTTTTAAGAATCAGACTGATCCGGGCTTGTGTCATGGTTGGAGGAAGTTTTCCATTCTTTAATGATTCAGTATAAACTTCTAACAAAAGTGGGGCCAGTTCTATAGCATAGGATCTAAAAAATTCTGCGGCAAAACCATCTGGCCCCGGAGCCTTGCCAGTAGGTAGGGACTTAATTACCTCGTTAAGCTCCTCCAAGGTTATCTCAGAATCAAGAGAGTTTTTTTGCTCAGTCATCAGTTTAGGAAGATCTAATGGTTCCACAAAGTTTCTAATATCTTCATCAGTAGATGAAGATGTGGAACTATAAAGATCAATATAGAATTCTTTAAAGGCATTATTAATATCAATGGCCGAGGTAAATATTTCACCACCAGCAGATTTCACTGAGGGAATAGTAAAAAAAAACTTTCTCTGCTTTATATATCTAGCCAAAAGCTTCCCTGCTTTGTCACCTGACTCAAAGTATGACTGTCTTGCCCTGAATAACCAAAACTCCACTTTCCGCAACAAAATAGTATTATATCTATATTTCAATCGGGTCAATTCTCTGAGGCCATCAGCTGACATACGGTGCTTCAGCTCTGCCTCGGCACTTTTAATATTTCCTTCCAACTCCACAAGTTCTCGTGCTTTGGATTTTTTGATGAATGAGGCATACTGTATGATCCGGCCCCTAAGAACCGCTTTAAGTGTCTCCCAAGCCACACCCACAGAGGATACTGAGGACCAGTTGGTCTCCATATAAACATTTTTGTCTTTAACATTTGTTGAAAATCAGGATTTTGCAAAAGGGACACATTAAGGCGCCAACTATATGATTTCTTTTTCTCTAATGTGGCATCACCTTTAAACTCACCAGGGCGTGATCTGAGACTAAAATATTTCCAATTGAGCAATCAACAACAGATGAAATTAAAAAATCTATTCTAGAATAAATCTTATGGACTGATGAAAAAAATTTATAGTCCCTACCAGATGGGTTCAAAAGTCTCCAAATATCCGAAAGACCAAGATTTTTACACATCCTGTGAAGCGTCAGTGTTGCCCTAGGGGGTTTACACACTTTTGCTTCACTATGATCAAGGACTGAATCCATCAAAAGATTAAAGTCTCCTCCCAAAATTATATCCTGAGGGGTGCCAGTGGTTTGCAACATCCCTTCAAGATCTATAAAAAAGCCCTGATCATCAGCGTTAGGTGCATAAATATTAGCCAAAATCAGACTTTGCCCTTGAATTTCAGCTAAAACAATAATTACTCTTCCTAATTTATCTTTAGTCTGTTTGAGACATTTGAATTGTAGATGTTTATTAATCAATATAATGACTCCCTTGCTCTTACTTGAGCCAGCACTAAAGAAGACATGTCCACCCCATATCTTCCCAAATTTTTCAGCTTCCTGCGGGGAGAGATGTGTTTCTTGAAGAAACACTATATCATATTTCTTATGTTTAAGAAAAGAAATAACCTTCCTTCTTTTTATGGGGTGCCCCAACCCATTTACATTCCATGTGGAGAGAGATAGTACACTCATATTAACAAATGACATATTGATATAATAAAAAAATAAATTGTGTGTGAAAAACAAAATTATGAAGACCACTTTCTCCATTAGTGAAACAATCAACCCCCGAACATCTCCCGGAACAAAACAAACAGAAAAAAGAAAAACGTGCACATTAACCCCGCGCACGGGAGCGCCAACCGGCGACAATCCCTCTAAACTCAAAAGGTCCAACAACTTTGCCATCGGATTGCTCAATTTTGCCTCACAAATTTGTGTCTCAAAAAATTAGAATACATCATAAGACCAATAAAAAAAACATTTTTAGTGAATTGTTGGCCTTCTGGAAAGTATGTTCATTTACTGTATATGTGCTCAATACTTGGTAGGGGCTCCTTTTGCTTTAATTACTGCCTCAATTCGGCGTGGCATGGAGGTTATCAGTTTGTGGCACTGCTGAGGTGGTATGGAAGCCCAGGTTTCTTTGACAGTGGCCTTCAGCTCATCTGCATTTTTTGGTCTCTTGTTTCTCATTTTCCTCTTGACAATACCCCATAGATTCTCTATGGGGTTCAGGTCTGGTGAGTTTGCTGGCCAGTCAAGCACACCAACACCATGGTCATTTAACCAACTTTTGGTGCTTTTGGCAGTGTGGGCAGGTGCCAAATCCTGCTGGAAAATGAAATCAGCATCTTTAAAAAGCTGGTCAGCAGAAGGAAGCATGAAGTGCTCCAAAATTTCTTGGTAAACGGGTGCAGTGACTTTGGTTTTCAAAAACCACAATGGACCAACACCAGCAGATGACATTGCACCCCAAATCATCACAGACTGTGGAAACTTAACACTGGACTTCAAGCAACTTGGGCTATGAGCTTCTCCATCCTTCCTCTAGACTCTAGGACCTTGGTTTCCAAATGAAATACAAAACTTGCTCTTATCTGAAAAGAGGACTTTGGAACACTGGGCAACAGTCCAGTTCTTCTTCTCCTTAGCCCAGGTAAGACGCCTCTGATGTTGTCTGTGGTTCAGGAGTGGCTTAACAAGAGGAATACGACAACTGTAGCCAAATTCCTTGACATGTCTGTGTGTGGTGGCTCTTGATGCCTTGACCCCAGCCTCAGTCCATTCCTTGTGAAGTTCACCCAAATTCTTGAATCGATTTTGCTTGACAATCGTAAGGCTGCGGTTCTCTCGGTTGGTTGTGCATCTTTTTCTTCCACACTTTTTCCTTCCACTCAACTTTCTGTTAACATGCTTGGATACAGCACTCTGTGAACAGCCAGCTTCTTTGGCAATGAATGTTTGTGGCTTACCCTCCTTGTGAAGGGTGTCAATGATTGTCTTCTGGACAGCTGTCAGATCAGCAGTCTTCCCCATGATTGTGTAGCCTAGTGAACCAAACTGAGAGACCATTTTGAAGGCTCAGGAAACCTTTGCAGGTGTTTTGAGTTGATTAGCTGATTGGCATGTCACCATATTCTAATTTTTTGAGATAGTGAATTGGTGGGTTTTTGTTAAATGTGAGCCAAAATCATCACAATTAAAAGAACCAAAGACTTAAACTACTTCAGTCTGTGTGCACTGAATTTATTTAATACATGAGTTTCACAATTTGAGTTGAATTACTGAAATAAATGAACTTTTCCACAACATTCTAATTTATTGAGATGCACCTGTAGTTTAAATGGAAAGTAGCTAAAGCCTGCTCGAAAAGTCGCTAAATTACGTCATACGCTAATTAGAATATTTGTGACGTCATCGCGTCTCATTTGAAGTTTGCATAGTGTCCGCCCTTTACATGTGTTTGCTTCTCTGTGCTTACTTTTCATACTGTAATACCCTATTAATTACCTATATCTATCAATCATGAGAGAAAGTTAGAAGCGACAGAAACTTATCTTTTCTCTCACACAGTGCTTAGCCATAACAAACCACTATGTGCATATTTACACAAAAAAAAAAAAACTGTGCATGTTTACAATAAACAAAAAAACAATACAGATTCTTGATTGGTCCTTGACAATGCTGTTTGCACATGCGCAGCTCATGTCTTCTCGCCTGCTCACCTCTCTGTCAGTCTCACTGAACAGAGAAGACGCAGAGAGAGGTGTGCCTCCGAGTCCAGGCAGGAAAGCAAGACCACGCGGTCACGGGGCAGTACTGGCGACTTTCTTCTACGGAATGTAGCTAATGCTAAGGTTTGTCCAAAAAGTCGCTAGATTTGTCGCTAGGCGCTTTTTTGAATAAAAGTCACTAAAGAGGTTTGAAAAGTCGCTAAGTTGGCAACACTACTACTCTATTCAGTGAGCGGCAGACAGAAGAGCAGCACATTCAGTTCACCGCACGGCAGCTGACAAAGACGTGACTGAGCTGCACATGTGCAAACAGAGTTGCCAAGGACCAATCAATAATCTGTATGGTTTGCTCCTCCTTTGTTGTCATTTAAACAATTTAATTTGACCATTATTTTCTTGCTTTTCACTCACTGCTACACAGTCGGAGGCTGTGCGCTGTGTGAGAGGAAAAAATAAGACATTCTGTCGCTTCTAACTTTCTCTCTGAGTGATCATTTTACATGTAAATATAGCCGAAATAACAACACAGCCATTGTCTTTAAATTATGTTATAAAATCAGGATTTTAGCAGTGCAGAGCAGCAGCTTGGAAATTGCTTGGAAGTGACTACTGGTTAACATTTTTTAACAGTACATGTTAATGTCTTAATGGGCGGCGTTTCAGTCACTATTTCATACTCGTTCCATTGTCTGACAATAGAAACAGAACAAATATGTACATGAGAACAGCTTTATTGAGAATTCAGCTGTATTAAAATACAGTATGTGAGCATAGAAAGTAGGAGAGAAGCAAACAGATGTAAAAGGCTGACACAAGGCAGAATGCAAATACGACGTGATGACATCTGAATATGCTAATTAACGCATGACGTCATCTAGCGACTTTCAGCGACTTTTTTTAACAGGCTTTAGCTACTTTTCATTGAAAGTAGTTGGCAACACTGTGTGAGAAGCTCAAAGCACAAGATGTTCGGTCGGACGCTTGGGTTTCGGCACGGAGTTCCCTCCATACACTACGAGAAGTGAGAACTGTCCGACTTGACAGCTCTTACCTTCTCCCCTAACTGCAGCCGCCTACTCTCGTCTACTTTCAAAGCGAGGCGTTTGGCATCTCGAACATGACAAATTTTTTATTTAAAGGCTTGTTAGAGTGAGCAACGTTAACCAAGGAGGCGGTGCTCCACATGTCTGATGTCATTGACGTGTTCACCGTCGCGGGGTCATGACGCGTTAACCGTCGCCATCATAAAGTTGAAGCACATTGCTGAAGAGACACGATAGACAGAAGCTCATCAATAACACCATTAATGTGATTTTAACGCTCTGTAACGCGTCTCAGCGGCTGAGACTTATATTGAGCGGTTAGAGATTCTGCGGCGCTGTGTGTTTGTGTTCGCTGAAGGTGCGTTTAATGTCACTTTTTTATCACTCACGAGCACATGGACAATAAACACTAGATACACTGTTTACATGTATGTTTTACCCAGTTCATGTGTCATTTTAGAAGGTTTCTAGTTAAATTCGAGTGCTGGATATGTTTGTGTGTGTGTGTGTGTGTGTATGTATGTATGTATGTATATATATATATATATATATATATATATATATATATATATATATATAAAATTAGTATAGTATAGTATTGTGTGGATAGTCTACAACATTTACATACTATAAAGTATAAACAATGGATCTATTTACTGAGCTCTCTGTTTATGCAGTATATGCTTTGAGCAGGTGTTTGGTGGGTTTGTGTGTACATTTCCATGGGTTACTTATTCTTGTGCAGTGTGAATGTATTCATTGTGCACCTGTACTTAATCTCTCTTTTTATGCAGTATCTTGTTAGGAGGTGGGTTTTTGTCATTTTCATGCATATCTGGTTAAATTGGAGAGCAGCTAATTTTTCTTATATTCTTTAAATATAGACAGGCATAACTACTTGATAAGTAAATGATTAATTATTGCGTTGTTGTTATTGTTTTCAGGTTCACTACAGTAATATTAGCTTTAGAAGAAACTAAGAAGCACTTCCTTCTCTATTAATCACTGTATTAAATATTACAATATTATGTTTAGTTGATATTCCTGTTTACTTTTGGATACACATGACTGACATGGTGTTTGTGCGCACATGTTCATGCAGGGCTGATGGCGTCAGCCGGCGAGGGCGGCGTGGACTCTAAAGCGGAGCTGAGCACTCTGCTGGAGCAGTGGGAGAGAGAACAACAGAGTGGCACAAATGAATTGCTCAACATACTGACCAAGTGAGAAACACAGCAGCAACCTTACAGTAACACCTAGTGCCATTACTGTATAACATCGCATGACCTCACTTGACATGAAAGGAATAGTTCACCCAAAAATGAAAATTATCTCATCCTTTACTCACCCTCATGCCATCACAGATGTGTATGACTTTCTTTCTACAAATTAAGATTTTTAGAAATATTTCAGCTCCATAGGTCCATACAATGCATGTGAATGGGTGCCAAAATTGGGACATTTCAAAAAGACATAAAGGCAGCATAAAAGTAATCCATAAGAATCCTGTGGTTATGTCAATGTCTTCTGAAGTGATAGGTATGGGTGAGAAACAGATCGATATTTAAGTCCATTTTTGCTATTAAGTCTTCTCCCTGCCCAGTAGGGGGCGAATGCATGAAGAATGTGAATCACCAAAAACAAAAGAAGAATGTGAAATTTAAAGTGGAGATTGAGCAGGGAGGAGAATTTATAGTAAAAATGGACTAAAATATTGATCAGTTTCTCACCCACACCTATCATATCACTTCAGAAGACATTGACTTAACCACTGGAGTCATATGGATTAAGCCTATTGTACACCAAATGACTCAAGCTTGTCTTATTTGATGTTTCGAGTCGGCGACTGGTCTGTGACGAGAAGTCTCGGATCTCACAACGAAAGGTCTTGTATGCGCACTCCTGCGACAGGCCAAGATGAGCCCCAGACGCTGCGACAGTTTTTTAAACTGCTTGATATCTAGACGTCTTGTTGTCAGGTGTGCGCACTGTCCCGACAAGCGGAAGACAGACAATGAGCCACAGTCAATTAAATATAGAGTGCAAAAGAATGGCAAGCTATTAGATAGGAGTAGACAGAAAATAATTAGAAGATAATAAAATGAAACTTCACCTACATCTACCTACCCTCTGTCTTTCATGTTTGTTGAAAGAGAAGAGCAAGATTTGGGAAGTAGGAGGCAAAAAATGTATTAGAAAATAAAAAATCACCCACATCTCCCTACCCTCTGTCTTTATTATTTTCAGCTGTTTTTATTTGTTATTTTTTTCCATTGCAAATTAGCACAAATACGCGTAAAAACGGGAGAGAGCCTTTCGCGTTTGTTGGAAGGAGAGCAAGGTATGAAAAATAAAATAAAACCTCACCCACATCTACCTAATTGCTGTTTTTATTTTTTCCTTTTCAAATGCGAAAACGGACGAGAGCCGTTCTTTCATGTCTTATGACATGTTATCAAGAATACATTTAGTTAATGTTCTTAATATTTTTCAGGACACAGAAATGAGCAGCACGCACACTAGAAGCTCAGTTACAGGTACTGCACAAAAATAACTCGGAATTCTGCTCTAAATGTCATGTTTGGAAAATTAAGAGAAACTGTGCTCCGGTTTTTAGCGCTTATCCTTTTACTTTTTTACACATTATTATCATGCAGTAATACACAGACGTAATGACTGATGTCCTCATGAAATCAGACTCTCTCCTCGAAATCCAAACACAAATGGTCAAAAGAGATGGCAAGGTGTAACGGTGATGTCTCGCTTGAACATCTGTGATTGGATCACCCAGAACTCATCTTTATACCAGGTGTACACACAGTCGGGGATGAATGGTCATGTAGTTGATACATTACAGTCCTGAAGTGTTCGGACCAGCATGACGAAAAACTGGGCTGTGAGTTGCAGAGCTCAGACTGCAAGTCGTGTAGTGTACGCTTGGCTTTTTTTAAGCTGACCTATGTGATTTTTGGAGCTTCAAAATTTGGGCATCCATTCACTTGCACTGTATGGACCAAAAGAGCTTAGAAACTCTTATAAAAATCTTAATTTGTGTTCTGCTGAAGAAAGTCATACACATGCGGGATGGCATAAAATTGAGTAAATGGTGAACTATTCCTTTAAACCTTTCCAGTAACTTGTCTTTCGTAGAATTATAACTGATGGTTTACTTGTTTGAATGCTTAAGTCACTTGTCTTAACTTTTTTTTCTTCTTCTAAATACAGCTCCATTATAATATACATAATATACCATTCAAAGGTTTGGAATCATTTTATTGACCAAGGATGCTCTAAATTGATCAAGAATTAATAATTATAATTTTATTTATTTATCACACATTATACATTTGCACATATACAGTGAAATTCTTTTTTTTCACATATCCCAGCTAAGCTGGGGTCAGAGCGCAGGGTCAGCCATGATACGGCGCCCCTGGAGCAGATAGGGTCAAGGGCCCAACAGTGGCATCTTGGTAGTGCTGGGGCTTGAACCCCCAACCTTCTGATCCCAGAGCCTTAACCGCTGAGCCACCACTGCCCCTTTCGCATATCCCAGCCAAGCTGGGGTCAGAGCGCAGGGTCAGCCATGATACGGGGCCCCTGGAGCAGATGGGGTCAAGGGCCCAACGGTGGCATCGTGGCAGTGTTGGGGCTTGAACCCCTGACAGTAAAGACAGGGGTTCAAGACAGAATACTGACAGAATTACAGTAAAAAAAATAAATACAAATAATGTAACAAATGACTATTTAAATAAATGCTGTTTTCTTCAGAATTTCTGTTAATCCAAGAATCATCCACTTGCAGCAGTGCTACTTTAGGCATTCTAACAGTCAGTTTAAGATATTCAGATGACGTTTCATCAAATGCAGCACTTCCCAAATATGCAATTGATTAGTAGTTGTGGCATTTTCTTTGAAGCTGTCTAAAAGACCATCATCCCATAGTCTTCTTTTCACTGTTACAGATGAAACTGGTGTTTGTCATGTTCTGGTCATTGAAGCTGCTAGTTTAGGGCCTGTTAGGGGTCTGTTTCTCAAACTAGAGACTCTGATGTCCTTGTCTTGTTGTGCATCTGTGCCATCCACTTCCCTGTCTGTCCTGGTTAGATCCAATCTGATTTCATTTGTCAAGTCAGTAGTGTATGGAATAGCCTTCATCTCTCAATACAATAGACAAATTATTTTCTAGAAAGACTTCTTGGTTCTTTTGAAAACCAAAATTTGACTTGCAAATGTAAAGTGACTTGCATGAAATGCGAGTATATTCAACACTTCAGTAACTGCAAAAAGACACTTAATTCGATTTAAAACGACTTCATTCAAGTAACACAACGGTTTTCAACTTTTCTAAGAAATGTTTCTTGAGCACAAAATTTGCACTTTAGGATGATTTCTTAAGGATTATGTGAAGCACAATTTTCTTAGACAGGAGCAATGACTGCTGAAAATGGGGCTTTGTCATCCAAAGTAAAAAAATTTTTAAATAAAAATACAAAACAGTTATATTAAAAAGTAATAGTAATTTACAACATAGGGCTGGGCGATATGGCAAAAAAAAACAAATAAATCTCGATTTATATCAAACTTATGGATGATTCAAGATTCCATTTTCTTCAGCTTTTAAATGTACTCCAACATGATTCAAATTTTATGTTCTTTATTAGAATGTAAGGCAACTTGGTTAGAGAAATCCAAGTTCTTTTCATTATATGAAACAAAGGTGTGCAAGAAAAATTTACCAAATGCACCACAGGGGGAAGTTGTCAACAGAGTGTAAATGTAAAATAAATTAAAATCTAATAAACCCAGATGTTCAGAAATAATAGAATAAGAAAACTGCAAAATAATTCTTAGCCAGTGTAGGTATTAATTTTATCTAAACCAAGTCTATCTAGAAAGATATCTAGAAATCAATATCTATAAATGATCAAGTTTATCTAGAAAGTACTTATGTATATCAAACAATTTGTATTTATATTCATAAACCCCTGCAGATAGAGACGTGCCTTCTTGCGGTTCACGCTGAGCAGTGCAGCAATATGAAATAATTTATCATTACAATTCAACTAGAAAAGTTTGTCAAAATGATCGCTTGCCAAATGTTGGCTATAGATGCAGTACACTTGAAACACGTCACAGAACAAAGCAAAAATTAGCGATCTATCTGAATCATCATGGCAAAAGGAGCATCGGATATTTGATTCTCTCATATATATAGCCTTTCCATGATTTGAAATGAAGTGCCCATAACTGTCACATAACTAATGCTTTTATGGATTAAAAGAATAGGAGACCATTCATCAACATGTGAACGGGCCACTTAGGGTCTTAAGGTGGTGTATATCTGCATGATGGACGAAGCTGAGCTGCAATCACACTGTGTACAAACGTACTGGGAATATTATCGCTGTCTTTTATATCAGTCTCCATGTTGTTAACCTGTCACGTTCAGTTGGATTGCGCCACACACGTGCAGCTGATCAGATCAGGAGCAGCATTAAGACGAGCGCTTTGAATTATTTTTCTCTTCCTTATTCAGCCTTTGGTGGATTTACAGTGTATCTAACTATAGCGTTTGCAATATTTTTTTGCAAAATCTCGATTTAAAAATAAAAATAAAAAATCGTGTCAACGCAAATTCGAATTAATCGAAAAAACCGCCCAGCCCTATTACAACATTGCTCATGTTTTTGTTTTTGATCAAATGAATGCATCCTTTGTGAAGAGAAGCATCAATTGCTTTCAAGAACAAAAATGTCTTGGTCATGACTTTTGAATATGATGATTAATTGTCATACAGATTGTCATTCTTAAGATGTGTGTGTACTTAATTTACTTAAATTTATTTTAATATATTCAAGTCATTTATTAATATTTTTTATTATTATTCACTTGGAGTTATATAATATAATTGGGATATATAATTTCCTTTAAGACTTTGAAAACTTTAAAATGACAATAAAAAGTTATATTTTAAATATCAAAAATATTTCCAAATACTTAAAATGTTTCTTTTTTCATCAACTTTAGTCTTTGTCCATTTTGCATTTACACTGTTGTTTATGGAACCCATCAACCTGAATATATGATGCAATAGTAAAAGTTTTCTGTCCTAAATTCTTCACTTTCACATTTTAGCCTATTTTAAGTCTCTCCGATGAAACCCACAAGTGCATATTTTGCATAAAATTTTTCATTCTATCATCTCCACAGAAATAAAGTGGCCGTCCCCTCTGTGTCACTGCATGTATGAACCTGCAATTACAAATAACATTTGCCATACATTTTCATAAAATTAATGTGAAACCGAAGCGGTTTGCATTCACGATCAAAATCTTCACTTATATTTTTGCATGAGTTTGGTGCAGACCTCTGCAAATAGTGCTCTTCAGGAGCTGCTCTGAGTGTGGTCCGTTGTGCGAGTCAGTACTGTGGCCGAGGGGTGCACAACACAACGAAATTAGCAAAGCAAATGAAAGCTGAAAACACGATGGAAATAAGCCACAGCATAACAGAAAAACCACAACGAAATTAAGCCACAAAATAATGGAAATAAGCTACAACACAATGAAAATAAGCTACAACACGACGAAACTGTAAAAAAAAAAAAAAAAAAAAATATATATATATATATATAATATATATATATATATGCTCTTATTTGTCCTTAAGTACTCTGGCCAATACCTGGTTGGGTTTCTACCAGAACTCTTAATGCACATAACTTCAACATTTGCTCCAATCCGTACCATGCAGTGATGTGAAAATGATGTCACAGTACCTGCAGCTATTCTTGCATCATGGCAGCTCTTATAAGGTGTCCTGCTCCAGCGTAAATGGGTTGTATGTAGGCTGTAGCCCCCACTCGGATGCTGAAGTGCTCGGGGGAAATGCTCAGTTCCACAGTCAAACTCTTGTGATGCGTTGACTGGGAAACACTTGGAGTGACTTGCAGTGGGTTGAGCAGCTCAACTCATATTCCAAATTATGCATGACCCTCACTGCATGACCATTAAAGATCACTACTAAATTATAGTATTATTGTTTTTACACTAGTCTTATTTAAAAAAAAAAAAGAAAAAGAGCAGAGTGAAACGCCTTTTATTGTCTGATTTTATCGTATGATTGACACGTTTGTACTGGCATGAACCACTGCAAACTGCACACACACCTCAGTGCTCTAGAAGGATTTTGCAGTTATAGCAGTCAATCCGTGTCCTATGCCAGCTGTGCAGGATTAGATGACATTTAATCCAGTTTAAATTTTTTGCTGTATCTGCCACATTTAAAAAGTTTTCTGTGCTGCGTTTACATTGTAAAGACTGCTTTAGTTGTCCAACAACCTCATTTGAAATTTCAGCTGTCTGATCTTTTTCTGTGGTTGTCCCGAACAAGTGGGGATAACACTTTTTAATAAGGTTCCATTTGTTAACATTAGTTAATGCATATCATGAACAAACAATTAACAATATATTTTACAGCATTTATTAATCTTTGTTAATGTTAGTTAATAAAAATACAATTGTTCATTGTTAGTTCATAGTGCATTAACTAATGTTAACTAATACAGCTTTTGATTGTATTAGTATACTGTATGTTGAAATAAACACTAAGATTAATAAATGCTGTAAAAGTATTGTTCATTGTTAGTTCATGTTATCTAGTGTTGTAAACTGATGTTAACAGATGGAACCTTATTGTAAAGTTTTACCCAAGTGGGTAACCATTTGTCAAGCCCTGACCTCATATCAACAACAAACAATACTGTTCTTCAAACCTAACATGCTTTAAAGCAGGGGTTCTCAGGGGGGCATTCAAAGGATGCCAGGGGACGCTGAGAGCAAATTAGTAGAGAGGGGGTATTAGGTTACAAATGGGGGCATTTATCAGTCATAATAATCAAAGCTATTGTCAAGTTCCTCTTTGCATTAAAATGTTTATCTAGACTTGGAGTATATCAGTTGATTCTCAATTATACGGGTTGGTACGCATTTGTACCGCGGTTCATCTGATTTTGAAGTCTAGCGACACATCTGAAGTATCTGATTTATTATAAAATGGGTAGTTCTGGTTTGACAGTCTGATAGGATGAGCCATGTTTGACGCTGTTGTAAAACAGCCTACAGTTAGGGAAATGAACTGTATTACTTGGTTAAAACATTTTTTTATTGTGATTTTGATATAACAATCCTGAATAAATTATGAATAAATGTAGTTGTCACCATTTTATAAAATAAGCAACGAGTGACCGTTTTACAGTGATTTTAATCCGCTCTGTGTTGTGCCTAGCAACACCCCTTAACTGTAGTAAAATCACTGTACACACGGCCTCTTGTGGCTTATTGCTTTTATTCTTTCATTGCCTGAAGAATTTCAGAGCTTGTTGAAAGGGAGACGGAGGAGTATCACAAGGCCGATCCTGACCCGTTTGATGACCGTCATCCAGGTGAAAATGGCAGCTACCCCATGAGCCTTTCCCATTTTTTCACAGCTGTGTTATCTGTTGCATATTGAAATTATCTTATTGACTCTCGCTTGTATTATTCTGAAGGACGGGCAGACCCAGAGTGCATGCTGGGACACCTGTTGAAAATCCTTTTCAAGAATGATGATTTTATGAATGCGGTAAGACAGATTTTCAGTGTCCTCTCATGCTTGTGTGCTAATTACAGAGTACCCATGGGTCCTTAAAGTATAAACATTTTTTGAATTCACTTATCGAGATTTTAAGACAATAAAACTTGTAGCGTATAATAGGTATAAAATATTCTTAGCGGATGTTTTAAAGCTCAAGTGTGTAATGTCTGCAGCAACAAATTGAATTACAAAAAAACAAACAAACATTGTTGTCAAAACGGCTTTTCGAAAACGCTTCTGTTGTTCAAACAGTAGATTGTCCCACCCCAAATTCACACCATTCATTGAGTCTGTGTTGTTGTGTTGGACTAGATGGGCCTCTTAAAATTAACCTACGAGTGGCTTACTTGCAGTTGTTTCAGGATATTAAGCAGCGATAGGAGAAAGTATATTAGCACTGAAATTGGAGGATGGAAAGACAGGAGATGCTTCTAATAACACAGCTTAACACTGCAAAATGTTTATTTCTGAAGCTATCAGTTACTGTTTGCTGAGACCAAGAAGAAGTACTCTGCTTTAGAGTGTGCGAGACTGTTTCCTGCGATTCCTGTGTAAATACGTTAATGCAGCATCTGTGTTGCATTGAAGACAGTGTAAATACACCAGTGCTCGACATTAACTGTTGTTTGAAGGTGTGTTGATTTAATAAGGCAGTATAAATATATTTAAACAGTAATTACAATTGCGGGAAATAATGTAGCACGTATTTCAATGTATCTATCCTCACATCCTGAATACTGATTCTTGGCAAAGTATCGCAGGGTACTGCAGAATCTCCATTTAGTTCAATATTTTAATAGCCTATGATGTCAAAAGTACTGGTACTTTGGTACCAGTCTTTTTAAAGTACTGACTCAGTGTGTTACTCAGGGAATGTTAGATTGGCTGCTTTGAAACTTTAATATGCATCTGTCTGCCTGTGCTCTAGAAGAGCACTAATGAATGCAGATGTGCGTATGCCAAATTCGCTACTTGAATAGATATTAATGTAAACGCAGTCGTTAATGTCTTGTGCAAGTATTACCAAAAATCTGATTTGTCAAAATATTAGGTCAGTGCGATGTGTAAATTTGTTATAGGCGTGGTCAATTCCAGCATTGCAGACATGACATTTGCAGTGAAAACATAAATTTATCTTCACATATAAAGTATTCATTGCCAGTATATTGAATTATATGTATGTAGAATCATAAACCCCTGCAGATAGGGTCCAGACATCAGAAAATTGTCAGTCTAGACAAGTTTTTTCTAGTTTAGATTCGGAAATGAACTTACATTACGGACGTGACAAAAACGGACAAGTTTTTTGGAGACCACGGACTTTGTAAAAACTTAGAAATGCACAATCCAGAAATAAAAATAGCCACAGAATTCAGAAGGGTTGGCACTCTTAAGAACATATAATATTTCATTTTTATTCATTGTCTTTTTCACATAAATGGGAAAATAAGCAGCGTTGTGGATGTGACCATTGTGAAAGTGGCATTTACTGTGTATGATGATGGAAAACCATTCAAAACACTTTGAAATCTGCAGACTTTTGAGACATTATGATATAAATCAAGGCTGCATGATGAATTGAAATAAGATTGAAAGTGCGAAATGGCCTTGCAAAATTGCCAAACCTCAAAAGGCTGCTTTTTAAAATAGTCTGCATTGAACACCTGGGTGAGCAAGTGATGTATGGCACACACTGAGCAATGCAACAATATGAGATGATACAATGTTTATCACATTACAAAGTCAAATTTGTAAGGTTTTTCAAAAATTACCCATTTCCAAATGTTGGCAAATGCAATAAGTTTGAAACACGTCACAGATCAAAACAATAGTCAGCGATTGATCTGAATTGTCATGGTAAAAAGAACAAGCTCTGGGTGTTTGATTCTCCCATTGTTACTCAAATGATTTATGAAGTGTCCGTAACTATTACGTCCGTAATGCATTATTATTTGTTTATTACCATTTCTTTATCATACTTAACAATCAACAATGTAATTTACTCACCCTCATGTTGTTCCAAATTTGCATAACTTTTTTTGTTCTGTGGAACACAAAAGAAATGTTTAGCAGAATGTTAGGGACTGACAGTCACAGTCACCATTCACTTTAAAGGAATAGTTCACCCAAAAATGAAAATTTGCTGATAATTTACTCACCCTCAGGCCATCCAAGATTTATCTGAGTTTCTTTCTTCATCAAAACAAAATTTAAGACTTTTAGGATTTCATTTCAGGCATCCTCCTTTTTGCAGTAACAATGCAAGTGAATGTACTCCATTTTTTGACGGTCCAAAATGCATATTTAGGGTGCATCAAAATAATCCACAATTATTTTTAGAAACAGAACAATACTTATATACTTTTTAACTACAAATGTTTGCTTCCATACATCTGTGACGTGCGCTCACAAGAGGGATGACGTAAGCTCGTTGGTTAGGTCACGCGTCACATGGAGTCGTCAGGAAGCACGTCATTGTTTACAAGAGAAATTTGTGCCGTTCACAAACCAAAACAGTCCAAAACAATTTCAAAACAATATAAAATAAAAAGAATTCCCAAATTATAATAATAAAAAAAAAAATATTTAAACAATAACTTAAAGTATATAAGTATTGTTTTGTTTCTAAAAATAATCAATCGTTTGCATTCAGAAGAACTTTATTTGTCGACTGGAGTCGTGTGGATTATTTTGAAGCACCCTAAATATGCATTTTGGACCATCAAAAAATGGAGTACATTCACTTGCATTGTTTAGAGGAGGAGGCCTGAAATGAAATCCTAAAAATCTTAAATTCTGTTTTGATGAAGAAAGAAACTCAGATATATCTTGGATGGCCTGAGGGTGAGTAAATTCTCAGCAAATTTTCATTTTTGGGTGAACTATTCCTTTAATTGCATGGAAAAAAGATGCAATAAATGTAAAGGTGAATGAATCTAACATTATGCTTAACATCTCCATTTGTGTTACACAAAAATAGTTTTGATCAACATAAGTGAGTAAATTATGAAAATAATTTTTTTTGGTGATCTATCCCTTAAATGATCATTGCAGAGTAACTTTAAATATGTACTATGATATAATAAGTAGAGCAACCCTGGCCATTTTATTTCTGATCTCGAGTGTTTTTCGCTTGTTCTTGTGTTGGATTTTATAGCTTGTGAACTCGTACGTGATGAGCAGCAGGGAGGTTGCGCTGAACACTGCAGCGTGCAGACTACTGCTCAACATCATGCCGGGCCTTGAGACAGCTGTGGTCTTTCAGGAGAAGGTACTTTCAAACTTTTGTATTTGTGCATGCAGTAGGGCTGGGCGATATGCAAGAAATATGTTCACGTTAATTTTGTTTTAAAAAATATTGCGATATTCGATTACATCATCATCCCCACTGTATGTAATATTTTTGCTTTTTGCATATATAGCCTATATAAATCGATCAGCCACAACATTAAAACCACCTGCTATTCTGTGGGTCCCTCTCGTGCTACCAAAACAGCACCAACCCGCATCTCAGAATAGCATTCTGAGATGATATACTTTTCACCACAATTGTACAGAGCGGTTATCTGAGTTACCGTAGACTTTGTCAGTTCGAACCAGTCTGGCCATTCTCTGTTGACCTCTCTCATCAACAAGGCATTTCCATCCACAGATCTGCTGCTCACTGGATGTTTTTGTTTTTGGCACCATTCGGAGTAAATTCTAGAGACTGTCGTGCATGAAAATCCCAGGAGATCAGCAGCTACAGAAATACTCAAACCAGCCTGTCTGGCACCTACAATCATGCCACGCTCTAAATCACTGAGATCACATTTTTTCCCCCATTCTGATGGTTGATGTTAACATTAACTGAAGCGCCTGACCCGTGTCTGCGTGATTTTATGCACTGCACTGCTGCCACACGATTGGCTGATTAGATAATCGCATGGATGATTGTTAGTTCCAGATGGGCTGGTTTGAGTATTTCTGTAACTGCTGATCTCCTGGGATTTCCACACATAACAGTTTCTAGAATTTACTCAGAATGGTGCCAAAAACAAAAAATGTCCAGTGAGGGCCAGTTCTGCAGACTGAAACACCTTGTTTATGAGAGAGGTCAACAGAGAATGTCCAGACTGGTTTGAACTGACAAAGTCAACGGTAACTCAGATAACCGCTCTGTACAATTGTGGTGAGAAGAATATCATCACGGAATGCTATTCTGAGATGTGGGTTGGCGCTGTTTTGGCGGCACGAGGGGGACCTACACAATATAAGGCAGGTGGTTTTAATGTTGTGGCTGATCGGTGTGTGTATATATATGTATATGTGTGTATATATGTGTGTGTGTGTGTGTGAACCTGCTGAGTTGCGTTCACAATGCATGTTAAGTTCAAACTGATGGTCTAAGGTCATTTGCAGCATTCCAATAGAGTGATAACTCTTTACTGTGTGTGTTCCACAAGACCAGTGTTGGGTGTAATCCAATTACAAAATAATTAGTTACTCTACTGTAATTACATTTTAAATTCTTGTAATTAGATTAGTTTCAGACTTTAAATTAGTTCAATTGCTTTTAAGTACGTTATAGGCTTTTGCTTATTTCTAATATATTTTTATGTAGAATACATGAATTATGGCCCCGTAACGAGTCATTGTGAAGGAGAAATGTGAGGTGCTGTAAGTGTGACTTGTGTGTAACAATGAACAAGAAATTTGAGCGGAAAAGTGTTTTAGAAAGCAACTTAAAATGTAAGTACTGTAATTAGTTATGTGATTACTTTTTCATCAGTAATTAGTAATCCAGTAACAATTTTAGATAAATAATTAGTAATTTGTAGTGCATATACATTTTTAAGTAACACTGCATGGTACATGCTTGCACTGCACTCCTCTGAACAAACAGTGAATTAGGGATGCGCATCGATGGCTTTTCTGTCATCCGTACTTAAAAATATAATAAAGTGTGTTTCTTCAAGAGCTTTAACAGCATTTCTTGTCATGTGTCACTCCGAGACGACTTACAGGTCGCCCGCCACAGTGGCAAAATTATCTGCCACTGCACATTATATACCCGTGTTTGCATGTCGTGGGTGCTAATTTCATAACCTGGGCTACTATTTAATATATTTGCCGACTTCCCAGCTCCATGGTTTTGTCATTTCTCGATATTGAACATCGTCTGTCAGTGAGTGCCGCAATCTACATCAGGATATTTGTCAGATATCGCTGATATCCGATTACATCTTCCTATCTAGATCAGTTGAAGCTTCTACTACACATGCACATGTAAATATGTGTTTGTGACTGTAACAGGACGGGATTGTGGAGCGGTTGTTTAAATGGGTGCAGGAGTCCGAGCAGCCTCTCCGGATCTATGCCACAGGCCTGCTTGCAGGAGCCATGGAGAACCAGGACATTGCTGCCAACTATCGTGAGGAGAACTATGTATTAGTGAGTAGCCATGAAATCTCCATGTATAACAAGTCATAAAACCAAGCTGAACTAATTAATTTTTTTAAACTTTGGTTTAAAGGGATTATTTTAGGGCAGTTTATAGCTGTAACAATGTGTCTGAGAACCTCACAGAAAGAAAATGTCAATATTTGTCCATCAAATAATCAAATGTTTTTCAAGGATTAATGTGGCCACACCAGCAGTTTTGGGGGTAACACGATAAAAGTAACATGCTTTACGTAATCCGATGACTTTTTAGAGTAACGAGTAACACAATATTTTTTATTATAGACCATAATATCGGAGTTACTTTTTAAAAAAATTAACACGTTGCTTTTGTACACATCTACTGTCCCTATATTGTGAGAAATCAGGAGTAAAAGTGTGCAAACTTCAGGGAGGAGACGTAGTGCATGATTGGCATTGTAGTTCTATAGAGTGTGAGGCTAGAGACTATTTAGCAGAGACGAGTCACTTCTATTTAAATGTATGGGAGAAATTGTAATGCCCAACCTAGAAGCTCTAGAGCCCAACAGTCTATGGATGTAGAAAGGAAGTCCCACCTTGTAGGAAAAAGAGACAATCACATTTTAGATACAGACATCGCCTGTCAGTCAACTCGCTAACGCGCATGCGCATTTCAGAGTAATATGCGTGTTTTAGAGTAATATGAGGTCAGCATTAGATTGAGTGAAACGCGGTTGATTCATGTGTTAATACACAATGCATTAAAAAAATCAGCAAACGCATTTAGGCAGAGGGATTATAAGACTAGTCTTCCACTGGCCCTGACATGATACACCGGGTGAAATACTTGCTCAATTCACTGACTTATGCAGCCGAACTGCTCAGTGTTACAGCTCCCTGTAGCTGGGAGAATGGGATGAGAAAATGCTCTGGATCAGCGGCTGCGAGCAACGTACTACATGGTTTGTGTATGCAGAGAATATGTCTTAGTTTCTAAAAATATTCTACATTTTTGTTTTATAATAAACAAGTAGTTTGATTCATGAAACAAACGTTTTTATAACATTTTGGTAGCATTAAAAATGATTCCATTCAAGTTGTATCAACATGCACCTTTGAAGTTGTGGCGTCTGTATGCACCGTGGATCAACTCAAAACAAGCGTGCACTGAGATGACTTAAGTGAAAAATATTTATTATTCCTTGAACATGTTAGACTGACATTCCCCACTGAATTTTATCCTGACTTCTGAAGAACATCTTAAAGGAATAGTTCACCCAAAAATGAAAATTTGCTGATAATTTACTCACCCTCAGGTGATGTATGGAAGCAAACATTTGTAGTTTATTAATTATTGATTTGTTTCTCAAAATAATCAATTGTTTGCGTTCAGAAGAACTTTATTTGTTGACTGGAGTAAATATACATTTTGGACCGTCAAAAAATGGAACACATTCACTTGCATTGTTTAGAGGAGGAGGCCTGAAATGAAATCCTAAAAGCCTTAATTTCTGTTTTGATGAAGAAAGAAACTCAGATACATCTTGTATGGGCTGAGGGTGAGTAAATTATCAGCAAATTTTAGTTTTTGGGTGAACTATTCCTTTAAGTTGACTATGGCATTGTCGATGGGCAATGATGACATATATGATGCAGGTTCAAGTGTTGGACTTTGCTGCTTTAGGTAAGACAGTGGTTATTCTTCATTATTCATATTGGCTGCCATATTGATGGAAAAACAAATCATGCATATTCATGTTATTGATTCTTTATAATAAATACGACGTGCAGACCTACAATACTTTTTAAATATCTGTTTGTATACTATGGTGTTTTGATGTGTTGTACAGTAGCTAGCATGACCTGTATTGTCTCTTGTATGCAATGCATGGCTTATTTGTATGGAATGCATAGCATAGCGGAAGAGAAATTGGCTGAGAAAGAAGTAATGCAAAAGTAGCACTTTACTTTCCATAAAAAAAAATACTTTTTAATTAAGTTACTTTTTTAAGGAGTAACGCAATATTCTAATGAGTTACTTTTAAAAGTAATGTTACGTAACACTGCACACCGGTGGTTTATTATAAAATGAGTAGTTCCGATTTGACAGTCTGAGTGGTTGAGAGATGCTTGATGCTGTTGTAAAATAGCCAACACACACAGGCCAGTGACTGTGCATCAGTTGGATTCTATATTAATTTGTCAATCAAATAATTCAGATTTGATGTGGATTTCCACAATTTGTTTTTTTTTTTTTTGCATGCAGTCATTGTACTGTATAGTGAGGGTAAAACTTTATAGATTTATGGTTTGCTAATGTGTTAAATTATGTGAGAAGAAAGAGCACAGTGTGATACGAGAGACATTAAACTAGCAGAGCTAGCAGGAAATCACTTGACTGGGACAATGGTAAATACAGTGAAAAAAATATAGCAACAAAATATTTGATTGTAGAATACTGCCATTGATCAATCACAATCAAGTAGGGCTGCGCAATTAATTTTATTTTAACCATGATCATGGTTTCAGTCTGCGGTATTAGTGAGCTAGCAAGCAGATATTATCAGTCAGCTAAAGTTGCAAATTTTTGTTCATTTTCAAAATGGGTTGCGCCTACGGATGATAGACCAAATCACAAGCTCTTTCGAAAGTCTCTTTTCAACTTAACCGACCTATCATGCTCTCTTCAGAAATTCTCACTGTTTCACTTTCAAGCATGCTCTGAAATACGTAGCCACAAATGTTTACAAGTGTCATGTGTCTCGTATGTCACAGCTCTGTTATGTACTGGATTACACATACCCGGACCACGCATAAAGAGTTAATGAGATGGTGTTTCAGCGGTCTCTGAGCAGTTCAGTGCTTGAATTGATTTCCATCTTGTGCTTTGTGTTTTACACAACATCTGTTCTCTGAGTTCGGTTTGTGTGCGTTGCTAAAGTGAGCTGACAGCGTTATATTTAAAGCGCTCCAGATTTACAAATTTACTAGATTTGCTAATTTATAAATATGTTTAGCTATTACACATTTCTAAACAAATCAAAAGTAACCTGTGGCACTGTGGTTTTGTGGACTGAGTAGGAGATGAGAGTATTTCATCATGTGTGGAAGCACAAAGCTGTTGTCAACAGAAATGACACACCATCTTCAGTTTTCCGCCAAAATGAATCACTTACTAATTTGTAGATTTAACGCCTTGTTCAACATGAAAGATGCTTTTTTTAATTTTTATTAAAAAAAGTTGATTCATACTACGAAGAAAAGCAAAATATATATACATAGAATCAACATTTAACCCCCGCTTTTACTCCTCCCAACCACGCCCTGACCCTCAACATTACTGTGGTCACACAGGAGTATTTACACACAAAATCAAACAAGCAAAAAAATATATATATAATAATCACACGCATTTATACCTATACCTCTCTCTCCACTGCCCCTCCCGAGAGCCCTCCAAAAACTCCAAATAGTTGCCCCATTTCCCAACAAACAATTCCAAGTTACCCAGTCTTCTAAATGACACTTCCTCAAAAGCCGCCACCACTCATGAAATGGGGGCGCTCCAGTCGACCTCCATCCCCTTAAAATAATTTGTCTGGCTATCATTACACTGGGCAGAGCCCAATTTTATATGTGTTTATAACCCACACTGATGACTGCCCCATCACCCAAAACACAGAGTCTGGGGCAAAATGAAATCAGAGTGCACAATACGTCACACATACAACTCTGAACCTTCAACCAAAATTCTTGGATCTTAACACACCACCAAAAAACAGGGGTTGTGTCTCAATCTTCTGATTGGCATCACCAGCAGGTGGGTGTCTTTTTTTTCCCTTTTCTCCCCAATTTGCAATGCCCAATTCCCAAGGTGGGTGTGTCTTTAAGACCAAGCCTATACAATCTAGAGGGGTCCAATAGAATCGATGTAAAATCTTGCATTGCTTAAGGCGTACCCTTGACATTTTTTAGAATCCTAGCCCACACTCCCTCCTCCAATAACAAGTTTAAATCTTTCTTCCATAATCTCTTGATAGAAGTTAAAGCTCCATCCCCCAGACTCTGAATTAGCAGGGAGTAATACACTACTGCTTTTGGAAAAGGTCATGAGGCATCAATCACCATTCCCAGAGTATCTGCCGCTTTATGGGGGTGTATACTACTCCCAAAAATAGTACAGAGCAGGTGGCGCAGCTGTGAATACCTAAAAAAAAAAAAAAAATCTGGAATCTGGAGATCCCAAAATGTTGAACCAATTTAATTATCAAAGATAATTATTAATTATTAAAATCAATAGAACATTGATGAGAATCAGTGTTAGCTTTTTTTTAATCCTTTAAATCAACAATTATCAAAGATAATCACTAATCATTAACATCGATGAAACATTAATTAAAATTAACACTAGCTTATTGATCTTTCAAATTCAACAATCATCAAAGATAATTATCAAAAATCAATAGAATATTAAGGATTAACATTGACGGGGCACCCTGGAATCAGGGACTAATAACCAGATAGTATAACAGTCTCAATATTAGATTGTTTTCTTAGGAAAATTGACATCCGAAGAATATCGATTTTCGGGAAAAAAAACAATGAAGGCATGAATCCGAGCACAAACCAAAACACTTCTCTTTGTAATATAACAAAGTTTATTTATGCAGTAGTATCAATTAATAATTAACACAATGCAGTCAATAAACTTCCGACTTACAACTACAAACTAAACAGTGATATGATTAGATATGAAAATCAAAATAATCCTATAACACATGAGGGTGTGTGTGTGTGTAAGGAGGGACGTGCACAAAATGGCAGACATGACTCTCAGAGTATGTCACGTGAGACTTCTGGCCAGGGAATATGACCGCGAATGTGGGCGGAGAGAAACCAGTCAATGGTAGCTTAGGGACAAAGCTGAACTTTATCACGAAGCTATCTACTCACCAAAAATGTGTGCCAGAATGTTTGTGAGGGGTCGCGTGTGTGTGTGTGGTTAGTACGAGAGAGAGAGAGAGAGAATTAAGTGACTGTCCCAAAGCCGATTTCGCGATTGTGGGAGAGAAAGCAGCTGTTAGTTTATCGCTCAGAAACGCGGTGGACAGCTCGTAAACCGTTCCGTGTTCTTTGATTCTTTAATGGATAAACTCAGTTTGCCGGTCTCACCCGCGATGGCGGAAATGCACAACAGCCCAATGTGGTTGGACCACAATACAGCAAATCAAATTCGTGATAATTAATACCCCGAGTATTAATAATGAGCGGACATGGCGGTCCGTAAACTGTACAAGCAAAAACCTTGGTACACAAGAATAACACACTGTAATATTCTATCTCTGCCCAGACGTAAACCTCTTACTTGAATCGCATGAGGATGCAGAATGTGTGTTCATCCGTCCTTTAACTCGGACTCGGTTCCTCGAGGCTCGGGTGATGACGGGAGTCCGTTTCCTTGCTCTGTCGGCGGGCGGTACGGCTGCTGATTCTCGGCGGGCTGGCGGAGAAATTAGCGACGTCGACTTGATTGAAGATGGAAGAGAAATCTTTTATCTCTTCACTTCTGCAGGCAAACGGGTGAAGATGCAGATTGCTCTGCGGTCTCCTTTGGATCCGTTAGTGTGTTCGGTGGAACACAGAGTAATCTCAACTCGTCCAGTGAGATGGAGATTGTATGGCCACAGTTTCAAGTCGGACGTTACTTCCTTGTGCCACGAGGCTGCACCTGAGAGCAGCGATGAGCTGCGTCTACACACGGAGAGCAAAGTTGCTGGAAGCAAATCCCGGAAGCATTTCAGAGGTATTTCTACTCCTGACGATGTCATGGTTGAGGTGCGTTCTGTCGTGTACCTCATCCAATAGGAGTTGAGAGTTCGATCCTTTAGTGAACAAGGCTTCATGGGATTTGTAGTCTGTTTTGGACTCCCTTTGTTTGATTTTGGCACGATTTTTATCAGTATAATTTATGACCTGGTATGTGGGGGGCCTGAGTTAGGTTTTACGACTGTGTTAGGCCTGCCTTTGTCTTCTATCTGAATACATGAGGCCCAACATTCCCCCCTTTATATGAAGAGTTGGTTGTTGTCCAGCATCTTTAGAGCAACTGAAGGGCCGAACAGTTCTTGTCGGTTCACAGTAACCTGTGGGTTACGCCATCCATGTATTCCTGATAAGAAAGAAAAATGGTTGCACAGTCCATACAGTTCATTAGGGTTCACAGAGGCTTTATCGTCTGGACAGAGATTGAGGCATATCTGGGCATAGAACTTCCTTCCTTCACACAAACATTTCAAGTTATTGGAAGGCACAGCATTAACCGTAACACAATCCTTGGTCATAACACAAAATCAAAGTAGAACCTGACATTGGTTACTAGTACCAAAATGTTAGAGGAAAGGAGGGTTAAAGGTTAAAAGGCTTATCCTTGGAAATGATTGGGGTTAACCTGTGTGATGGGCTCAGACTGGTGTGTAAAACGCGGCTGTACGAGGAGGGAGTCCAGTCTGGCCTGTAGGTGTTGAATGTACCTGTACATGGCATGTGCAATAATTGCGATGATGATCCAACCACTGAGGAGCCAGAGGCAACCAAACTGATAGGGTGCTCTTGGTAAGATGACGATCTGCTTATGTGACTAAGAAATATAGTGGTCAACCCAGTCGGTTTGAGACTGAACTTCACTAATTTCAGTAACGTCCCTTCAGCCTGAAGCTGCTGTTGAAGGGTGTCATCAATGGTGAGGTTGTGACCTCTAAATGCGTCCATGATCTCAATTTCTGTCATGTTTGTTGACATTGGAGGACAATATCGTCAATGTGCACGGTGGCTCCTTGGGGAACCATTAAGAACACCGTTTGGTTTGGTAGTGTTAGTTTAATGGCTGTATTATGGCGGTTGTATGACATTGGGACTTCAGTGGCTGGTGTGTTAACGAGCCAGTGATTGCCTGCTCGCTCTACCCTTTTCTCTGCTCCTTCATCTTTGATGGACATGCTACCTTGACACTTGTTCAGGGAGGTAGTTAGTCACCTCTCTAACAAAGGGGTTGCATTTGGACAAACCCAATAAATGTTCTTTGTTTTGGTACACATGTTTAGGTTAGGGATAAGGTAGAGCGAGGGGTCCTCATCACGGAAGGCGAGTGTTGGTGGTGTTTTGAGGTGAATGTGTGCATTACCTCTCTGAAAACCAACATTAAATATGGACTTTAGTCTGTATATATTCTGCCTATGACGGTAGATTGAGGATAAATCCTATTTTGAGGTTCTGAGAATTTACATGGATTGGAATTTCAATGCCAAATCTATATGCCAGGTGTATCTGTGAAGGTTGCACAATGGAGATAGTAGCAGATTAAAGGATTTGTTCGACAAGGTCTAGGGAGACCAGGTAAGCTGAAATCCTTCTACCACTCAGACTGTTGACTGAGGAGCTAATTTCCCTGAGGAGGTCCTGCGTTAGATCTCTAACTATATGCACATAAGTTGTCTTCTCTGACAAAGTCCCTAAAGCGTGCAAAGTGTTATTGATAAGAACGCAGTGCAAATTTACAGTGACTATAGTACCCTGAAGGAGTTTATTTAGGCCCTATAATTGTTCTTATTGGAGTCGTCGTCTCTGCTGGATTTTTGGACAATGGCGACTTGTCCATCTGAAATTGGTGAACTGTTTTCTGGACCAAGTGGTCTCAGTATGTTAACCTGAGCCCACGTGACCACGACGGCAGTCAGTGAGCTGAGCCAATCGGTTCAGTAGGTCCTAGCCAACTAACAGTTGTTCCGTATTAATGGGACATATGTAAACAGGGTCTGCTAGCATCATCCCTTGAAAGGTGTCAATCCAGGCCCGTTTTGTGATAGACGACCTATCTTGCGTGTAGCTTGTGATGCTTACGTTGCAGGTCTCTGTCTATAACGGTTTGCCAAGGGAGAGCTTTGCTCTAGCTACCTCTGCGAAGGTGTTGGAACCCATTAGACTATTTCAGAATCGGTGTCGAGTAGTGCATGGGAGCTGAATGACCCATGTGTCGGCTGTTGCCCTTATGGTACAGATCGCCCAAGAAGGTCAGAAAGGAGGGTGTGGCATGTTAGGAGTGACTGTTTTTGGGAGCAACTTGGACCCTGTTCCCCCTTTTCCCGACCTACAAAGTAAACTATGGCGTTAACGGGAGGGGGTACATCGTCTAGTCATACTGACGAGGTTTCAGCGTCGTATTCCTTTTGAGGAGTTCGGCGGACCTGGCGAACAACGGAGCACATCAGGCTTCGTTACTAACTCAGTCAAGAGTCTCCTTATCCTCCACTTCCTCTCTCAAATCTTGTTCTCTGAGGGGATTTGAAACCTTGGCTACCCACTCACCTTCTTGTTTGGGTTTTCGTTCGAACCGCGCATTTCCTTTCGGCCGGCGAATGTTTTGTCGTTTAGGCCTGCCATGACCCTGGAGGTGTGTCTGGTCACCACCCCCCTGGTTCTGTTGCCTACTCTGCTGGCGGGGTGATCGGCACCTCTGGGGTCCTGTTCTAGCATTCACCTTAACGTGAGGCATTTCGTTGCCTTCAAGCGCTAGGTCTGCATATGAGGCTTGGATCCCCAGGGCTCTGGCATCGCTTTCGTGCCCTCGGGCAGGGCGCACGCGTGTCTCCCATGCCAGTTGCGTGTACCTTCTGATTTCCTGCATGGTGGGGTTGCCTGTTCTGCAGTGGATCGTGACGTCATATCGCACGCACTCGTGGAGGTTGTGAAGGAAGAGAAACTTGAAAGCTTGTTCCTCCTCCAGACCTGGTGCATTACTTCCTCGGAAGTACGTGGTTCTCAGGCGTCTGTAATACTCACGTGGAGACTCATGCCTCTTCTGGGTGATGGCGAAAGCAGCTATGGTAGCAGAGGCTTTGTCAATATACAGCGATTACTCCTCGCGTAGGGCTTTACACAGAGCTGAGTAGCGGTTTTGTGTACCAGTCGGTAGCGTTTCCATGAACGCATGGACACTCCTTACTGTGGTCTTCCATATGAGCTTGAGTTTTTCACGCGACGAAGCGTAAGGCAAATCAACCAGGCAGTGCTCAATTTCCCTAAGATAATCGTCGATGTTTGAATCTCGAATACTTGGGTCAAAGCCTTCTATGTCCCCTGCGAGGGACTCGTTGTCGGATGCGCAAGCGTTGGTGTCGGTATGACCACAGGTCGTCCGAGTCATCCGAAACACCATAGTCACTCGGATCGCTATAGCGATGAGGACGACTTCCTCCCCTTCGTGGTGGGGAAGGAGTCCAGTTGACGCATGGGGGTGGACCCCGGGTTGCGTACGGCTCCCTGGCTAATGGGATCTTCGAGCCGCTTACACCACTCTGGGCTTGGAAATAATTGTCCCCACTCCGTGTGGAATCATTCGGTTTGAAACGCAAGGTGGCGTGACTGAAAACTGACTGAGGATGGCAACTGTAAGGAGGGGCACCTGCATCCAACCAGCGGGCTGCTGGACAAGCTTGAAAGCTGTCTTGGAGTACGAAGTCAGAGACTGTACCACTAGGGGCAGCTTGGCTCCAAGTGTGTGTTACTGGGTTTCTCAGGGGCACATTTCTACACGTAGCGCTAAAGAGGGGGTCCTCTTCTATGTCAGATGTTGTGCTGTGCGTTTCAGCTGCACTTACCTGATCTGACTCTTAGCTGGGCAGCTTGAAGCTGCCTGCGCAGGGTTTCGTTTTTCCTCCTGCATCTGGGCATTATCTTCCTGTGCCTGGACTTTCTCAGCTTGGGTGCACCTAACGTCTTGGTGCAGGCTGAGATTTTCCCTCTGCACCGCTTTGTAGCTGCTCTGCAGCTGGGCGAGCTGGGTCTGGTGCTCTGCGGTTTGCAGTTGGGTTTTGCGGTGATAGAGGAACATTTGGCCCACTAGGTCCAGGATTGTGCGCTTTGGCTTCCCGACTGGGATGTTGACATAATCAACTACTTCCTGCAATGCTTCATCGCAACGACTAATATTGTAGCCGTTAAGGTTATCTCTCTCCTCTACGGAGAGACGGAGGACAGCAGCGACCACATCTTGCAGTGCTGGGTCGACTAACCTCTGTGGAGCTTCAGCTCCAGTCACGCGGGGCGATTGGTGACTCATTTTACTGGGGCAGTAAAAATTCTTGCGACACAGTGGCTCTGATAGCTTGTTGTTTTACAGTTGCTATAATGCTAACACGAACGCACAGGTGAGAGTCTTCGACCTGTGACTTACGGGCTACTGTTATGTAATGTGCGAATTTCACTGCGTTCTATCTTTGGTGGACGTCAATGAAGTGACTTGGCACCTCTGTAACATCTAGGTGAAAGCGTTAGGAGTTAAATAACAACAGCAGGTTTTAAGCAGACTATCGTAAATTTACCAACCTCTAATTCACTCTTAAGAGCACTTTCACACCACACTGGCTTATGTTTGGCAAGTTGTCAGAAGTCAATTGTCAAACAGAACCAAACTTTGAAGTAATGATTCAAGTTATTACTTTGGATTCTTATGCATACACACTGTGGCAGAACTGGCACGTAGGATGCCTCGCACGGGGCACCAATTATTATGTAGGGCTTTACTGGTTGTTTAGATCAGTGTTACTATCAGAAATAATTATTTCTTTAGTTATTAATTACTATTTAAATTAATTAATTGAATCTAACTCATTAAAACCTCATATGGGGCTCCAGTAAATGTAGTGCGCTACATTTAGGAGTGGGTTTGGTTAATAGCAATAATTAATAATTATCAAAGATAATTATTAAATTCAATAGAACATTGATGAGAATCAATGTTAGCTTTTTTAATCCTTTAAATCAACAATTATCAAAGATAATCACTAATCATTAAAATCGATGAAACATTAATTAAAATTAACACTAGCTTATTGATCATTCAAATTCAACAATCATCAAAGATAATTATCAAAAATCAATAGAATATTAATAAGGATTAACATTGACGGGGCACCACCCTGGAATCAGGGACTAATAACCAGATAGTATAACAGTCTCAATATTAGATTGTTTTCTTAGGAAAATCGACATCCGAAGAATATCGATTTTTGGGAAAAAAAACAATGAATGAAGGCTTGAATCCGAGCACTGACATCCCGTCAGCATGACACAGGTCTATGCAAAACAAACCAAAATACTTCTCTTTGTAATATAACAAAGTTTATTTATGCAGTAGTATCAATTAATAATTAATACAATGCAGTCAATAAACTTCTGACTTACAACTACAAACTAAACAGTGATATGATTAGATATGGAAATCTAAATAATCCAATAGTACATGAGGGTGTGTGTGTGTGTGTGTGTAAGGAGGGACGTGCACAAAATGGCAGACGTGACTCTCGTGGAGAGTATGTCACGCGAGACTTCCGGCCAGGGAATATGACCGCGATTGTGGGCGGAGAGAAACCAGTCAATGGTAGCTCAGGGACAAAGCTGAGCTTTATTACGAAGCTACCTACTAGCCAAAAATGTATGCCAGAATGTTTGCGAGGGGTCGCGCGCGTGCGTGCGTGCGTGCGTGCGTGTGTGTGGTTAGTACGAGAGAGAGAATTAAGTGATGGCCCCAAAGCCGATTTCGTGATCGTGGGAGAGAAAGCAGCTGTTAGTTTATCACTCAAACGCGGTGGACGGCTCGTAAACCGTTCCGTGTTCTTTGATTCTTTAATGGATAAACTCAGTTTGCCGGTCTCACCCGCGATGGCGGAAATGCACAACAGCCCAATGTGGTTGGACCACAATACAGCAAATCAAATTCGTGATAATTAATACCCTGAGTATTAATAATGAGCTGATATGGTGGTCCGTAAACTGTACAAGCAAAAACCTTGGTACACAAGAATAACACACTATAATATTCTATCTCTGCCTAGACGTAAACCTCTTATTTGAATCGCATGAGGATGCAGAGTGTGTGTTCATCCGTGCTTTAACTCAGACTCGGTTCCTCGAGGCTCGGGTGATGACGGAAGTCCGTTTCCTTGCTCTGTCGGCGGGCGGTACGGCTGCTGATTCTCGGCGGGCTGGCGAGAAATTAGCGACGTCGACTTGAAGATGGAAGAGAAATCTTTTATCTTCACTTCTGCAGGCAAACGGATGAAGATGCGGATTGCTCGGCGGTCTCCTTCGGATCCGTTAGTGTGTTCGGTGGAACACAGAGTAATCTCAACTCGTCCAGTGAGATGGAGATTGTATGGCCACAGTTTCAAGTCGGACGTTACTTCCTTGTGCCACGAGGCTGCACCTGAGAGCAGTGATGAGCTGTGTCTACACACGGAGAGCAAAGTTGCTGGAAGCAAATCCCGGAAGCATTTCAGAGGTATTTCTACTCCTGACGATGTCATGGTTGAGGTGCGTTCTATCGTGTGCCTCATCCAATAGGAGTTGAGAGTTCGATCCTTTAGAGGGCAAGGCTTCATAGGATTTGTAGTCTGTTTTGGGCTCCCTTTTTTTGATTTTGGCACGATTTTTATCAGTATAATTTATGACCTGGTATGTGGGGGGCCTGAGTTAGGTTTTACGACTGTGTTAGGCCTGCATCTATCTGAACACATGAGGCCTAACAATAGTGAGTGCAAATGCGAGATAACGGGGTGTAAACTCTCCTGTTAGTTTTAGAGAAAGGCTTTGCAATGGTGCAAGAACTTCCTATTCAATACAAAACCAGGGAGGGGCTCTCTCAGGTGGAAGCGACCAGTGTGCCAAATGTCTCGAGACTGAGTGCATAATAATAAAACAAAATCTTGGGTAGGCCTAGCCCACCTTTGTCAATCGGCCTATGCAACTTACTGAAATGTAATCTGGGACGTTTACCATTCCAAATGAAGGACTTCGCTATGCTGTCAAATTGCTTGAAATAAGAAAGGGGGACATCTATAGGGAGAGACTGTAGCAGGTAGTTGAATTTTGGAATACAATTCATTTTAGTAACATTAACCTTCCCAGTCATAGATAAATGTAATGAAGCCCACCTGCCCACATCGCTCAAACCTTTTTATTAAAGGGTCCAAATTAACTCTCAACTAAATCACACAAATTTGCTGGAAATAAAATACCCAAATACTTAATGCCCTGTTTGGGCCACTGGAAGGTGCCCGGCTGAAAAGCTGTTACCGGGCAGTACGCTGTCAGAGACAAAGCTTCAGGTTTAGACCAGTTAACTCTGTATCCTGAGAACTTGGAATTAATAATTCTATGGAGGCAAGGCATAGATCTAGTAGGGTCGGAGACAAATAATAAAATATAGTCTGCGTAAAGCAAAAGCTTATACGTCACACCTCCTGCCACCACCCCTGGAAAATCATCCTCCTTTCTTATCGCAGCTGCTAATGGTTCCAGGGCAAGACAAAACAATAATGGGGAAAGAGGGCAACCCTTGTACCGCCGGTACCAGGTGTCTGTAAAGTAACTTAATTCAACAATAAAAGTATTCCCGAACCCGTACGTTTCCAAAATCTTAAAGATAAACCCATTCTACCATATCAAACGCCTTTTTGCGGTCAAGTGAGATGGCAGCAGTCTGATCATCATGATGTAGACTTGATGATTTTAAGAATCTTAGCCCACACTCCCTCCTCCAATACCAAATTTAAATCTCTCTCCCATAATCTATTAAGAGATGCTGAAGCTCCATCCCCCAGACTCTGAATTAACGGAGTAATACACTGATGCCTCATGACATTTTCCAATAGCAGTTATCACCACTTCTAGAGTATCTGCCCTTTTAGGGGGGTGCATGCTACTCCCAAAAATAGTACAGAGCAGGTGGCACAGCTGTAAGTACCTGAAGAACTGAAATCTAGGAATCCTGAAATGTTGGACCAAATTTTCAAACGATCTCAACCCACCACTCTCATATAGGTCACCAAGTGTATTAACACCCCTCTCAATCCACTCCGACCAGCAGAAAGGGGACTCCCCAATACGCAACTTTGGGTTTAAATGCTCGAGGCAACATTTAAATAAATGTCTGAATTAAACACTCTGGACACTTTTGTCCATAGTGCGTGCAGATGCGAGATAACGGGGTGCGACTTCTCCAATTTGTTTAATAGAAAGGCTTTTTAATAGTAAAACGGGCAATAACCTTCTGTTCAATTCCAAACCAGGGAGGGGCTCTCTCAGGTGGAAGTGACCAATGAGCTAAATGTCTGAGACCGAATGCATAATAATAAAACAATATCTTGGATAGGCCTAGCCCACCTTTGTCAATCGGCCTATGCAACTTGTTGAAATGTAACCTGGGACAGTTACCATTCCAAATGAAGGACTTCACTATGCTATCAAATTACTTGAAATAAGAGAGGGGGACATCTACAGGGATTGATTGTGGTGGGTAGTTGAATTTTGGAATACAATTCATTTTAATAACATTAACCTTCATCGATAAATGTAATGAAGCCCACCTACTCACATCACTCGAAAACCTTTTTATTAAAGGGTCCAAATTAACTCTGACTAAATCACATAATTTTGCTGGGAATAAAATGCCCAAAGATCTAGTGGGATCGGAGACGAATAATAAAATATCATCTGCGTAAAGCAAAAGCATATGCGCCACGCCTCCCGCCGTCACTCCTGGAAAATCATCCTCCTTTCTTATCGTTGCTGCTAATGGTTCCAGGGCAAGACAGAACAATAATGGGGAAAGAGGGCAACCCTGCCGAGTGCCCCTATTCAGAGTAAAATAATCTGAAATTAATCCATTTGTTTGTACCACCGCTACAGGGTATCTATAAAGTAACTTAATCCATCCAATAAAAGTATTTCCGAACCCATATATTTTTAGCATCTTAAAAAGATAATCACATTCTACCAAATCAAATGCCTTTTCGGCGTCAAGTGAGATGGCAGCAACCGGAGTCTGATCATTCGCCACTGACCACATGATATTAATGAGACACCAAATGTTATCAGAAGAGCTGTGCCCCCTAATAAACCCCACCTGATCTATATGTATAAGAGATGTCATAACTAAATTGGTTAGCCAGAATTTTTGCCAACATTTTTATATCTAGCTGGATCAGGAAAATTGGATGCAAACTTTTACACTCACTTGGATCTTTGTCCTTTTTAAGAATCAGACTGATCCGGGCTTGTGTCATGGTTGGGGGAAGCTTTCCATTCTTTAATGACTCTGTATTAACTTCTAACAAAAGTGGAGCCAATTCTGTAGCATAAGATCTAAACAATTCGGCGGCAAAGCCATCTGGCCTTGCCAGTAGGCAGGGCCTTAATTACCTCGCCAAGCTCCTCCAAGGTTATCTCAGATTCAAGATAATTTTTTTGCTCAGTCGGCAATTTAGGGAATTCTAATGGTTCCACAAAGTTTCTAATATCTTCATCAGTAGACAAAGACGTGGAACTATAAAGATCAAGATAGAATTCTTTAAAAGCATTATTAATATCAATGGCCGAGGTAAAAATTTCACCACCAGCAGATTTCACTGAGGGAATGGTAGAAAATATCTAGCCAAAAGCTTCCCTGCTTTGTCCCCTGACTAAAAGTATGACTGTCTTGCCCTGAATAACCAAAACTCCACCTTATTTGAGAAAATAGTATTACATCTGTATTTCAATTGGGTCAGCTCTCTGAGGCCATCAGACGACATTTGGCACTTCAGTTCTGCCTCTGCACTTTCAATATTTTCTTCCAACTCTACGAGTTCTCGTGCTTTGGATATTTTGGTGAATGAGGCATACTGTATGATCCGAACCCTAAGAACCGCCTTAAGTGCCTCCCAAGCCACGGCCACAGAGGATACTGAGGACCAGTTGGTCTCCATATAAACATTTCAGTCTTTTTTTGTCATTAACAATTTTTGTTGATTGTTAATCAATTATTGATAAAACAATAATGACTCTTCCTAATTTATCTTTAATCTGTTTGAGAAATTTGAATTGTAGATGTTTATCACTATAATGACTCCCCTGGTCTTACTTGAGCCAGCACGAAAGAAAACATGCCCACCCCATATCTTCCCAAATTTTTCCGCTTCCTTTGAGAAGAGATGTGTTTCTTGAAGAAACACTATCACATTTCTTACGCATAAGAAAAGAAATAACTTTCCTTCTTTTTATGGGGTGCCCCAACCCATTCACATTCCATGTGGAGAGAGACAATCCATTCACATTAACATTTGACATTTTGATATAATAGAAAAAATAAACTGTGTGTCAAAAATAAGATTATACAGACCACATTCCCCATTAGTGCAACAATAAACCCCCGAACAAAACAAACAGAAAAAAGAAAATGTGTGCATTAACCCCGTGCACGACAGTGCCAACCGCTGTCGTGCGGTTGTCGCGAGAACCCCCGCGACAACTTTGCTATCTGATTGTTCAAGTCCGGTGCTTCTATACAAATTTTGTGAGGCAAAATTACATAACAGAAAATACTTTGTAAAACAGACCCCAGCCAACAGGCAGAATAACAGAAAAAACATGTAGACTTATTCACAGAACCGTCTCGAAGCTGTGATCCTCCGCAAAGCAAACTCCAGCTGATATAAAGCCGTTCAGTTTCCTTTGACATACAAACAATTGTTCAGTGAGCCAGCTGTTATGAGTTCAGCGGATGACATAATCATTCCAATGTCCCGTAAAAATACTCAACAAACAAACTCCAGCCAGCAGGAGGAATAAGCATGAAGAACGAACAGATTTATCCACAGCTGTTCCAAAGGAGTGTTATTCAACAGAACAAGCTCCAGCCTCTAGGCGGGGCCAGCACGAAAATCAAAACCGGCATCCCGGTTCCTCGGGTGATCAAGAGCCAAACTAACTCGGAGGTTGCAAAAAAAAAAAAAAAAAAAAAAAGAAAAGAAAAATACACCATAACTTACTCAGCCCATCAGCTTTATAAAAGACGTCCTTTATATGAGCATGTAGATATTTTGCGGTCATCCATAGTGTCCATTCTCGATCTGGCCGGGAACTTCAGTGTAAAAAACGATCTTCCGTCAATGCAGAAGTTTCTTGGAGTCATGCCACAAAACAAACTCCAGCCGCTAGGCGGAGCCAGCACAAAAAGAAACAAAAATGGCACCCAGCTTCCTCAGATAATAGAGTGCCTGAACCTCGAGTCAGTCCACTAATATAAGAAACATCAAATGGCTTTCTCCAATGTATTTATAAATGAGAGTGCCTGTTTTGGACATGTAAATACTTTGCGACCATTCTTCGTTTCTATTCTCAGTTTGGCCGGGAACATCAGTGCAAAAGTGATCTTCTGTTGGTGTAAGAATTTCTTACATTCCTTGAACCGATCGCGTTTCTCTCTTGTTGAAGTCGCAAAGTCCGGGAACAAGAAAACATTGTAATTCCTCCAAGAAAGCTTTCCTTTGCTCCTCGCCTGGCGCAACACGAGATCTTTATCGGATGATTTCAGAAATTTGGCCAGAATCGATTGGGGCCTGTCTCCCTCAGCAGATCTGTGAGCCGGGACTCTGTGAGCTTGCTCGATTTCCAGTTTATGGCCTATGTCGAGCAGACTCGGGAAAAGCTCGTCCAGGAATTTCACCATATCTCTGCCCTCTTCATGCTCAGGAATTCCAACAATTTGTATGTTATTCCTTCGGCTCATATTTTCCAAATATTCCAGTTTATCTGAAATTAATTCCAAATCTGTTTTGGACGCGGGCGGATTAGCGGATAATTCCCTTTCCGATGACTTGATAATCGATTATTTTTTCAACTTCTGTTACTCTTGTAACCAATTCAGAGAATTTTGTTTCCATCGCCGTAATCGATGTATTACAGCGAGATCCTCCAAGTCAGCAACAATCTTCGTCAGCATTACCGAGATGTATCACTCAGCCCCCCCCACGTGCTCCAAATACACCCCAAATAGTCTCGTTTGTTTGTGCTTCGTTTGTGCCGGTTTGTGCCGGTAAAAGTTTTGTTTTTGCTGCTTCGGTTTTTTAAATATTAGACATTGAATTATAGACGATGTCACCAGCCCCCCCACATGCTCCAAATTCACCCAAAATAAACTCAATCGTTTGTGCTTCGTTTGTGCTGTAAAAAACTGTTTGTGCTGCTTCGGTTTTTAGATATTAAAATAATATTTATTAGGTCATTCTGAGGTCACTCATCCCCCCCACATGCTCCAAATACACCCCAAATAGTCTTGTTTGTTTGTGCTTCGTTTGTGCCGGTAAAAGTTTCGTTTTTGTGCTGCTTCGGTTTTTAAAGTATGAGACATTAAATTATAGACGATGACGTCACCAGCCCCCCTCCCCCCACATGCTCCAAATTCACCCAAAATAGGCTCAATCGTTTGTGCTTCGTTTGTGCCTGTAAAAGTTTTGTTTGTGCTGCTTCGGTTTTTTAAATATTAGACACTGAATTACAGGCGAATTATAAATGCTGATATTTATTGAATACAATACTGACAGAATAAAATAGATCACTTAATGGTCACAAAAATCAAATATACAGGTGCATCTCAATAAATTAGAATGTCGTGGAAAAGTTCATTTATTTCAGTAATTCAACTCAAATTGTGAAACTCGTGTATTAAATAAATTCAGTGCACACAGACTGAAGTAGTTTAAGTCTTTGGTTCTTTTAATTGTGATGATTTTGGCTCACATTTAACAAAAACCCACCAATTCACTATCTCAAAAAATTAGAATACATCATAAGACCAATAAAAAAAAACATTTTTAGTGAATTGTTGGCCTTCTGGAAAGTATGTTCATTTACTGTATATGTACTCAATACTTGGTAGGGGCTCCTTTTGCTTTAATTACTGCCTCAATTCGGCGTGGCATGGAGGTGATCAGTTTGTGGCACTGCTGAGGTGGTATGGAAGCCCAGGTTTCTTTGACAGTGACCTTCAGCTCATCTGCATTTTTTGGTCTCGTTTCTCATTTTCCTCTTGCCAATACCCCATAGATTCTCTATGGGGTTCAGGTCTGGTGAGTTTGCTGGCCAGTCAAGCACACCAACACCATGGTCATTTAACCAACTTTTGGTGCTTTTGGCAATGTGGGCAGGTGCCAAATCCTGCTGGAAAATGAAATCAGCATCTTTAAAAATCTGGTCAGCAGAAGGAAGCATGAAGTGCTCCAAAATTTCTTGGTAAACGAGTGCAGTGACTTTGGTTTTCAAAAAACACAATGGACCAACACCAGCAGATGACATTGCAACCCAAATCATCACAGACTGTGGAAACTTAACACTGGACTTAAAGCAACTTGGGCTATGAGCTTCTCCACCCTTCCTCCAGACTCTAGGACCTTGGTTTCCAAATGAAATACAAAACTTGCTCTCATCTGAAAAGAGGACTTTGGACCACTGGGCAACAGTCCAGTTCTTCTTCTCCTTAGCCCAGGTAAGACGCCTCTGACGATGTCTGTGGTTCAGGAGTGGCTTAACAAGAGGAATACGACAACTGTAGCCAAATTCCTTGACGCGTCTGTGTGTGGTGGCTCTTGATGCCTTGACCCCAGCCTCAGTCCATTCCTTGTGAAGTTCACCCAAATTCTTGAATCGATTTTGCTTGACAATCCTCATAAGGCTGCGGTTCTCTCGGTTAGTTATGCATCTTTTTCTTCCACACTTTTTCCTTCCACTCAACTTTCTGTTAACATGCTTGGATACAGCAATCTGTGAACAGCCAGCTTCTTTGGCAATGAATGTTTGTGGCTTACCCTCCTTGTGAAGGGTGTCAGTGATTGATTGTCTTCTGGACAACTGTCAGATCAGCAGTCTTCCCCATGATTGTGTACCCTAGTGAACCAAACTGAGAGACCATTTTGAAGGCTCAGGAAACCTTTGCAGGTGCAGGTATCACCATATTCTAATTTTTTGAGATAGTGAATTGGTGGGTTTTTGTTAAATGTGAGCCAAAATCATCACAGTTAAAAGAACCAAAGACTTAAACTACTTCAGTCTGTGTGCATTGAATTTATTTAATACACAAGTTTCACAATTTGAGTTGAATTACTGAAATAAATGAACTTTTCCACGACATTCTAATTTATTGAGATGCACCTGTAGGTTAGTAGCAGTCTCGGTCATTCTGATTACTATATATTAGGCTACTATATTATATATTTCTAAAACAGGTCTATCTTGATTTGTGTGTAGTCAGTATGATTTATGAGCAGTGAGCATTTTATTTTGGGTTTGTTTTAATACAACAACAACTCCTTATCAATGTTTTTGTAAGTCGCTATGGTGTTTATTAAAAACTTATTGGTGTCCAGACAGCAGCAGCTCAATATTCATCTGGTGTCTGTCGGACTCTTTTTCTGTCACTCACTTTCGCTCAGCTCTGGGCTCGAGAACAAATGCGCAAATCTCCTCGACGTGAACACACCGAGTCGAATTGCCGAAGACTTTCTGTCAAGACTAATCATCACATCATTTGTTCAATAAACAATTATCTTTACTTCATTCACTGGTCTTTCCTGATTGAACTTTTTATTTATTTACATGGAGTATCATCTGCTACACTTCACTGCCACCACTAGGTGCACGTGACACTTCTGTTCAAGATGCTCTTGTGGAAATTAGTGTAGAGTTAGTAGAGAAAAAGTCAATATAAATCAAACTACAAAAGTCGTTACTAAATAAAATTTCTGGCCAATGTAAGTACAATGTTTTAACACTGTCAGTTACAATATTATTTGTTAACTTCAAGAATAATGGTACAACATTCAAGAGAGCTAAGATTGTCAATGTTTATTGAACAGAAAACTCATTGCTAATACTAATATATGCTAATTACAGTTGCACATGTGACCCATGTTAGTTTTTTGAATACATTGTGCATCTAGGGGTCAACATTACCATATTGGTCCTAATATAAGATATTTTGTCCTTATATATTATTACTATATTATATTATCCTTATATTCAGACCAATTCAGTAATACATGAAAACAAGTTTATACTGAACATGACATTTTCTGAGTCAGGATTATTTAAGTGGATAATTATGTTTTGCTTATGCCAGATGCCCAAGAAATCAGCAGTCGACAGAGATTCCATTTTCACTGTCCTGTGTTCATCAAAGGAGGCCATAGTCCAAAATGGCAACATAGCTATTCCTAATCAGAGCATCTGGACAGAGCTTAGTAAGCAGCTAGAAAACAAGATCACTGCAAAGGCTCTATACACTTTTGTTAAGTTAAATAGACACAACATCTGGACTGCTTTAAGGTTTACTCATGAATATGATCATGAAACAAATGGCAGTAGTGATGACACTGATTTTGAACCAGGGTCCCTTTCACCCAGACCAAACGATTGCTGGACTTTTGATCTTGAAGTTCCATTTTCATAAATGGATTGAATTTATGCCTGAAACGGTTAAATACAACAAGTTCTCTAAAACACAAAAAAGGGAATACACAATTTTAAGCCTGGCATCTGGACACGTGATAAATCATCACGTTTTTAAGTTTAAGTTTTTAAAGGTCCATTATTTGTGTTAATGGATGTTCGATAGTACACAGTAATTAAATTTCAAAAGTAAAATAATTTTGGCTTAATTCTTAATTCATTGAGTCACGAGTTTCCACATACATGTACTAATATATATATATATAATATTAGTACTAGTCAAAAGTTTGAAAACATTAAGATTTTTTTAATGTTTCTGAAAGGAGTCTCTTCTGCTCACGAAGGCTGCATTTATTGGATCAAAAATACAGTAAAACAGTAATATTGTGAAATATTATTCCAATGTAAAACAGTTGTTTTCTATCTGAATATTTAGTTGTAAGGGGGTTCAGTGGAAAGGAGGAGGTGAGAACCGGTTTGACAACTTAATAATTTAATGAACAACTTGAACAAAAACACACAACCATAAACACACACAGGGCAGCTGCCTGTAATTCTCTCTCTCTCGAACTGTCGTCCCCGGCCGCCTTTATCCCTCGCGCGCCCCATCAGGCTGATTGGGGACCGGGCGTGTGTCATTCCAGCCCAGCCCCGCCCTCCTCGGCTCTACAATAGTAAACTAATTTATTCCTGTGATCAAAGCTGAATTTTCAGCATCATTACTTCATTCTTCAGTGTCACACAATCCTTCAGAAATCATTCTAATATGCTGATTTGCTGCTCAAGAAACATTCATTATTATTATAAGTTGAAAACAGTTGTGCTGTTTTTTTTAATTTTTTTTTTTTTTATGGAAACCATGATACACAACCATTCAAAGATTTGGGGTAAGTAATTTATATATATAATAATACTTTTATTCATCAAGGACGCATTCAATTGATCAAAAGACAGTAAAGACATTTATATTGTTAAAGATTTCTATTTCAAATAAATGCTGTTCTTTTTACCTTTCTATTCATCAAAGAATCCACACATAAATGTATCACTGTTTCCACAAAAATATTAAGCATGCAAAAATGGTTTTCAACATTGATAAAAAAATAAGAACCATTCTTAATAATTGAGCACCAATAATAATTGATAATAGTTGAGTACAAAATCAACATTTTAAAATGATTTCTGAAGGATCATGTGACATTGAAGACTAGATTTTTTTTACAATTTGTATTATGCCAGTCAAATTACAAACAATGAACATGACAATAGTCATTCCAACACATAGTATAAAATATAGAGCATATATAGACTACAAATAGAAAAAAAGAATATACAGTATAATCTATAAAATAAACAATACAAGTAAAATAAACAAAAACGAAATTAAAAACAAACAAACAAACTATTGAAGACTGGAGTAATGATGCTGAAAATTCAGCTTTGACATCACAGAAATAAAATTACATTTTAAATTATATTAAAACAGAAAACAGCTATTTAAAGTGTATTGTTTCACAATATTACTGTTTTTACTGTATTTTTATCAAATAAATACAGCATTGGTGAGATTAAGAGACTTCTTTCAAAAACATTTAAAAATCTTAATGTTTCCAAACTTTTGACCTGTACAATATAGGCCTACACACACACACACACACATACACAGCCTATGTATGTATAAACACAGATTATGGTGCCTGTATTTGACAATGTCAATATTACTACTGTTATTCACATAACTACATACAGTAACAACTAAAAACACTTACCTTGGAGTTTGTTACATTCCACTCATCCTGTGATCCGCTGTGTCCGTTAAAAGTTGAAAACGCACAGTGGATAGGTAACAGTTAAGTGAATGCGACTATTTATGTGATTTGGATCTTACCTTGTTACTTCAACTGTATTGTTAAAAAAAAGACAGTCGCAAAAACGAAACTTTTACTGGCACAAACGAAGCACAAGCAATTGAGCTTATTTTGAGTGAATTTAGAGCATGTGGGGGGGCTGGTGACGTCAACGTCTATAATTCAATGTCTAATATTTAAAAAACCGAAGCAGCACAAACGAAACTTTTACCAGCACAAACGAAGCACAAACAAACGAGACTATTTGGGTTGAATTTGGAGCATGTGGGGGGGATGAGTGACCTCAGAATGACCTATAAATATAATTTTAATATCTAAAAAACCGAAGCAGCACAAACGAAACTTTTACCGGCATAAACGAAGCACAAATGATTGAGACTATTTTGGGTGAATTTGGAGCATGTGGGGGGGCTGGTGACGTCATCACCTATAATTCAATGTCTAATATCTAAAAAACCGAAGCAGCACAAACGAAACTTTTACCAGCACAAACGAAGCACAAACAAACGAGACTATTTTGGGTGAATTTGGAGCATGTGGGGGGGCTGAGTGACCTCAGAATGACCTAATAAATATTATTTTAATATCTAAAAAAACCAAAGCAGCACAAACGAAAATTTTTACAGCACAAACGGAGCACAAACGATTGACTATTTTGCCGACGTTTTGCATTGGGTGGGGGGCCAACTTCACACAGGTCAAATGTTTAAGTTGCAAGACATAAAAGAACAGTTTACAAGATCAACAAACATTTGTTGTTCTTGTACTGGCACTGGCCCGATAGGGCAAGTGACAGTTTCGTTTGATTCTGTTTTGTCTTTATAGTTGAATGTCAGGTTCTAAATGTATTTTTGTTTCTCAGGTTCCTCTGATGCTGCAGAGACTAAGAGAGCTTCAGGACAAGGAGTCAGAGAACAGGAGGGACTGTAAACGTCTGAACAAGAGTCTGGTGCCGCTGCTGCCCGTGGACGAGGAGGCCGTGGATGGAGAATTCCCCCCCAACATTCCTCACGCTCACAAGGAGCAAAACAACCCAAGACAGCAGGACTCGGCCACGGATCTCCCGCTGCTGCCCACTTCTGCTGTGAAGAGCGTTGGGAGATGTAATGCGGGTATGAAAGGGCTGATGAAGCCAGCTACGGTGCTGCCATTAGAGTCAGACGAAATAGACGGGCCTGCAGAAGACATGAGGAACTGGAGGAAGAAAGAGAATGGTGGGAAAGTGAAGCAGAAGCTGAACTTCTCACTGTCAGAGCCGGAGCGGAGCTTCAGCGAGCTCTCCAACAGCAGTTGGTCTGAGATGAGCCCCTGGGTAATAGGAAACAACTACCACCTGTACCCGCTGACGCCTGGCATAGAACAGCGCCTTATACTGCAGTATCTCACCCCGCTGGGAGAGTACCAGGAGGTAATTTCCTGTAGCTCAGCTGGTAGAGTGTGGAAATAGCTGCTCCAAGGTCATGGGTTTGATTCTCAGGGAACATGCATACTAATAAAACATACATCTCAAATACACTGTAAATCGCTTTGGATAAAATAATCCAAATTAATACATTTAGATTTGTAATTTAACATTTTCAACACTTCTGGCTGCTTACACTATATTTTAGGCTACCACATCAGAGAATGACGGAAATGCATTGATTTAATTGTGTATGCTGTGTTGCAATAACATGGAGGTAAAACTATTCCCACTTGATGCCAAACTGACCCGTTTCTTTGTACACCCTCAAAATGCATGTTACACATTCCTATCTGTCAAATGCTCGTTCTTGCATTCAGAAATTGCCAGGCAGTAGAATGAAACAGAATGCAGATGTCTCAAGACATGTTTGTAAAAGCTATTTGTAAAAACAATTTTTTTTTTTAACAATTTTTATTGATTCCAATCATAAAACATAAACACAACATAGAATACGGAATCAATTATTCACATTAAACCCCTCCAAACAAACATTCCCCCCCACCCGACATAAACGCGCCCTACTTTGGTCACCAACAACTAGAACATAATAATAATAATTTTTTAAATAATAATAAAAAATAAAAAACATATATATATAAAAAAAAAGATACACTTTCAAACAACATCAATAATACACATACCCAACTAAACTACAAATTCCTCTCCACTGCCTCCTGAGAACCCTCCAAAAAAGCTAAACAACCCTCCCATTTCCTGACAAACAAATCCCATTTCCCCAGCCTTCTAAAAATCACCTCTTCAAACGCCGCCTCCCCGCACCACTCCCTAAACGAGGGTGCCCCAGCCGACTTCCATCCCCTGAGGATGACTTTCCTGCCAATCATGACTCCGGCTAGGACCCAACTTTTTAAAAATCTATCCCCAATGTTGACAACCGTCCCATCACCCAGGATACAGAGTCTGGGGCAGAATGAAAATTGAATGTTCAGTACCTCACACATAAAGCTCTGAACCCTCAAACAAAAATCTTGGATTTTAACACATCCCCAAAAAACATGTGTTGTGTCCCCGTCTTCTGTAAAAACTATTTTTAACTTGTATTAAAAATGTGACTGATGCGAGATGCTGAAAAAACGCTAGACCCAGCACAACAGCCAAAGACGTCCACCTAATGCCTGTGTACGTTGACCACAAATGTAAAAATATTGCAAACAGAATCTAAGATTTGTCCCATGTTCTGATCAGTAATTTGAAGTGACCATGAGAATTTAATTATACTGATGTTCAGAGAGGGAAGTATGTCATATACTTGGATGTGTGCTTGTGTGTGTGTGTGCGCAGTTGTTGGCTGTTTTCATGCAGCTTGGTGCTTGTGAGCTGCTGATGCACTACATTGACCTGAAACAGACGAATGACGTTCAGCTCACGTTTGAAGCCCTGAAGGTACCTGACAAACATCACATACACTACAAGTCAAACATTTGGACACACATTTGATGTAGGTATAATCTGAAAAATGCTTTGATCGAAAGGCTATGCATAAATTCTTGAATTGAGTTTAAGACAAATATAAAGTGTTCCTACGTATTAATTACTTCAATAAAACCACAATTTTGAATTTATTTTTCTTTTAACGGGTTGTAGGAGATAAAGGAAAAGCTGTTGTCCAGCATACTTGTGAACTCTTAATACTGTTAAAACGCGTCCCAGAATGTGCCTTATGAATTTGTAAAGAGAATGCCCAGAGTGAGCAGAGCTGCAATCAAGCTAAAATATAAGAGAAATATTGTTTTGATTTAAACAATTTTGGTCACTCCATAATTCTCAAACTTCCTTGTGTTATTTCATAGTTTTGATGACTTTACTGAGTAGCTACTGTATGTCTAGACTTTTTATGGGTAGTATGCATTAAAGCAAGTGTTTCAGAATAGCCCCAAAACTTACATGAATGCAATGATTGAATAATTTAATTATGAAACCAGATGTTGAGTAATTTGTCGTGGGTGGCATTTTCTTTTCTATCTTTTAGTATCTCGCGTCTCTCCTCCTCCATAAAAAGTTTGCTGCCGAGTTTGTGGTGCATGGTGGAGTACCAAAGTTACTGGAGATCCCACGACCCTCTATGGCAGCCACAGGCGTGTCTTTGTGCCTCTATTACCTCGCGTACAACCAGGATGCCATGGAGCGGGTATCATAAATACAGTCATAACATTCAAACTCTTTAAAGTGCCTTTCGTCTCTGTTTTATTTTGTTCTCACCTGCATCCTCTGCCCTTATCAGGTGTGCATGCTGCCTCATTCTCTTCTGTCGGAGGTGGTGAGCTACACACTGTGGCTGCTCGAGTGCTCACATGCTTCCGGCTGCTGCCATGCCACCATGTTCTTCTCTATCTGCTTCTCCTTCAGAGCTGTGCTTGAGCTCTTCGACAAACAAGACGGCCTGCGACGCCTCGTCAACCTGGTACGCACTTACACACGTTTATCACACTTCGAAGAGGCTTCAAAGAAATAGTTCACCCAAACATTTATAATAGTTATTTAAGTGAATTTAATGTAAATTGTGATCGAATTTTTATTTTTGGTTGAACATTTCCTTTAATATTCAAAAAATACAACAAGGTTTAAAAAGTATAAATAGACAACTCATCTTTCTATTGTGTTTTTTTTTAATATATATATATATATATATATTCAAGCATTTTTCCTTAATCAGATATCGTTTTTGTAATATCGGATCAACCGATATATGACGCTATCTGGTGGGTGTTTCGGAAATTGCATGCAAAACCGCCATTACAGCAGTGCATGTGAGCGGAAACAATGCTGGGAGTTGTTCACTGTTAAAGTAACTTGCTTTTACAATGTATTATTTCAATTAATAATTTTTATTCAACGTAACAGCCATTATTGCTCAAGTGAGACGTGTTACATAAACACTTGATGTGTAGTTTAGGGTTAACACTATAAGAAACAGAGACGAACTCATGTTGTGAGACAACTCTTGCAAACTGCCAAAGATGTAACATTACATAATTTTATCCCCTTTTTTCCCCAATTTGGAATGCCTTATTTCCACTACTTAGTAGGCCCTCGTGGTGGCATGGTTACTCGCCTCAATCCGGGTGGCGGAGGACAAGTCTCAGTTGCCTCCACTTCTGAGACAGTCAGTCCAAAAAGACAGCATCTTATCACGTGGCTCGTTGTGCATGACACCGCGGAGACTCCCAGAATGTGGAGGCTCATGCTATTCTCCGCGATCCACGTACAACTTACCTCGTGCCCCATTGAGAGCAAGAACCACTAATCGCGACCACGAGGAGGTAACCCCATGTGACTCTACCCTCCCTAGCAACCGGGCCAATTTGGTTGCTTAGGAGACCTGGCTGGAGTCACTCAGCACACCCTGGATTCGAACCCGCGACTCCAGGGGTGGTAGTCAGCGTCAATACACGCTGAGCTACCCAGGCCCCCCGGTCGGCAACCTTTTTGACATGGAGTGGCATTTTTTTATTAAAAAAAACAACAGCTTGGATGTGATTTTTCTGAAGTTTGAGTCCACAAATATTTCTATTTTGCATTTTTCCTAATTTAATTTTGTTTATTTTTCATTACAAATTATATTATCAGCACAACAGTTGGAGTTGATTTTTTTTTGCAAAACCTGATGACTATGATATAATGATCCTGCATGCAAATTTTCACAGAGCATCTTGTGAAAAGTGCTTTAATGAAAGAAATCCTGTCCTTTTGTACAAAATCATTTAACACCGTTAATATCACAAATTTGCTTATTTGATTACTGATCACGAAATTGTGTGGAATCTTAAATATGTCATACATTTTTCAAAATCACGCAGAGGGGTAATTACTAGCACGTAAGCAACAGCGAGAGAGGTGCAGCCTATTTTATTTATATGAAGTTTTTCGCACATGCATTCCAATCTACATCTTGTTGTAATCCTTTATTACATCACGTGTTCTGAAAGTAAAAAGAAACAAATGAAACACGGAATGAAGGCTGTCATCCATGCAGTCTGACCGAAGCAAAGCGGGTGCATTTACTCGCAGCGCTGCAGTCTCGTGATGCGCGAATGGCTTGCACGCACTGCACGAGTCTGTTGGGTATACTGCAGTCTCCCTTGTCATTTTATTTATTTTCTCTGTTTGAAAACATTGGACTTTGTCAAATTATTTTGCCTTTTTTATTTTTTGTTTTTTATTTATTTATTTTTTTTTTGCTGCTGTTATTACAGTTGAAGTCAGAAGTTTACATACACCTTAGCCAAATACATTTAAACTCAGCTTTTCACAATTCCTGACATTTAATCGTAGAAAACATTCCCTGTCTTAGGTCAGTTAGGATCACTACTTTAAGAATGTGAAATGTCAGAATAATTATTTATTTCAGCTTTTATTACTTTCATCACATTCCCAGTGGGTCAGAAGTTTACATACACTTTGTTAGTATTTGGTAGCATTGCCTTTAAATTGTTTATCTTGAGTCAAACGTTTTGGGCCTCCTTGCTCGCACACGCTTTTTCAGTTCTGCCTACAAATTTTCTTTCGGATTGAGGTCAGGGCTTTGTGATGGCCATTTCAATACCTTGACTTTGTTGTCCATAAGCCATTTTACCACATCAATGGCTTGGGGCCACTGCCCATTTGGAAGACCCATTTGCCACCAAGCTTTAACTTCCTTGCTGATGTCTTGATGTTGCTTCAATATATCCACGTAATATATCCTTCCTTATGATGCCATCTGTTTTGTGAAGTGCACCAGTCCCTCCTACAGCAAAGTACCCCTACAACATGATGCTGCCACCAGTGTTGCCAACTTAGCGACTTTGTCGCTAGTTTTACCGACTTTTCGGACCCCTTTAGCGACTTTTTTTCTAAAAAGCACCTAGCGACAAAACTTAGCTACTTTCCGTAGAAGAGTCGCCAGTACTGCCGTGCAAGCGCGAAGTCTTGCTTTCCCGCCACAGGCACACCTCTCTCTGCATCTACTCTATTCAGTGAGTGGCAGACAGAGGAGCAGCACATTCAGTTCACCGCACGGCAGCTGACACGGACGTGAATGAGCTGCACATGTGCAAACAGAGTTGCCAAGCAGCAGCTTGGAAATTGCTTGGAAGTGACTACTGGTTAACATGTAGTCTTAATGGGCGGCATTTCAGTCACTATTTCATACTCGTTCTATTGTCTGACAACAGAAACGGAACAAATATGTACATGAGAACAGCTTTATTGGGAATTCAGCTTTATTAAAATACAGTATGTGAGCACAAAGTAGGAGAGAAGCAAACAGACGTAAAGGGCTGACACAAGGCAGAATGCAGATATGACATGATGACATCATGAATATGATAAGTAACGCATGATGTCATCTAGCGACTTTTAGCAACTTTAGCTACTTTTCATTGAAAGTAGTTGGCAACACAGGCTGCCACCCCCATGCTTTACGGTTGGGATGGTGTTCTTTGGCTTTCAAACCTCACCCTTTTTCCTCCAAACATAACGATGGTCATTATGGCCAAACAGTTTCTCCAGAAAGTAAGATCTTTGTCCCCACGTGCACTTGCAAACTGTAGTCTGGCTTTTTTATGGCAGTTTTGGAGCAGTGGCTTCTTCCTTGCTGAGCAGCCTTTGAGGTTATATTGATATAGGACTCTTTTTACTGTGGATATAGATACTTGTCTACCTGTTTCCTCCAGCATCTTCTAAAGGTCCTATGCTGTTCTGGGATTGATTTGCACTTTTCGCACAAACTATGTTCATCTCTAGGAGACAGAATGCATCTCCTCCTTGAGCGGTATGATGGCTGCATGGTCCCATGGTGTTTATACTTGCATACTGTTGTTTGTACAGATGAACGTGGTGCCTTCAGGTTTTTGGAAATTGCTCCCAAGGATGAACCAGACTTGTGGAAGTCCACAAATTTTGTTTCTGAGTTCTTGGCTGATTTCTTTTGATTTTCCCATGATGTCAAGCAAAGAGGCACTGAGTTTGGAGGTAGGCCTTAAAAACATCCACAGGTGCACCTCCAATTGACTCCAATTGGCCAAATAGCCTATCAGAAGATAATTGGCTAAATGCCTAAAAGCTTGACATCATTATCTGGAATTTTCCATGCTGCTTAAAGGCATACTTGGTGTATGTGAACTTCTGACCCACTGGAATTGTGATTTTTAGTCAGTTAAATGTGAAACAATCTTTTTATTGGAGAATGTTGACTACAATATTTAATTAGGGCTCGACAGTAACTATGTTTCCATTAAAGGTTTTTTTTGTTTTTTTTTGTGACAGTGTGTAACGCATCAAAATGTTTACCGATATAGCTGATGGAAATGCAAATTATTGCTAAAATTTCACGTGTCAACATAATATTTTTCCCTTTAACTTTAGCACATATACTATGTTGATACTTCAAATGTCACAAACTGGTTTGGAAACACTTTTTGGTGAGAAAATTGGCATTAATGCAAAAATGTAGTGTCACATGACAGAATTTACCCCAATCGTTAGCCTGTGTTAATCATGACGATAAGGTACCTGCGTGAAGTTGGCCCCCCACCCAACGCAAAACGTTGGCAAAATAGTTTCAATCGTTTGTGCTCCGTTTGTGCTGGTTTGTGCTGTAAAAATTTTTGTTTGTGCTGCTTCAGTTTTTTAGATATTAAAATAATATTTATAGGTCATTCTGAGGTCACTCAGCCCCCCCACATACTCCAAATTCACCCAAAATGGGCTCAGTCGTTTGTGCTTCATTTGTTCTGGTTTGTGCCGGTAAAAGTTTCTTTGTGCTGCTTCGGATTTTTAAATATTAGACATTGAATTGTAGGCGACGACGTCACCAGCCCCTCCACATGCTCCAAATTCACCCAAAATAAGCTCAATCGTTTGTGCTGGTTTGTGCTGTAAAAATTTTCATTTGTGCTGCTTCAGTTTTTTAGATATTAAAATAATATTTATAGGTCAATCTGAGGTCACTCAGCCCCCCAACATGATCCAAATTCACCCCAAACAGTCTCGTTTGTTTGTGCTTCGTTTGTGCTGGTTTGTGCCGGTAAAAGTTTCGTTTGTGCTGCTTCGGTTTTTTAAAAATTAGACATTGAATTACAGGCGAATTATAAATGATCTAATAAAATAGATCACTTAATGGTCACAAAAATCAAACGTAGGTTAGTAGCAGTCTCGGTCATTCTGATTACTATATATTAGGCTACTATATTATATATTTCTAAAATAGTTCTCTTGTTTTGTGTGTAGTCAGTACGATTTATGAGCAGTGAGCATTTTATTTCGGGTTTGTCATTTCAATCTCTTACCAAAATGTTGGATGATGATGTTTTAATACAACTCCTTATCAATGTTTTTGTAGTCGCTATGGTGTTTATTAAAAACTTTATTGGTGGTCAGACAGCAGCAGCTCAATATTCATCTGGTGTCTGTCGGACTCTTTTTCTGTCACTCACTTTCGCTCAGCTCTGGGCACGAGAACAAAAGCGCAAATCTCCTCGACGTGAACACACTTTTAGAGACGAACTGCCGAAGACTTTGTCAAGACTAATCATCACATAATTTGTTTAATAAACAATTATCTTTACTTCGTTCACTGGTCTTTCCTGATTTAACTTTTTATTTATTTACATGGAGTATCATCTGCTACACTTCACTGCCATCACCAGGCTTAAGTGACACTTTTGTTCAAGATGCTCTTGTGGAAATTAGTGTAGAGTTAGTAGAGAAAAAGTCAATATAAATCAAACTACAAAAGTCGTTACTAAATCAAATTTCTGGCCAATGTTAGTACAATGTTTTAACACTGTCAGTTACAATATTATTTGTTAACTTCAAGAATAATTGTACAACATTCAAGAGAGCTAAGATTGTCAATGTTTATTGAACAAATCTCATTGCTAATACTAATATATGCTAATTACAGTTGTACATGTGACCCATGTTAGTTTTTTGAATACATTGTGCATCTAGAGGTCAACATTACCATATTGGTCCTAATATAAGATATATTATCCTTATATATTATTACTATATTAAATTATCATTATATTCGGACCAATACAGTAATACATAAAAATAAGTTGACATTTTGAGTCGGGATTATTTAAGTGGATAATTATGTTTTGCTTATGCCAGATGCCCAAGAAATCAGCAGTCGACAGAGATTCCATTTTCACTGTCCTGTGTTCATCTAAAGAGGCCATAGTCCAAAATGGCAACATAGCTACGCCTAATCAGAGCATCTGGACAGAGCTTAGTAAGCAGCTAGAAAACAAGATCACTGCAAAGGCTCTATACACTTTTGTTACATTAAATAGACACAACATCTGGACTGCTTTAGGGTTTACTCATGAATGTGATCATGAAACAAATGGCAGTAGTGATGACAGAGGGTCCCTTTCACCCAGAACAAAAGATTGCTGTTTTCCATTTCCGAAATGGATTGAATTCATGCCTGAAACGGTTAAATACAACAACAAGTTCTCTAAAACACAAAAAAAGGATTACACAATTTTAAGCCTGGCATCTGGACACATGATAAATCGTCACGTTTTTAAGTTTAAGTTTTTAAAGGTCCATTATTTGTGTTAACTGATGTTCGATAGTACACAGTAATTACATTTCAAAAGTAAAATCATTTTGGCTTAATTCTTAATTCATTGAGTCACGAGTTTCCACATATATAGTACTAGTCAAAAGTTTGAAAACATTACGATTTTTTAATGTTTCTGAAAGAAGTCTCTTCTGCTCACCAAGGCTGCATTTATTGGATCAAAAATACAGTAAAACAGTAATATTGTGAAATATTATTCCAATTTTATTTCGGGTGAAAAGTTGTTTTCTATCTGAATATATAGTAAACTGTAATTTATTCCTGTGATCAAAGCTGAATTTTCAGCATCATTACTTCAGTCTTCGGTGTCACACGATCCTTCAGAAATCATTCTAATATGCTGATTTGCTGCTCAAGAAACATTCATTATTATCAGTTGAAAACAGTCGTGCTGTTTTTTTTTTTTTTTTTTTTTTTTCCGTGGAAACCATGATACACAACCATTCAAAGGTTTGGGGTAAGTGAGAGATATATATATGTATATATATATATATATATATATATATATATGTATGTGTATATTATGTATTTTATTTTATTATAATACATAGACAATTCAATGTCTAATATTTTAAAATCCGGAACAGCACAAACAAAACTTTTACTGGCGCAAACCAGCACAAACGAAGCACAAACAAACGAGACTATTTTGGGTGAATTTGGAGCATTGGGGGGGGGGGGGCTGAGTAACTTCAGAATGACCTATAAATATTATTTTAATATAAAAAAAATGAAGCAGCACAAACAATTTTTTACAGCACAAACGATTGAGCTTATTTTGGGTGAATTTGGAGCATGTGGGGGGGCTGGTGACGTCATTGCCTATAATTCAATGTCTAATATTAAAAAATCTGAAGCAGCACAAATGAAACTTTTACTGGCACAAACAAAGCACAAACAAACAAGACTATTTTGGGTGAATTTGGAGCATTTGGGGGGGCTGAGTGACCTCAGAATGACCTATAAATATTATTTTAATATATAAAAATCCGAAGCAGCGCAAACGAAAATTTTTACAGCACAAACGGAGCACAAATGATAGACTATTTTGGGTGAATTTGGAGCATGTGGGTGTGCTGGTGACGTCATCGCCTATAATTCAATTTATAATATTTAAAAATCCGAAGCAGCAAAAACGAAACTTTTACTGGCACAAACCAGCACAAACGAAGCACAAACAAACGAGACTATTTTGGGTGAATTGAGCATTTGGGGGGGCTGAGTGACCTCAGAATGACCTATAAATATTATTTTAATATATAAAAATCCGAAGCAGCACAAACTAAACTTTTACTGGCACAAACAAAGCACAAACAAACAAGACTATTTTGGGTGAATTTGGAGCATTTGGGGGGGCTGAGTGACCTCAGAATGACCTATAAATATTATTTTAATATATAAAAATCCGAAGCAGCGCAAACGAAAATTTTTACAGCACAAACGGAGCACAAATGATAGACTATTTTGGGTGAATTTGGAGCATGTGGGTGTGCTGGTGACGTCATCGCCTATAATTCAATTTATAATATTTAAAAATCCGAAGCAGCAAAAACGAAACTTTTACTGGCACAAACCAGCACAAACGAAGCACAAACAAACGAGACTATTTTGGGTGAATTGAGCATTTGGGGGGGCTGAGTGACCTCAGAATGACCTATAAATATTATTTTAATATATAAAAATCCGAAGCAGCACAAACTAAACTTTTACCGGCACAAACCAGCACAAACGAAGCACAAACAAACGAGACTATTTTGGGTGAATTTGGAGCATGTGGGGGGGCTGAGTGACCTCAGAATGACCTATAAATATTATTTTAATATCTAAAAAACCGAAGCAGCACAAACGAAAATTTTTACAGCACAAACGATTGCGACTATTTTGCCGACGTTTTGCGTTGGGTGGGGGGCCAACTTCACGCAGGTCGACAAGGTATACATCCTTGAAAGCCAATTTATTGTACGTGAAGCATTACTCGCACTGTTATGGATTGGTCTTAACGGAATACCTGCACAGATCCAATGCCGCAAACACATCTGTGTCATGACACTTCCAGGACTGCTAACACAAATATCTCGTATCATGCACCTGTCATCAAGTGCACAGAGAACAAATAAATGGTTACTCTTTGCAAATAATTTAATTGCGGTAGTCATCTGTTTATTCATTAAAGTTGCTTTTCCACACCATTCAAAATAATAGACGGCAGTCATGGAATTCGCCCACAATACAAAAAACATATTTCTGTGCACAAAGATGTTTTAAATTAAATGCACAATACTAAGAGAAAAGCTTCAGTGTGCTTTTTTGGAGCACTAACATAGCCCAATTCTATAAAATTATTGTTTAGCTTACTTCTGAAAAAATGCTGGCAAAATTCCCTTTATTAAATTAAATAAATTACCTAACGAATAAAGCATTAAATAAAATAAAATAAATTACCAAACAAAAAATTATATTATAGGCCTATATACTTGCCTTTTCTTTACACAAACTTAAATAGCCTTACCCTGTTTTGTAGATGAAAAAAGTCAGCTGAATGACATTCTCAGAATGTTCTACACTTCAAGACTATAAACTATCAGAACTATTTGTCCAATGCTGAGTTCACTTTCAGAAAACTAGCTTTTGAACATTTTAAAACTTGTAAATATTTTAAATCTGACCCCTTTTACCTCAGATTGTATTTGCTGAGCTTCTTCAGAAAATGTAAATTGCATTATGATGCTAAAATAGATTTTAGATGACATAATGCAGTTGTGATGGCAATGCTTTAGATTAGATAATTGTTCAAAATAGCTTATTGAATATCAGGAATGTATCACATATATATATATATATATATATATATATATATATATATATATATATATATATATATAGATAGATAGATAGATAGATATATAAACCCTGATATTATACGGCATCAATTTTTCTTTAATAGCTGTGTACACAGCATATACACATTGATGGATGGTCCTTATACTAAGACTGAAAGTTTTCCCCACTGTTTGGTGCAGGTTGCCAGCTTGAACAGGGCCATGACAATTCGCTTTCGGGTCGGAACCGGTAGCAACCTGCCATAGGCGCAACATCAGGACCAATATTACAGTCCTATCAGAAGGGCAACTGCTCCCTTTTGATTGCAATTCCTCGTCTTCTGATTGCATTTATTTGTGAAATTGAAATGACAGTAAGCTGGCTAATGTCAATGAATTGTCTCAATACTCTCCCCATTTTACCAAAATGTAGGGGCAAAAAAAACTAGGGACATCTGTGAGGCGAAAGGTACACAATTAGCAATATACACACATTTCTGTATGGAAACGGCTTAAGGGCAGATTTCTTTTGCGATAAACCAAAATCTATGTGACAGTGTTTTAAGCATGATGTCATCATGCAAACCATTTTTATCGATTAAAGGCCATTTGAATGGAAACCTTTTTTTTACGCATTTCCACTGTCAGTAACAAAACGGCAAGAAAAGTGGATGGAAACTAGATTATTAACGCTTGTCCGGGACAAGTGGATTTTTGAAGGGGCAAGTGAAAGAATTTTTCTTGCCCGACCGGACAAGCAGACTGATTAAAACATCAATAATGAAAAATTAACTGGCTATATTTGTGATAGCCTAGGCCTGTGTCACTTATTAGAAAGTTAATATTCTTATTCTGCTGTTGAAAGTAATCCAGAGCACATAATCTTATAATTCGCTAGCGATCTAATAACAGTTTTGCCCTGTTTGATTGACAGGCGGCGTATGTGTGTGTTCAGAAAATGCTTGTGCTAATGCGCACCTTAATTGTCAAATACATAAAAAAATTCTTGGTGAGGTATTCATGTAAACACAGAGAGTGATGTCTAAAGTGAATGTAAACAGTGGAGAAGAAAAAACTTGTAGGTATAAATGTAAGGTAATAGACCTGCTGCAGTCTAGTGTAGTGTGTCATTATAATAATCAAACAACTATAGCAAGAAAACACTCACTACTCATGATTGGGTAACTTTAGTAGCTTTAAAAAGTATCAGTGCATTATAATCATACAGTGAAGACCAGTAGTAGTTTTATGTTGCATTTCATTCTCAATGTTTACTTGAATACTTGATAGCTTACTGCTGTTAAAAACTTCTGAAGCTGTTAAAAAAGCACTGAATTTTCTAAATGTGTATTTTTTGTTCTATTATTTTTCATCTATTTCTATTCATTGCTGTTTTTTTATTGTTATTTTATTACTGACTGTTTACTAGTCTTTAATAATAACTTAATAACTTGAAACCATTCTTCCATAATTAACATATTAGTTAGTGTTATTATTTGTTGTGGTTTTAAAGCTGGTATTGAGAATCGTCAAATTTGACTACCGACTACTGAAATTTTGGTATTGTGGTAATGTATAGCCTTTATTGTACATGGTAGATCTTGCTACAATAACAATGAAAAAGTAGATCTCTTTCCATAGAAGTGTGAGAACCCCTGCTATAAATTATGGCGATGGAGGCTTTCCTTTATTTGACCTCCATGCGTAACATCAAATAATTATCATATGACAATAGCCTCCTCCCCTACCCAGTGCAGTTTACATTTTAAATTTTTTTTTATTTTTTTTATTATTTTTTTTAAGTTCAATAAATGCATGATGTTTCCATAGTCAATGAGTAATCTTGTTAAATTATTGTGATCTCAGTATTGACCAAAATAACAGTGATTATGATTTTTGCCATAATCGAGCAGCCCTAGTATACAGTACAGTTAGTAAGCAATGTTTTGCTTTAAGTCTTTATAGCAGCGGTGTCCAAACTCTGTCCCGCAGGCCATCTGCTGCCCACTGACTGGTCTGATGCATCCCGCAAGTGATTTTAGAAATGGAACAGAATTTGGCTGCTATTTAGACATTTTATAAAATTCATATTGTGAACACTGGTTATCACTATAATGTACATCCACATGCAAAGTTACTTTGCTCATATACTTGTTCTCGTTAAAAGGTCCAGATACCACCTATACAACTGAGTAGAGCTGTCATTGTGCAGTGCGAGTGGCAGCACCGAGTTTATTTAGCGTGCACAGAGACACGTGCGCTGAGCACACTCTCCCAGAATGTCCTATGTACAGCTAGGAAGTTTAATTAATTTAATGAATTGTTTCACGGGCTTCGCTGCGCTGCTTGAGTGAGGAAATAGGAGAGAGCGCTTAATACACACGTATCTGTGCCTGTACTGTGCACGCTTAGCTTGCACATGCGTGTCAACAAAATAAAAGGAAATGGAGTGATCAAATTACAATTTTATTTGTAACGCAAGTAACAACAGAACAGAAAATATAATTGCATTACTGAAAAATAAGAGGTATTCCTTGCATCACTTCATAAAAGTGAAATGTAATCTGATTCTAATTATTGTAATGGGTCACACCCAACACTGCTCAGTAGCAGCTCCATGCTTTGCAGTGACACTGAGCGGACGTCAAAAAGATTTATTCACAATGTTATATGTATAATAATTTGTATAAGACATAACTGTTCCAGTACAATTGTACTTGGTGTGTGAAAAAGCCTATACATTATAAACACGTAGGGCCTACAAAAGCAAACCAAAGTATGATATAAATGTCACATATTATTAAGCAAGTATAGATGATGCATAATGGGAATTTATTGGCATTGAGCCCTTTTTTAAATTTATTTATTTATTTATTTTTTTAAATATTACAGCAATGAGTCCCTGGAACACTTAAATTTTTATTTTTTGCATTTGGCCCCCATAGACAAAGGTTGGACACTCCTATAGATTGCCTCGTTTGGATGTTTAGTTGGCACGTATAATTCTTTATTTCATTTTTGTGCTCAAAACATACTTTTCCCAAGTACATGAACCTACAGGTGCATCTCAATAAATTAGAATGTCGTGGAAAAGTTCATTTATTTCAGTAATTCAACTCAAATTGTGAAACTCGTGTATTAAATAAATTCAGTGCACACAGACTGAAGTAGTTTAAGTCTTTGGTTCTTTTAATTGTGATGATTTTGGCTCACATTTAACAAAAACCCACCAATTCACTATCTCAGAAAATTAGAATATGGTGACATGCCAATCAGCTAATCAACTCAAAACACCTGCAAAGGTTTCCTGAGCCTTCAAAATGGTCTCTCAGTTTGGTTCACTAGGCTACACAATCATGGGGAAGACTGCTGATCTGACAGTTGTCCAGAAGACAACCATTGACACCCTTCACAAGGAGGGTAAGCCAGAAACATTCATTGCCAAAGAAGCTGGCTGTTCACAGAGTGCTGTATCCAAGCATGTTAACAGAAAGTTGAGTGGAAGGAAAAAGTGTGGAAGGAAAAAGATGCACAACCAACCAAGAGAACCGCAGCCTTATGAGTATTGTCAAACAAAATCGATTCAAGAATTTGGGTGAACTTCACAAGGAATGGACTGAGGCTGGGGTCAAGGCATCAAGAGCCACCACACACAGACGTGGCAAGGAATTTGTCTACAGTTGTCGTATTCCTCTTGTTAAGCCACTCCTGAACCACAGACAACGTCAGAGGCGTCTTACCTGGGCTAAGGAGAAGAAGAACTGGACTGTTGCCCAGTGGTCCAAAGTCCTCTTTTCAGATGAGAGCAAGTTTTGTATTTCATTTGGAAACCAAGGTCCTAGAGTCTGGAGGAAGGGTGGAGAAGCTCATAGCCCAATTGCTTGAAGTCCAGTGTTAAGTTTCCACAGTCTGTGATGATTTGGGGTGCAATGTCATCTGCTGGTGTTGGTCCATTGTGTTTTTTGAAAACCAAAGTCACTGCACTCGTTTACCAAGAAATTTTGTAGCACTTCATGCTTCCTTCTGCTGACCAGCTTTTTAAAGATGCTGATTTCATTTTCCAGCAGGATTTGGCACCTGCCCACACTGCCAAAAGCACCAAAAGTTGGTTAAATGACCATGGTGTTGGTGTGCTTGACTGGCCAGCAAACTCACCAGACCTGAACCCCATAGAGAATCTATGGGGTATTGTCAAGAGGAAAATGAGAAACAAGAGACCAAAAAAATGCAGATGAGCTGAAGGCCACTGTCAAAGAAACCTGGGCTTCCATGCCACCTCAGCAGTGCCACAAACTGATCACCTCCATGCCACATCGAATTGAGGCAGTAATTAAAGCAAAAGGAGCCCCTACCAAGTATTGAGTACATATACAGTAAATGATCATACTTTCCAGAAGGCCAACAATTCACTAAAAATGTTTTTTTTTTATGGTCTTATGATGTATTCTAATTTTTTGAGATAGTGAATTGGTGGGTTTTTGTTAAATGTGAGCCAAAATCATCACAATTAAAAGAACCAAAGACTTAAACTACTTCAGTCTGTGTGCATTGAATTTATTTAATACACGAGTTTCACAATTTGAGTTGAATTACTGAAATAAATGAACTTTTCCACGACATTCTAATTTATTGAGATGCACCTGTAAATGAGGACCACACGTTTGCAATGTATTGGTCAACATTCGTGTCTGCATTTGTGTACTTGCATGGAGTGTGTTTCTGGCCTTATATGGTGTTAATGTTGTAGATCAGCACTTTGGAGATTCTGAACCCGGAGGACCAAGGGGCACTGTTGAGCGATGACGAGATCTTCTCTAGCAGACAGACGGCAAAGCACACCTGCATGGCACTGCGCAGGTACTTTGAGGCTCACCTGGGCATCAAGGTTGAGCAAGTGAAGCAGTCATTGCAGCGCACTGAGGGAGGAGCACCAATACACCCGCAGCCTTATTACAAGGTAGTACCAATGCCATGTATTACACAGCCACATCTATACCATAACCAGCACCTTTTATCAGTGGAAATGTACTTGAGTGATGACGTCACTGTGCTAACATGTTTACACAAGGGTTGTCATGATACAGAAGTCGATACCAATGCAGGGCTCTACACAAACTTTTTTGTTTAGTAGCACATGTGCCCCTAAGTCTAAGTCCACCCAAAAATGATAATTGTCTTCTGAAGGCATATGATAGGCTTTGGTGAGAAACAACTTCAAATTCAAGTTTTAAAAGTCAAGTCTGAAATAATTTTTTTGTGAATGTCTTGACGTCTGTTATGTGTTCATTAGCGCTATGAGAGAAGCTTGTTTACGGTGCCACATAGGGCTGTGTCAATACAATCAAATATCATATCGTGATCATCCATCCATCTTCTATAGCCGTTTGTCCTATGCAGGGTCGTGGGTAGTGCTGGAGCCTATTCCAGCTGTCTCGGGCCGAAGGGATGGAAACACCCTGGACAGGTGGCCAGTCCATTACAGGGCTAACACACACAGACACACACTTTCACCTACTGGCAATTTAGAATCTCCAATTCACTTGACCTGCATGTTTTTGGACTGTGGGGGAAACCGGAGAACCCGGAGGAACCCACGCAAACACGGGAAGAACATGCAAACTCAACACAAAGGCCCTGGGTGAGCCGGGACTCTAACCTTCTTGCTGTGAGGCGACAGTGCTACCCACTGCACCACCATGCCGCCCGATTGTGATACTTTTTCTCACAATATTGTAACTATTTGTGTATTAATATCATGTTCAGCATTGCAATTAAAAAACAGGTTGTCTAAAGTGTGAAGGGGTGGGATCACCCCTGTTTCTTCGGCCTGTTAATGAGTTGAATACGTTCAGTAGCAATTGTTATAATCAAAAGGAAATCTTCATCTTCCTAATTATGTTCTTTTATTCAGTTTGTTATAATCATGAATGTTACAGGTCATTTGTGTATTTGAAATCTGAGGGGTGACTGAGAGTCTGACCCATGTCAGGAATGCAGCAACAGTGCTTGCTCATTTAGCCTGGCTCCCGGAGAATGAATATACATGCGAGTTGTAGTTAATACATCAATCATATTATGATTAAATTAGAGTTGAACTATGACTCACATCTGTTCCGTATCTGCAGACCAACTTGACTTAGTGTTTAAAAAATACAGTCTTTAAATTATTGCATTCACGTTTAACTGAACACCATGCTTGGATGTTTTTAGAATTATCTGTACTGTTCACCTATCAGAAATCTGAACTTGTATGAGATCCTCAACTCATTTTCTGTTTCTCTCTTTTGTCACTGGAAATGTGGAGAAATTTATCTTCAGTTGCTTAAGTGTGATCAATTACATTTATTAATTTAGCAGACGCTTTTATCCAAAGCTACTTACAAATGAGGAATACCACAGAAGTGATTCATCCTAAAGAGGCAGTAATTAGATAAGTGCTGTAATTGGAAGAAATTATTGGAAATGCTCAGATAAGCACAAATAAAGAGGAAAGTGAGAGACGGTGATTTTTAAGGGTCATGAAACCCAAACACCCTTTTTTTTTTTTTTTAGATTTGAATAGATGTTTATTG